>NC_133773.1:20191452-20394361 GCF_003597395.2 Chelonoidis abingdonii | reverse complement strand
ATATATATATATATATATATATATACTGTGACACCTTCAGTCCAGACAGCATCCAGAGAGTGGTGGAAGGTAAGTGTAGTAGCCCTAGAATGCTAAAGTTCCTATGACTTGAAAAGGGGTTACCTTAGATCAACTAGGGACACTTGAATCCAATTAATCCTCTGACCTTTGAAAAACCCTTCTTCTCATGAGAGAAGGAAGGAGGGACTCTGGGGAAAGACTGGCATCCAGAGGTCAGCATAATAGGATAACGCCCCAGAGAGGGGCAGGAAAAGATTTTCCATTATTGTGTTGCAATTTTTTGTTGTTGATGTTTTTTTGACCGAAGAGTACTAGTTAGGACTACCCTCAGGCCCACCTTGTAAATACTGGAAAATAAAACCTGAGTGAGGAATACAAACGCTCTGGAGTGGTACCGATTTACTCCAGGTCATTCTGCGCTCCTTCCCCTCATCGCCAGAGGGGGAAATTCTGAGCCTAGCATGGTGAAGGAGGTATAAAATACTTTTAAAGACATATTTAAGATATTGATCCATAAGTATTTGTAATATATAAGGATTGCCAATCATGGGATATGAGTAAAAAGTGCTGCTTGTGTTTTATCAGATTTTTTTCATTTTATTATTCCATAAGAGCCTATAATGTGTTTTCTAATGTGCTAGGATTTAGCAATGCCCGAAGCAAGTTCATTCTCCAACCCTTCCATTGACAGAGTCTTCACAGCTCTATTTCCATGGTTTTGGCATTAAACAAATTTTAGTTGTATCTCTTCCCTTGCCACACAAAATGAGCCATATCCTCCGCTGGTGTAAATCTCGAGAGCTCTGAAGTCTAGAGCTGATCAAAAAATGAAGAAAAAAGTTTGCAAATAAATAAAAAAAACAAAATATTTTTTCAGTAAAGTTTGAATTTTTGAAACTGTTGTTTTTCCTCTGTTCATATCCACCCCCTTTTGTCACTTAGTTCAATAAAATGAATGATGATTAGGGTTTTTTCTTGTAGTACTCATTAACTTTTCCAAAATTGAATAAGTTTTCAGAAGTTGATTGGAAAAAGAAAATGCTGTGCAAATGTTTACACATGCAAGTTGAAAATTCAGTCCCCATGAATGCTCATGCAGTAAAACTTAATCACACAAATGTATGTAACAAGCAAGCACAAGCATACCCAAATTGAATTCATATTAAAATCCAAGCAATTATCCAGGCATTTTTTGTATTGTTTGGCAGTAATCATCTAGATCTAATAGTGAGTGACAGAAATGTGTGAAACTAAAGTGGCTTTCGTTCAAAGGGGAAGGAAGGAATACTTTTTAATTTAGTTTTGTGGCACCTGAATTGTACAATTAGTTTGGAACACCAAAACTATAACATGGCCCAGATTCGCTGCAAACTTACCGGTATTTCAGCTTCACCAAAAGCCTTGTTGACATCGGTGACACTTATTCCTCTATAGAAGGCCCACATAAATTCTACGAATTGCTTAAATCCCAAGTAAATCCAATTCTGAGGACTGCTGTGAAAGAAATAGCTCAAATGAGAATTTTGGCTCAGGATAATTTTAATTCATTTTTAAATGAAATGTATTTTGATAAGATATGAAAGCAACTCTGCTTCATGGTAAAAAATCACTAGGTATTAATCATGATTTGCCCATGCACCCCCATAGTAAGTTCTCTAATTTTTTTGGTTGGCAACCTGTCATGGACTAATTAAATTTATTGCCAGTATTTTGAGAGACTGTATGAGTGTGAGCGAATGACACACTTTCTGACTAGGCTGTTCACTATTTTTGTGAGTCTGCTTAGGCCTGCAGTGAACACTGATGAAGATTAATTTTGCACTGACTTATAAAAGGAATTGCATGGGATGCATGTCAACACAGTATTTGACCCTTAAACTCTAAATATTTGATTTTTTTTAACTTTCTCGTAATGAATCTTGCATCAATGTCTTTCCCCCGCCCTGGATATCCACCTATGTAGCATCATGTCATCAGTGAACGTGAGAACAATAGTTGGTGTCATTAGATTGCCCAAACCAAACCAAAACCTTCTCACCTTCTTTATAAATCTATTTTTAGCATTTAAGAATCTGACTAATATTCTGGTGCAATAATGAATGCTGGGTTGAGAGTAGGAGACTCGCAATGTGAACTTTGTCCTCACTGTACAGAAAATGATAAACAGATTGCAATGTATTTTATTCCATTAACTACTTAGAGGTACTTGCCTTCCACTTCCAGTTCTGATGTGCCAGACTGAGCAAATTATGTGACTATTTCTCTGCAGAAAATGAAAGATGGTTCAAGGCTTAACTTTCACAGTGTAATTCTTCTGTTTTTTCAAACATATTTTTGAGTCATTCAGGACTTTGTCTTGAAGCTTGAATTTGGCACTCTGTCAGTGTCCATAAAACTTATTTTTTGTGTGTTTCCAAAAAAAAAAAAATTCCTTGCACTGTCGGGCTCATAACGAACTGTAATATTTTAATTGCTTCTCTGAAAATGAAGTTTACTGCCTGAATTGAACAGCCATGTTAATCAAATGTTTCAAACAAATTATCTAAATGAGCTAGTTATAATTAAACAGTGCTATCCAGTGGAGTGGTCATTCTCATGAGAAAGTTGACAAAATATTAAGAATTCTAAGGCAAAACCAAGAAGAGATGATCTTGACAAGGTCAGTTTTTGAAATTTAATGCTCACTTTATGGAGTATTGGCATTACATCATTTAAAAACAAACAAGCAAATAAAATAATCCACCCAATGAACTATTCTCCTTGCCCCAACCCATCAAAATCACACTCTTTGAATTCTATGGCCATGTCTCACGGTTGATTGTGACAGCAAAATTTTGCTTATGTAACAGAATATATTACGATCTATTGTTTTTAGTAATAGAATAAGTGAAAAGGATTTCTCTAACTAAAGATGGATTTAAATGAATTAATGATGGGCAACGAGGGAGGGTAGTGGATAGTCAGTGGAAGAGACAGACCTGGGGCTGGTTCCTATGCACATTGAAGGCAATAGAGAAACTTTCTTAGACTTCCACGCATGTACTATCACAGGGGTGGGCAAACTACGGTCCGTGGGCCACATCTGGCCTACGGGACCGTCCTGCTCGGCCCCCGAGCTCCTGGCCCAGGAGGCTTGCCCCTGGCCCCGCCCCTGCTGTCCCTCCTCCCCTGCGGCGCTCTGGGTGGCGGGGCTGCGAGCTCCTGGGGCAGTGCAACCGCAGAGCCTGGCCTGACTCAGTGCTCTGAGCTGCGTGGTGCCAGCGGAGATGTGGCTGGCTCAAGCTGGGTGGCATGGCTGCAGCACCACCAGCCACTGCTGCTCCAGGAAGCGGGAGGCGGGGGGTTGGATAGAGGGAGTTCAGGGTGTTGGTCAGTGGGCGGGAGTGTGGGTAGTGGTTGGGGGGAAACAGTGGGTTGAATGGGGGCAGGAGTTCCAGGGGGCAGTCAGGAAGGAGGGGGGATTGGATAGGGAGGCAGTGGGCAGTCAGGGGACAGGGAGAAGGGGGGGTTGGATGGGGCAGAGGTCCCAGGGGGGCCGTCAGGAATGAGAGGAGAGGTTGGATGGGGTGGTGGGGGTCCAGGGGCAGGCAGGGGACAGGGAGTGGGGGTGTGTGGATGGGGTTGGGGTAGGGGTCTCAGAGGGGCTGTCAGGGAACAGGAGGGGTTGGATGGGGCAGGATTCCGGGGGGGGAGGAACGACCCACTACCCCAACCGGCCCTCCATACAATTTACAAAACCTGATGTGGCCATCAGGCCAAAAGGTTTGCCCCGCCGCAGTACTATCAGCTGCCTAACCCTCCATCCTGCAAGATATGGAGCACCTTTGGTTCCCATTGAAGTCAATGAGCATTAAAGGTGCATAAGAACTTGCAAGGTGAGGCCTAACTTTACTAACTTTTTTTGCTGTGATTTTAATCCCCAATTGACTATTTGCTCAGAAGCTGATGAGATTGGTCCCTGTGATTTTTTTTTGGGTGGGGGGGGGGAGAATCACCCAGATCATTTACTAATTAATACAGGGGAAACGGAATTAAAATTATTGATAGCTATATGAACCTGTATTTCACATTTTTTCAAATCTGGAGTTTTTATTGTAGTGTATAAAATACAAAATATAGAGTCCAGGACACAACACTTAGCTGGGGTCTTGCATTCAGTGTATGAAAAATCCAGGGATATACCGAGTTTTAATCATGTGCTTTAAGAGTTCTTGGTTTTTTCAGTTGAAAGATTTATATGCTGGAGTGATAAAATGAAAAATAAATATATAATGCTCAAATCATCAAAGGGTCAAGAAGGTGGCATTTGCCGAGGATGTCAGAAGACGTCATTATATGATTGGAGGTGTCTTATAAATCCATATCAGATTACCCTCCTATTTTCATACTGACCACTAGGGATATAAAACTGGCTGGTATTTGCTACTGTTCTTAGGTATACATGGAGATGTTCGTGTATTTATGATAGAATACTTTGTATCACTTTTCAGAGGCTTTTGTACCCCAGCCTCTGAAAGTTACCTGTTGTTGTTGCAGGACCAAATCCTGACATGCTCGCTCTGCTTTTACTCTGGTTCAGTTTTATTTCAGTGAAACTTTTGTTTGAGAAAGGATGGAGCTAAAATTGATAAGTGTCTAAGATTTGCCCTATCATTTTAAAATTCAGTCATAGTTCCAGAATCCTCTTCCTTGGCAGAATGTCTACTAATATTTTTCACTTAGTGCAGTTGAGACAAGGGGAAAAGGGTCTAAACCAAAGAACGGCAGTGCACTGCCATGCTCAATGGGAACTGCTCAGAATCTCTCAGGCAGGATCAGTCCTATAACCTTGGCTTGTTTTTGTGCTTATCTGAAATGATTTGTGGCTTTGCCCTGATGCTCTGCAGTAGTAGCACCACTCCCTTTATTTTTTCAGGCAATTGCTACAGTTTACAAAACTTAAGAGCTCAATTCCTATGTCATTTGCGCCATTTTACACTGATGTAAGTCCACTGATGTTAAAGGAGTTCTCAGCTACTCCTGGTTTATTGCAGTATGAGAGGAAAGTCAGACCAAAACACTTTGAGAGCACCATATAGAACCTTCCTGCAAAAGGCGTGAAGTACCAGTAATGGCATGCATATACCAATGGCTGGGAATTTCTGTTCTACAAACACTGGCTAGAGGAGGCTTCGTGACTTTGCAATGGAAGTTTCCTAGGTGAAGGAGAGTTTTTACTGTTGTATTTGAAAGCCTTTGAGAAATCATGACAGTGTACAAGTCTCTGACAATGAGCATAAAATGACAAGAATACATATTTGAAAACTAGGCTCTGTTTCATTGTTATGCTGATGGTTTACTGGTCTTGGTTTTGTCTTTTTGTCAACTCCTCATCTCCATGACAGGGATTTGGGAAACAAGTGGATGTGTCATATATTGCCAAACATTACAACATGAGCAAAAGCAAAGTGGACAACCAGTTCTACAGCGTGGAAGTAGGTGATTCGACTTTCACCGTTCTCAAGCGCTACCAGAACTTAAAACCGATTGGTTCTGGGGCTCAGGGAATAGTTTGGTAAGTCTCTTCAGTTTCTTTTATTTATGCTTTTAAATAGGATATGCCTTCTGCATTTTCTGTAGTTTGCTAGCTCCAAACATTGTCTAAGATTGTAAAAATAACAGTTAAGCAGCAGGCATCCCTAGATAAAAAGAGCCTAGTTCTGCTAATAAATGTTCTTGCTGTTTTCAAAGATAGCATTGGGTTTGTTTCTCCACATACCAAGTATTAACTAGCAAGAAAGTGGGAGACAGATCTTACAGTAATTGACAACTATAGCCCTTATTTGCAGCAGAAGTGCAAACTATATATCAAACAGACCCTGTAATTTCTACTCCTGGCGTAATAAAAGTCATGGAGACCTGTTTAGAAACAAGTCACATCCCATAGGCATCTTGAAGCTTTCACATATCTACATGACAGATAATGTTTTTCTTTATTTTAAGTGACATTTCAATGCAATGTATAAATAATCCAAATGAATGACAGAAATGTAATAGCTGATACTATGTAATATACACGGTTAATAGAGTAAATAATCATTTAAATAATCACATTTAAAGCTTATGTGACATTTTCTTTTACATATGTTTCTGCAGTTTTAGAGATGATCCTTTCCTTTTGCTTACCAGTGGTTTATAGTGTGAACCTCTGTCCAGTGGTACTCAACATATTTATTTTAGACAGCACGTAGTCCTTGTTCCCCCAACTATTTTATCACAGATCTCCTTTTCTGTCTGTCTTCTCTAACACTGCAGTATTGTGAATTTAATGTAATGCTACCTTACCATGATATAGAATGAGAGAAGCACTAACTTTCTCTAACACAAAGGCAAGTGCAATTCCATAGACTGCCTAGAATGGAAGCTAAAAATTAGCAGTGAACCATGGCATCTGTACCTTCAACCCCTTCCAAGTCTGCATCACTTACAGAACTTGTGCCACTTCCACTGACCAAACTCTGTAATTTCAAATCTGCTTCATGGCATTAAATTGAGTATTTATTTATAATTTTTATACATTTTTTTCCAATTTTGTTTACAATCAGACTTTAGAAAGAAATAGAACGTATGTATTAAGTGCTTTTGTTTGTTTTATGAGGATGTTTCTCCTTGACTACCTAGCATTAAGCTTTCTGCTTTGCACTCTATATTGCTGTGAAACTCCTTCTTATTCTCAAATGAAATTTTCCTATGCCTATCCTTAACTGATTTGCTGTGAAGTTCAATTATGAGCAACAAAGAACAGATAAAGCTAAAGGCATCTAAATAAAATCAATACCATCCTGTGATATTCATATTTCATACTGAGATTTGACAGGCCAAAAATCTGAATGCCTTAAGCAAAAAAATCCCGCAAACAAACAAAAGAATCCCAAATACCACCCAAAAAACAAAGTGTAAGATAATACAAATTCCCTGGAATAAATGAATAATGGAGTAAGGCTGCAAAAAGACCACCGTAGTTTTGGCTGCAGATGCAAAGATATCACATCATGGATTAGGAAGATAAGATTCATTTCTATATAGAACCTGAAATATTTTGTGTTGAGTTTCAGGCTCTAGTTTACCAGAAGGATATCGACGAACTGATAGGTGCAAAGAAAGATGAATCATTGGTAGGGTGGGATGAAGTGATTTATTTACAAAGTGCTGTTTTTGTGCCAAGAGATAGGGAACAGCTGCTTTTCTTCATCCTCACCTGTGCCTATTTTCTCTGAAAGATGATCAAACTTGGCATCACGTGAATGGCATTGAGCCTCAAAAGTAATGGTGACAGCTGGCTCTGGTAAAGAAGATTTCTTGCCAAGCTCATCTTGCTCTTTAGGTGAGAGAAATGCTGATGGAGTCTCTATGTAAATAACTGGGAAGACCTATGTTATGTTATCTTTTTAATTCCAGTGAGTATGAATATATTATATCTGCTTATTTGTTGCTCAAGAAAATTCAGATATTTTGTGGGCTGAATTTTAGCTCTTGTTGCCAGAAGTGCTTAGGTGTTAGGAGGACTGGATATTTAGTAGTGGATCAGATTATTCCTGAGCCATTCTGTCTAGTCTAGATATTTGCATGCTGGCTTAGGGATGGGGACCCAGGTGCAGTACACTCAGCAGTGATCCTTATGGCTGGACTAAAAGAAGAGCAGTGTACATTATTCCTGTTATCTACTTTCATATACTGTGAGGTGCTAGGAGTTTACAGGCTACACACACAAGCCACCTATTCATGCCCTATTGGGGCTCAAGAGCACTGCCTGGTAAATCAGCCAGGCCCCACACCTGGCACTCAGTGGAAGATTTGATCACAATTCTGTATGGCTCCTGGTAGGATAAAGGTTGCCCAAGCCTTTTCTTCCTAGAATAGCCATAGAAGAGGAAGAAGATTTAGTGCAACTAAGTACTTAGGTTTTTGCAAGACCTACGTGCTGGACCATAAAGAGTAATATGTGGTATAGCACTGGTGGTAATGTCAAGTCAAACTCCCATCAGTGTATGAGAGCGACAACGTATTGAGATCTTTCTTACTCATCCCTATAAATAAAAATTAACACAAACAAGAGATTTTCAATGCAAAATGATTCATGTGAGGGAATATGATCCAACCGCAGAAAAATAGGGAGTTCTGCACGAAGAGAAATTAAGATAAACATGGTCTTACTTCATTATTCCCAGAGCAATAAGTCCAACACGAAGACACATTCTCAGAATGGAAGTATTGAAATAAAGAAGTAAAATCCTTAAAGGAAGGGTAATCTCTCAAAACTTTGTTTAAAAAAAGACAGAGACCCTACCATATGAAGTTTTTTAACCCCCATTGCATCCATGTGGAACAATTATAAATGTTTCAAGACAAATGCCCTATTGAGATGTGTTGATTATAAACATGTTCGGTTCGATATTATCTTGTTACCCTGAAGTTAATTCCTTCTTTTTTCATTCCATATGTGTTTCTGCTAGTCTGAGTTCATGTGGAGGTTATTGTAAGTGCACAAGCAGAACACTTGTTTATGAGCAGGGGTTTACTCCTTGTCCCTGCCATGTATGTAATCAGTTGATTAAATGGCAGCGTATGTTTGTTTGTGTAGGGGGATCTGTACATCCTCTAGTGGTGCATGTGTACATAATAATACCACTGGCAATATTGAAACATTTTGTTGTATTAACTCAGTGATCACATAGAGCTTATGAGCTGTGGCATTGCTGGGGAGTATATGGGCTAGATTCTTCAGTCTGCAGAGGACACTTAAGTGCTTACAGGGAGGATTGTCCCTTTGTTCTATTTCTACAGCATCTAGGGCAATGGGTTTCTGGTCTATGACTGAGACTTCTAGACTCAACTGCACTATAAATCATAAACAATAATTTATGTACATAGCCTGAGTATCTGCAGCAGACAATTTCCCCTCCATTAGGGGTGTGGAATAGCAGAGATCAGACAGAGAAGAGAAGATCCTCTGTGGCTTGTAGCTAGTATACAAAAGAATATCATAGGCTTACCTTTCACTCATCTAACTGAGAAGTGGTGTGTAGGAGCTGTTAGAAGCTGTGTGGCTTCCCATTAAGGTAATGTTGTTTTCATTGACTTTATGCAACAGCCTAAGGAAAAGTTATCGTCCTCTGCTTCGGTATTTGTGTAGAGAGAAGTAGGTCCTCACCTGGTGTCATTTGGCATACCTCCATTGAAGTTAACCTGAATATCTGGCCCCAAGGATCTAACACTAGCTTTCACGGGAAGAAGAAGAGAGAAAACATGTCTTTCTGAACAAAAATACTAAACTGTCATTTTACACCATGTGTAATCAGTTATTTCAGATTTGAAACTAATAGCTGCAGAATAACAGCCTAAGAAAACAAAAGCACAGAGTGACACAACCTACTCAGAGGAATTTTTAAAATGTACACCGATTTGTACCCCTAGCACTTTGTGCTGCATTCGCAAGTCTCAGATGATCAAGTATCTCAGTTCTTGTTAGAATTTGGAATGCAATTTTCCCAAAATTGCAGGAAGCGTGTTGATAATTTAGTCAGTGGCATTCTTTCATGTGACTCAGAACTGAGCAAATGTGCCTATGAGATGGCAATTCCATTCCAGTTATGTAGTCCTGTAGAACCAAATCTTGCAATCTTTTTGTGGGCAAAATTCCACTGGGCTAAACTCATAGTGGCAATCATTCTGTCTACCTACAATTTTTTTCTCTAGTTTGTATTCTTTAGAATGGCTTCTAGTCTTAATTTTCTGTCCTAAACTATTAGTTATGTTTCTATGTGCCTACACCTTCTACCCCAAAAATTGCTGCATTTCAGTAGTGGTTGAAGTGGTCCCTTTGCAGAACTCAATCTGTAAGGTATTTTGGAAGAAAGGCAGAATATATACAGTAAATGCCAGTTTTTATTATGGAGAAAAGGTGGGTGAGGTAATATTTTTTTATTGGATCAACTTCTGTTGGTGAGAGAGAGAAGCTTTTAGAGGCACAGAGAGCTCTTCTTCAGGTCTGGGAAAGGAATGCCCATCATCACATTGATCATTTTCCTGTATGAGTTAATTCGAGAGCATAGTGATTCTCTGGTTTCATCCACATAATTGTTGTTGAGATATTTAGTGAACTGGATGAGGTACGCCACGTGTTATGATAGGCATTTGTAGGACCCCTGGATCTTGAAAGGTGTGTTGTGGGGGGTGTTGTAGCAGTGGAGTTATGTCTGCAGGTTTTGCATCTGTTGTTCTGGCAGGCAGGGCCAGCTTTAGGCCAATTCCACCAATTCCCCCGAATCAGGCCCCACGCCTAAGAGGGCCCCGCGCCCAGTGAGAATCCTTTCCCTGGCTAGAGGCGTCTTTTTAATTTTTACTCATCTGGCAGCGCTTCAGGTCTTCAGCAGCACTTCGGTGGCGGGTCCTTTGCTTGCTCTGGGTCTTCGGCAGCGGGTCCTTCAGTGCCGCTGAAGACCTGAAGCGAGTGAAGGACCCACCGCCGAAGTGCCGCCAAAGAATCAGAGCACCTCCTGATGAGTACAAGCCCCACGTGTTTTTTTACATGTGGGTTTTTTTTTTTAGTCATCTCTGCCGGGGCCCCGTCAAAACTGTTCAAATTGGGCCCCGCATATCCTAAAGCCGGCCCTGCTAATAGGGTCTGGTGTTGCTTTGAGTTACAGTATCTTGGCCTATGGGAAGCTTGCTTCTGATCATGAGCCTGGAGAGGTTGGGGAGGTTCAGGGGGTTGTTTGAAGGCCATAAATGAGGGTTCAGGGAAGACTTATTTCAGGATGGGGTCCTCACTGAATATGGGTTGTAGCTGTTTGTTGATACTGTCATAAGTAGATAGGTAAGGCAAGGGTTAAGTTTCTTTTACCTGGAAAGGGTAACCAAACACCTGACCAGAGGACCAATCAGAGAACTGGATTGTTTAAAAGTCAGGGGCGGGAATTTGTATACTCGGGGTCTTTTTTGTTTTCTCGGCTATGAGTAAACAAGTTTCCTTCTACTCTCTCTGTATCAATGTCAAACTAACTTCTATCTAAAGAGTCTGGAAAAACAGAATAGGTGGGGAAAAGCAAATGTCAATTCACCGGCTATTGAGAGCTTTGTGTTGTATGTACAGCGGATTTGGATTGCTGTGTCCTTTTTTTGTTTTCAGGTCGGCCTGTGAGTAAACAATGGTTTTCCTCCTAAACGAGAGCCATCTTATCTAAAGTTTCGTTCTAAACACTGAAGTACATAAGTGAAACACAACAAAGAGAGTCGGGCTATGATGAGCTTTGTGTTGTATTCACATGATGTTGATTTGTTGGACTGGTTTTAATTTGGGCTATCTTAAATCAGACTGTTTCTCTCATATTTTCTTATAAGCAATAGCCTGTATTGAGTTCTTAATGCCAAGAATTATTTTATATTTCCTTTTTTTAATATAAACTTTTCTTTTAAAAACTTGTGAAGTTTCTTTTACCTAGGGACGGCAAAGTGGAAGGAAAAGCCAGCCTGTGAGGCTATATTTTCCTAATTGTTGTTTCCAGGGAAAGAGCAGGCTACGAGAGAATAGAGAAAAAGAACATCATCTCGTTCTCCTTAGTGGTTGACAGGTTTTTCTCAATGTACGTGCTACGAGATCAGGGAGGGGGAATATTGTCCTTTGTGTTAGCTGTGAATTAAGCTGTGATGCATAGCCCGGGACGCTAGATTGCCTCGCTGGTTGCTATTCAAAAGAGTGAGAGTCTAGTCCTTGCAAAGCACCGCTAAACGCGACAGAAGAGGGGGGGGGAAGCTGGGAGAGAAGAGAGGGAGACCCAGGGACTCGGGTGTCTGGGGGTCCCTCCAGGGAAGTGGGTGTGACTCAGGGGCAACTAAGACCCCCAATAGCCTAGTTTGGTGGGCAGCGCGCGAGAGAAGTATCCGATGCTTGGTATGTCTGGCTTGGGGGAGTTTCAGGTAAGCCCCCAGATTTTGGACGCAAAAGTCCAGGTTTGGGACAGGACCAGATTTTGGACGCTAAAGTCCAGATCTGGGACAGGAGGCTATTACCACAGATACCATATGGGTTCCAGAGTGAGGTGGTAGGTGACAACTAGGGGTCTGTGTCAGAGGGGGTTTTAGTCCTGTGTTGAAGAAGGTTTTTTTGAGGTATTTAGGTGGCCTGTTCCATGACATGATCTACTTTTTTGGGGGAGAGTTCTTGTTTGAAGGTAGTTTTGAGTGTGTTAAGGTATATATTCCGGACTTTCTCCTTGGAGAATTTTCTGTGGTACCTGAGTGCCTGGCTGTAGATAAGTTTTCTTGGTGTGTTTGGGATGGTTACTGGATCTATGAAGGTAGGCATGGTGATCCATGGGTTTCTTGTATACGGTTGTCTGGAGAGTTCCGTTGATGAAGCTGATCATGGTGTCCAGGGAGTTGATGCTAGTGTGAGAGTGTTCCAGAGATAGTTTAAAGGATGGGTGGTGGTGGTTGAAGTAGTGGTGGAAACCTATGAAGCAATTTAAACCATCTATCCAGACGATGAAAATATCCTGGATGTATCTCAGGTATATCATTGGTTTTTGTGGTGCATTTGTTCAGAAATTTTTCTTCAACGTTGGCCCATGAAGAGGTTGGCATATTGGGGAGCCAACTGAGTACCCATCACTGTTTCCATGGTTTGACTTGGTTTAATTGGTTTAACAGGCCATTTTTCTTTGAATGGTCCCTTATAATATGTGCTAACTACTTACGCTAAACAATCTCTTCCATATTTAATTGCATGTTTTCATTTAGCTCTTGCCAGATGAAATGATTACCCTGTGATCTACATCTGGAACAGTAAATCTGTCTTTCCGTTGTTGTATCTGTGATCGGTTTCCCAAGGAAACAATGTCAAATTTCATAAACACATTTGGAATCTGGATTGCTGACAGCTGTATCCTGAGATGCTAAGCACCACTACTGCTGCTAACTTCATTAGGGATCACAAATATTCAGGATTTGGCCCTGAGTCTTTAAGGAATGTTTGTATAACAGTGTTTGACTGGACAGGGCAGAAAATCTTTTTTAAGATGTGATCATTGCAGCCTATTTGCTCAGCCACTAGGGTGGGAGAAGGGGAAAGAATGTCCTGGGATTGTTCTCCCTCCAATGGCTTGGCTGGATTCCAGGGGGAGCTACCTTCAGCCCTGTTTACTTAAAGGGTGTGTTGCCACAATGTTAAGCTCTTGTGCAAAGTGGAGAGGAAAGGAAGCTCCAGAATGGGCTGGGAGGTCTGCATAAGGGTGAAGGACTTATATTCTACCTCTGCTTTGCTTCTTGTAACTTCTTCACTTTAATAATATCTTGAAATAGTGGAGAAAAGAAGGCTGAAAACGTTAATGTGTATCTACCCAGAGTGCCTGGAGACACCTGAGACAGGATGAAGACACATTTTTTAAATTAAATAGGGACTTGAAATATATGAAGTTTGAGCAAGAGTTATTGTCAGTATCTTTTTTTTTGCTTTAAAGTTTAAAGCAATAAATAAATGGACTGACGTAATTATTTGACAAAAATGATTCTGCAGATTTTTATAATGCCCCTTTATCACCTGAGAGGCTTCTGGTACGAAGGAAGCTGCTACATATTTCAAGTTTATCTTCTCATATTTCATATTCCTTTGTTAATACACAGGAATCTGAGAGAGAATTCAGATTCTGAAACCATGACAAGATGTAATAAAACCTTCTACAGTGTAACATGCCCTCTCTGGGTGTTTGATCTCTGGTGTTTTCACATTCTATTTCTCTCTTTATAAGGAAATGATAAGGGCTCCCACCATTGTAATAGCTATTGTAGGCACCAGTGTGCTCCCATTTCCTTGTTGAGGCCTTATCTAAAACATACAATTTAACTAACTTGGTTTAGAAACTAATTAAATTGCTACAACCCCCTTGTATGGACATTTACATTAGTTTAAGGCTGTCATATTTTGATTTAGCTTAAATTGATTCCTTACTGACAAGCTATATCAGTGTAAGGTATTCTCAGGCTGCTTTAAGAGTGTCCAGATTAGAGAGTTTTAATCTAATTAAGATAGATTTAATTAAGTCAGTTTCCAAGATGATTTAGTTAAATCAGTTCAACCTCTATGTGTATACAAGGCCTATCTAGCTTGCATTGATCTCCACAGCTCCCTGCTCTTTCCTTGGTGCCCTCTCATTTCTCACATCTGTTCATCTCAAAGGATTTTTAAATGATCCTTTGATTCTCCTCCTTTCTGAGGTTGCCATTGTTTTCTATTATAGTTGAGTAGCAGGCAAGTTTGGGTTCGAGAAAAGGCTGGGTTCAAGTCTGACTGTTGTCTACAAATCTCAATGATTTCCCGATTGAATTCAAACTTGCCCCTGCATCCCAGGGTGAAATCCTGGCCCTGTTGAAATCAACAAGAGTTTTGCTATGGTTTTTGATGGATTCAGGATTTCACCCTAAGCTAAGCTAAAGCAGGCCTGTGGAAAGGGGCCAGTGCTCTCCTTTTCAACACTCTCAGTGATGACCTCATACCACACAGGTTTCTTCCGATGATTACCTACTCTTGCTTTTGCATCACAGTCTGTCTGCCCACTCATATTTACAATAATCACATTCTGTCTTCTGACAGATCCAAATGCTGTTGGCATGAGAAGTTTCCACACAAATCACTACTATTATTCTGTATATTACTAGCAGGAATCACTCTCTCAATCTCTCCCCTCCCCCCCGACAGACACTATTACACCCCCTCCCCTTGCCTCTCTCTCTAATTTCCTGCTCTAAAAGGTAGATAATGTGAACACGGTCTTCTGTCAAAATAACATTCAAATACCTTTCCTGAAATAAGTCATGTTAATTGTCTAATACATAAGCAGTAAATGTAGATTTTTTTTTGGAATTGAGCGGGAATTCACAGCTTTGGCTATATCGGATTGTCAAGGTATCTTTCCCACTTTGAACTTTAGCGTCCTAAAAGTGGGGACCTGCATGTACCCTTCTAAGCTTAATTCCTAGCTTAGATCTGATAGTGCCGCCAGCAGACAAAATATAGTGTTTGGCACACTTTCTGTTCCCCCAAAACCTTCCCTGGGGAACCCAAGATCCAAACCCCTTGCGTCTTAAAACAAGGAGAAATAAACCATCCCCCCTCTTTTCCCCCTCCCAGACTTTCCCCAGAGAGGCTACACTGATCCAAACTCCTTGGATCTTAAAACAGAGAGGAATTAACCTTCCCCTCCTCCTTTCCCCCCACCAATCCCTGGTGAGTTCAGACCCAATCCCTTTGGGTCTTAAACAAGGAAAAAGAAAATCAGTCAGGTTCTTAAAAAAGAAAGCTTTTAATTAAAGAAAGAAAAAGTAAAAATTATCTCTGTAAAATTAGGATGGACAATGTTTACAGGGTATTCAGCTCGTATAGACTAGAGGGACTTCCCCCCCCCCTTAGTCTGAAATTCAAGTTACAGCAAACAGAGGTAAAAATACTTCCAGCAAAATACACATTCACAAGTTAAGAAAACAAACATAAGACTAATCCACCTTTTCTAGCTAGTACTTACTATTTTGAACATAAGAGACTGTTTCAGAAAGATTGGAGAAACTTGGGGTGCACGTCTGGTTCCTCTTAGCAAGAGCGAACAAAACAAAACAAACAGCACAAACAAAGACTTCTCTGCACCAAGATTTGAAAGTATCTTGTCCCCCCCATTGGTCCTCTGGTCAGGTGTCAGCCAGGTTCACTGAGCTTCTTAACCTTTTACAGGTAAAAGAGACATTAACCCTTAACCATCTGTTTATGACACTGATATTCTTTCTTTTTGTAGCTCAATGAAGGGAATGTTCCTGAGTCAGTGGTAATGTTATAGCTGTTCTCTGTTTGCCATTAGATTAACCATTCCACAAACTTCTATTTCCTCTTGCTAGAATTCTAGTGCCAGCTCCTGCTGAGCACATCAGGGTCTCTACTACAGTAAAATAATGACTGTTGTTATATGGAAGGAACAAGGATGAGAAGCAGAGAAGTAGACAAACAGCAAAACAAAGAAGCTATTGAATCAGAAATGGAAAAATAAATACTAGTAAGTCATAAAAGGAAATGTGGCTTTTGTCACTTGAATTTCATTATCAATATCATTACTGTATTGCTTATTTATTATCCAATATTTATATATAAGTTTGCACAGTGCTTTACAGAAAATGAAAAGAAGTTGTCCTTCTCCCAGAGACCATACATCCTGAATTAAACAAACACAGGAAATGTGTGTGATGGGTTAGACTTCCCTTCCTGGGATGCCACCAGATATGCTGGGGTCCCACTGAGCCCATCTGTCCTACTAACCTGGGTCCCCCCCACTCTGTGTTGCTGTGTCAGGCTCTCAAGCCCTCTTCCAGCACACAGACAGGTAGGGACACACCCAGCTGTAGAATGACAGAGTCTGCAATCAGCTCTCTGTGGGAGGACTCAGCTAGGGGAATGCCTAGTGCTCCTGCGTTCACTGTACAGAGATCTATATAGCATAAGCTCATAAAAATCGTCCCCCCCAATGTGTAGAAAGATATGCACAGCTCTTTCCTCTCCCCAAGTTATGAATTGCACAAACTGGGTTTTGGAATAAACAAAAACAAGTTTATTAACCACAAAAGGTAGATTTTAAGTGATTATAGGAGATAGCAAACAGAATAAAGCAGATTACTGAGCAAATAAAAAAAACACACTTAATAAACTAAAGAAACAGGTTACAAATAGTAATTTCTCACCCTAAATGTTGTTTTAGGCAGGCTGAGGAGTTTCTTCAGCTCAGAGTTCCAGTTATTTCTCTTCACAGCCTAGACCCTTATCTCAACCTGGACTCAGCCCTTGCCTTTCCCTGGCTTAGTTCCTTTGTTTCTTCTGGTGTTCTCAGCAGTCTTCCATCTTGGGTGGGAAGGCAGTGAAAAAGAGCTCTGATCAACTCACTTCCCAACCTTAAATAGGATTTACATAAGGCAAGAATCCTTTGTTTCCAGTGGAGAAATACCAGCTGTGTCCAAGATGGTACTCCATGACATCATCACACCAGGTGACGACATCACATGACCTTGCAGTGCTAAAGCAACCATGAGACAAGATTTATTTCTAATGTCCCCAGGAACGAAATCCAGGAAGAAGAGAGTTCAGAACTTCAAAGACCCATTGTCTTTCCTAATGGCCCATTCAGGCTGATTGCCTACTGTCTGATGGGCATTCCCCAAGTACACACACAGTTGTAATCATTACATAGTCAATATTCCTAAGTTCGGATACAGAAATGATACATGCATATAAATTGGATAATCACATTCAGCAAATCACAACCTTTCAATGATACCTCACATGACCCATCTTGCATAAAACATATCTCAGTTATGCTATAATTATATTACAACTATATTTTTTATAAAGAATATGGAGTGCGGCATCATAGCACTATAATATGATGGCAAAAAGAAAGAGAGAGAAGGGCTGAAAGTTACAACAAATTAAAAAAAATATGAAACAAATAGTTGTGTGTGAAGTTTGAAAGATCAGATGACGTTTCAGAACAGAGTAAGGCAAAAGAGAAAAAATATCGAGAACTGGATTAGAATTCCTCAATGGGAAAACTCACTGAAAGAAGTGGATTTTAAAAGAAGACCTGGAGGTTGAAAGAGAGGATGCTTGGAGAGGGAGCAGGATCCTGGCATAGAGAACAGAAGAGAAGAAGGGCCAAAGTCATGTGTGAAAGTAAGAGAGAAAGATAGCATCAAGGTCAGAGGACTTTGTTTAGAAATTGGAATTGGCAGAAACGGGCAAGGAAGCACACCGAAACAAGGTCTGAGCTATAGGCAAGGTGGACTTCTGAAGTGTCTTGAAAGTGAGGAAAAGGAGGTAAGGGGACTCGTGGCTCTAACCCATTTTTGTGCCCTCCTGATGCTCCACTGTGTAACTTCAGCTCCCTTAAGAGCTATCTAAGTTATGGCAGCCTCCCCAGGCTGCCCTATGGGCCACAACACTTCTCAAAATCTCCACAGTTCTGCATACAATAGTTCTGTCCTGCCATGCCTGGTGCACCAGGGCTTGAAAGTAATTCCTTGGAATACAGTCTTATTGCTGTCTTCCACATTTCCTCTGCCAGGTGAGCCCTCATCCAGTTGAATACAAGCACCTTTATGCTGCTAGCCTTTTTATTCCGTATATAGGTGCTGGAGTGGGAATAGGCTGTCACTCAAGAAGTGTAAACTTGATGGAGAAAGAACTGTGGACCTAATTTAGTAGCTATAACATTGCTCTAGAACTACAGAATAGTTATGAAAAAAAATCAGTTTCTTTTTTGGTTATTTAATATTAATAGATACGTGTCCTGGAGACAAAAATATTGGCAAATAATTGAGCAAAAACAGAAGTCTGAGTCTGAGATATTGTAAGGGATGTGACAAGTTATGTATGAGGCATATGGTGCAGTATATTTTTTTTCCCTGCCCATTAGTAGAGTAACTTCATTTTCAAAGGTTGTGTTAAGAAGACTCTAGCTATTGTGAGACAGTTCCTCCTCTACCTTGGTGGGTCCTGTGCTTATTGGCGGATTTGCTCACCTCAATGATCTTCCCTTCTGGTGGAACCCACAGTCTGGGTCAGCTCCTCCTGTGTCTGATCAGGAGCTGGGTGGTTTGGGGGGAACCCAGGCCCGCCCTCTACTCTGGGTTCCTGCCTAGGGCCCTGTGGATCGCAGCTGTCTATAGTGTAACAGCTGTATGACAGCTGCAACTCCCTGAGCTACTTCCCCATGGCGTCCTCCAAACACCTTCTTTATCCTCACCACAGGACCTTCCTACTGGTGTCTGATAATGCTTGTACTCCTCAATCCTCCAGCAGCACACCCTCTCACTCACTCTCAGCTCCTTGCACCTCTTGCTCCCAGCTCCTTACACACACACCTCACTGACTAACTGGGAGGCTTTTAACTAGTTCCAGCCAGCCCTTGATTGGCTTCAAGTGTCTCAATCAATGTAGCTATCTCCACTGCCTTCTAGAAAGATCTTAATTGGCCCAAGTGTCTTGATTAACCTGGAGCAACTGTCATTTGGCTACCATGGTACCAGGGATTTGTTTAGCCTGGGGCTAACATACCTGTTCCTCACTACTTTACTGTAGCCATCTGGCCTTGCCCCATCACACTATCTGTTCGTATTGTATTGCTGGAAGATCTCTATTGGATATAATATTTTTATATAATGACTTTTCATAAAAGGACCATGCATATTTAGTTTTGTCTTTTCTAACTTTTTATATAGGCTGTCTTATTCACATAGCATGGAACCATTTAGCAAAGCATTGAAGCATTTGCCTAACTCCATCTCTGTTCAGCAATGTGCTCTAGTTAGCAAAGGACTGAAGTATTCTGGTAAAGCTGTTACAGTTCTGAAAAGGCCTTCTTGTAGGAAGTGTCTCAAGACACTTGGACAAAACTCCAGAAAGGATTTTCAATTTATAATTTCTCTACATTGTTATATTATACTAAGTTACTTTTCCTAGAGTTTTCATAGAATGTTAAAGGTGGCTAAGGATCATGTCCCATTTGTGGGCCAGATACTGATAAGTTTCACACTGACAGCTGTATAAATCAGATTGGAATCTGCTCCTATGTCTTGTAAAGTTGTGTATGGATATCTGTTGTTATGACAGTAATGATAACAGATTGTTTTGAATTTTTTTGTTTAATATACTTTTTTTTCCCCTGTCTTTCATATAGCTCAGCCTCATTCACAGATTCTTGGCTATCTGCATACTCAAGTCATGACAGAGAAGGTATGGCTTGTTGCTAATCTACAAGCATTGGGGCCAGAATCTCAACTTGTATAAATTGTCTTAGCTCCATGGAAGTTAATGGAGGTATGACAACTTATACCAGCTGCGGATCTGTCCCTAAGTTCTGAAGTGAAAAACTAGATAGGCAACTCAGAACAGAGCTCCTGAAAAGCTGTTAAACTAAATTACAACCACTTTAAATATAATACACAATGTTGAGAGCCTAGATGAAATGCAGTGAGACTGCAGCCTGCTCATTTGGGGCTCAGTAAATTTTTGTTGAGTCCTCCAGGGTAAGTGACAGTAATTAGGGCTACGGAATCTGTGATTTCCAGAGACCTCTGTGATGGGAGCCCACAGCACCTGGGAGCTGAAGGGTCCCACCGCAGCTTGTGGTGGCTGGGAACTGCAGGGATCCTGAGCTCCAGCCTCAATGAGTGGGGGGGAGGTTGCCCCAGAAGCTCCCAGCCACATAGCAGGACTCCACAGCTCCCCATTTTGTCATGCATATTTTTAGTAAAAGTCATGGATATGTCATGGGCTTCTGTGAATTTTTCTTTATTGCCTGTGACCTGTCCATGACTTTTGCTAAAAATATGTGCGACACTATCTTAGCCTTAACAATAATACAGCCAAAGATGGTGGGAGGGATGTGGTATGTGGGAGTTGCAGGGGGTGGGTGAGAGTTGTCCTTTTTGCCATTTTCTCTGGGCTTGGTTTGTACCACCCTTGGAAATGGTCAGTATCTCTTCATGCGGGCTAGCCTCACATTTTGAGAGCTTCTGCCACATGGCAGCTAAGAAGGACTAGTGATCTTGTAGAGCCCAGTCGTGCAAATGGATCTGAGTGGGTGGACAACACGGATTTGCCCATTCAGATCTCTTTGTAGATCAGGGACCTTGGTGAGTGCTTTATGTATTGACTCCATAAAGAATTGTCAGCACATCTGATGGCAAATGCATGGGGTTTAGGTGTGAAAACAGTGACATTTCTCCCTTAGTGCAGAACTGTACATTTTGATGAATCACTCTAAAGAGACGTTTTGATGAATCACTCTAAAGAGACGTTTTCCCTCTTGGCTTTTTGCTTTCAACATAAAGCAAGGTGAAAACTGGATAATGAACCTGCAAATGTGATTCCCTCCCCCCCCAGCCCCTACTGGCATCACCTTTAGTGAGAATTTGCTCTAATAGCTCTAATCCTATTATGATGCAAATGAGATTGTTTTGTTTTTGTGGTAGAAATAACTGATATATTTGCATTTATAATGGTAGAAAATAAAATATGTCTGCCTCCTATTGGGATTGCAGCATCTTTAGATCTAACAACTCGGGTTAAACCCAGTGTTCTTTGAAATGGTGGTGAACCAGTATTTACAAAGAAAACAGTTACTTAACTTAACTATACTGGCTCTAATGAGGTTGCCACAATAAAGGAAGACATCAAATATTATGCAAAAGTCAATGAACACTTGATCATACTCTATCAAGGCAAATCATTTCACTTGGAATAGATGGATGAAAAGAACTCTATTGGCAAATGTTAGTGCTCAAAAGCCAAATAAACTATTCTAACTGGAAAAACAACCACTCCCCCTGCCCAAAAAAAACCCACAACAACCTCCACACACCACTAGAGTCAGATTAAATACTCTGCTGACTGTGATATTCTTAGCAAGGAACATGTTTCTAAAAAGAACACATTAGTGGGAAAAATAGAGGATTGCTGATTTCTAACTCTGAGGTATACAAACTGTGTGGGTGAAGTAGGATAAGGAAATAGGATAAGCCTTGGAGACAGAAAGTAAAGCACTATCAAAATTCATTGGAAGAATGAAAAACTTTCACTTTTTCCTCAAGTAATCAGCTAAACATTTGCTTTGCTTAGCCTCAGGTGCTGTAATTCCATGGGATGCTGGGATTTCAGATCATGTAAATGATGCAGCACTACATGTGAATTACACATTGTGTACCTGGTACACTATGCTACATTGAGTGCTTAGTAGTACTGAATGGAGACTCAAGTCTGAGAGCCTGATTCTGCTCTCTCTACAGTGAGCACACTCTATCAGGCGTAATTTAATTTATGTCAGTGAATTTATGCTAATTTGAAAGTGATGTAAAAGCACATTCTGTCTTCCCATGTCTGACTCACCATTAGCTAATAAAAGCACTTGGGTTTCTAATTCAGTTTTTTCATTTGTTTTCAAAACTGTATCATATTGTCTGGGCTGGATCTTCTGGTCCATTTCCAGTGCAGTAGAGCAGACCTAAAATCAGCATAATTGGCCAGCTGTAGTTTCTCCCTGAATAAGGCAACACAAGGTTGGCTCAGAGCAGCCATACCAGCTCCTGCATGTCTCCTCTCTCCTTCCAAACTGCCACCCTAGAGGTTATGGCTGGGATGGCCTTATGCCAGGAATATTTACTTGCTGGAATTTCCCCTTTGGGCTATAGGTTACTGTACATAATTTAGATCAGCCCTGAGGATACTGTAACTTGTAGCAGAGTGTTGGCAGGCCCCTGGCCAATCCTATGATTGATGGAGGTTAATGATGGCTTAAAGTAATATTTGTTTCATCCTCAGACAGCTGTGCACCAATTAAGACTTAGCCACTAGAGGCTCTGGCCCCATCTGTTCTGTCCAGCACTTCGTAGCTGTCATGTAGTTCAGGGGTGCCAAACTGTGGCTCGGGAGCCATGTGCAGCTCTTTTACTATTAAAGAGCAGCTTGCAAGCCCCTTCCCCGCCCGTTCTCCACCTACCAGACTGGGGGAGGGGAGCTCAGGACCTCTGCCTTGCAGTGAGGTTTTGGGGGAGTGGAGTAGCAGCTTCTGTCCAGCAGGGAGGAGAGTCTCAGGGCTTCAGCACTGTGGGGTGCACCTGCAAGGTCTTGGGGCTTCAGCAGGAGTGGGACTGAAGCCCTGAGCCCCTGCTCCTGGCAGGTATGCCCTGGCTCTCGAACTTCTAAAGCAGGGATCAGCAACCTTTCAGAAATGATGTGCCGAGTCTTCATTTATTCACTCTAATTTAAGGTCTCCTTTGCCAGTAATACATTTTAACATTTTTAGAAGGTCTCTTTCTATAAGTCTATAATATATAACTAAACTTTTGTTGTATGTAAAGTAAATAAGGTTCTTAATGTTTAAGAAGCTTCATTTAAAATTAAATTAAAATGCAGAGCCTCCCGGACTGGTGGCAGGACCCGGGTAGTGTGAGTGCCACTGAAAATCAGCTCGCGTGCCGCCTTTGGCACGTGTGCCATAGGTTGTCTACCCCTGTTCTAAAGATTGTCATATGCAGCTTGGAGGGCGAGTAAGTTTGGCCACCCCTGGTAGAGTTAGACTCAGGAACCAAATGTTGTGGAAGCCTTTTCACTAAAGCTATTGTTTCATGGTAAAAGCAGATTATTTTATTTCAATGCCAATCACTGCAAATTATTGGTTGTCTGCAACATCCTTTTTCTTAGGGTCTGGGTAGATTTAATTGTTCATTCAATGAGAAGTGTAGCAAGAATGCTGAGAAAGTAATTAATTTGTTGCTCCAAATTGACAAATTTTGTTATATTTTAGCCAGAAAAGACCAGTATGTTTTTCAAAGCATGACTATGAGCAGAATATGTGAGATTGTACCTAATGTTCAGAACACATTTTTTTTCCTTTTCTTTGTTTCTTCCTTAAGGTCAGTGGCAATGAAACACGTAAAATATGAGCGTTATCACTGTATTTATAAATGTTTGTCATTGGCCAGTCTGGGAGAGCCAGGAACTGGATTATTTGCCAAGTTCATGTGCAGCCCCCTGCCTCCGTTTCCAGATTTCCACATATTTGTAAATTGCTGCTGAATGAGGAAAATGAAGTTTTGCTGGCTTTCACGTATTGTAGCTTGAGAAACCCTCCGAGCTGTTCAGATATGTTATTAATTTTGAATAAGAACAACATAAGAATGGCCATACTGGGTTAGGCCAAAGGTCCATCTAGCTCAGTATCCTGTCTTTCGACAGTGGCCAATGCCAGGTGCTTCAGAGGGAATAAACAGAACAGGTAATCATCAAGTGATCCATCCTCTATCACCCATTTCCCAGATTCCGGCAAACAGAGACTAAGGAAACCCTTCCTGCCCATCCTGGCTAATAGCCATTGATGGATCTATCCTCCAAGAATTTATCTAGTTCTTTTTTGAACCCTGTTGTAGTCTTGGAATTCACAGCATCCTCTAGCAAAGAGTTCCACAGGTTGACTGTGCGTTGTGTGAAGAAATACTTCCTTTTGCTTGTTTTTAAACCTGCTGCCTGTTAATTTCATTTTGTGACACCTAGTTCTTGTGTTATGAGGAGTAAATAAATAATACTTCCTTATTTACTTTTTCCACACCAGTCATGATTTTATAGACCTCTGTTGTACCCCCCCTTAGTTATCTCTTCCAAACTGAAAAGTCCCAGTCTTATTAATCTCTCCTCATATGGAAGCTGTTCCATGCCACTAACAATTTTTGTTACCCTTTTCCGAACCTTTTCCAGTTCCAGTATATCTTTCTTGAGATGAGACAACCACAACTGCACGCAGTACTCAAGCTGTGGGCATACCATGGATTTATATAGAGGCAATATGACATTTTCTGTTTTATTATCTATCCCTTTCTGTTTGTTTTTTTGACTGCAAGTGCACATTGAGTGGATGTTTTCAGAGAACTATCCAAAATGACTCCGAGGTCTCTTTCTTGAGAGGGGTAAACGTGCGGGATGCATCCTGTGGTGCCTCCCACTGGTCATCTCCGGGGATGAGTTCTTCGACTCAGGAGCGCACTCTGTCAGCCAGTGATCCGCTACCATTGCTAGCCCCCATTTCCCTCCCAGGACCCCGGTTCCACTCCCTGACAGTACCCTCCACAGTTCTGGGTCTCCCCCTCCCAGGGGAACCCCCACCCACTATCCCCACTTCACCTCAGTCTTGGCTACTGCCCTGTCTCCATCTAGCCCCTGTTCACTGGGGCAGACTGCAGTATCAGCCATTCATCACAGGCAAAGGGGTTTGGAATTGCTGCCTCTGGCTATCCATGGGCTGTCCCCTGCAACCCAGTACCTAATAGGCCTTAACCAGGCCTGTAGCCTGAGGCTTTCCTAGGCCGGAGCTCCCTGGCTCCCTTGGCCTTTTCCCAGCCCTGCTACACTCCAGATACCTGGTTAACCTCCCTGCAGCCAGTCCCTCCTCTCTCTGAACACAGAGAGAGACTGTCTGCTTGAGTTCCTGGCTTAAGCCTTTATAGGGCCAGCTGGGCCCTGATTGGGGCATGACCCCAGCTGAGCCTGCTTCCTCCCAATCAGCCCAGGCATCTTGCCCTTCCACAGCCCTCCTCCAGGGCTGTTTTAAACCCCTCCAGGCAGGAGCAGGTAACCACCCAGCTGCAAGTGGTAACAGCTAATTTAGATCCCATCATTTTATATGTATAGCTGGGATTATGTTTTCCAATGTGCATTACTGTGCATTTATCAACACTGAATTTCATCTGCCATTTTGTTGCCCAATCACGCAGTTTTGTGAGACCTCTTTTCAGTCTGCTTTGGACTTAACTATCTTGAGTAGTTTTGTATCCTCTGCAGATTTTGCCATCTCATTGTTTACCTCTGTGTCCAGATCATTTATAAATACGTTGAATAGTACTGGTCCCAATACAGACCCCTGGGGACAGCATGAGAGATGGTGCAGTATTTCCCTGTAGTTATATTGGGAAATTACTGTGCTTACTCGGATACCACTGTGAGGTAACTGTTGGTAAATGGTGAACTTGGTAATGATCATTAACATACATACAAATGTAGAAGATGTGAAGCTTAAAGGTTCATCACTACCTGACCTTCTGTATTTGAGGGACACGATCGTTCTCCTCTATTCAGCATTGGGGAGGCCTCATCCGGAGTTCTGTGTACAGTTTTGGGCCCCACTCTACAAGGAGGATGTGGAAAAATTGGAAAGAGTCCAGCAGAGGTCAACAAAAATGATTAGGGGGCTAGAGCACATGACTTATGAGGAGAGGCTGAGGGAATTTGGGATTGTTTAGTCTGCAGAAGAGAAGAATGAAGGGGGGATTTGATAGCTGCTTTCAACTACCTGAAAGGGAATTCCAAAGAGGATGAATCTAGACTGTTCTCAGTGGTAGCAGATGACAGAACAAGGAGTAATGGTCTCAAATTGCAGTGGTGGAGGTTTAGGTTGGATATTAGGAAAAAGCTTTTTCATAGGAGGGTGGTGAAGCACTGGAATGGGTTACGTAGGGAAGTGGTGGAATCTCTTTCCTTAGAGGTTTTTAAGGTCTGGCTTGACAAAGCCTTGGCTGGGATGATTTAGTTGGGGATTGGTCCTGCTTTGAGCAGGGGGTTGGATTAGATGTCCTCCTGAGGTCCCTTCTAACTCTGATATTCTATGATTCCTTCCACCCAATCGCCATAGGTGACCTCTGCTTAATGCTGCAGGGGAAGGTGGGAAAAAACCCCAAATCACTGCCAATAAGCCATGTATGCTGAGACGATTCCTTCCTGACCACAAAGCTGAAACTTCCTCTTTTGTCTGTTCAGGCTCAAATTAATTAATTCTGGATGTTACAGCATATGGGCCTGATCTAAAGCTCGTTGAAGTAAGTGGAAAGACTCTATTGGCTCCAAAGGGGTTTAGAAGCATGCCCCGTGTAGGGATGGTAGAGCTCTAGAGTATTTTGAAGTTTCCTAAAACTTTAGAACCATGTCCATGATTAATTTTTAATTATGTGAAATGCTTTCCTCTTCATTTAAACTATCTTCAAGGAAAATGTAAAATGTGCTTTTTAAAAAAACATTTCATTTACAAGATGGAAGGCTATACTAAATATTCCCACTTGATCAGAGAAATCTTTTTTTGAAAATAATATAAAAATAATTTAAAAAAAATTATAGCAACTGCGACCTTACATTTTGACAAAGAGAAACTGAAGTTGCAGATCAAAGCTTTTGAGTTAAACTCCAAAATTAGAATTTATAAATTTAAGTGAATTCCAAGGCCCAGTTAATAAAACCCTTAAGAATGTGCTTGACGTTAAGGAAGGATGTTGAAGCATGAGCTTAATAACAACACTTTCCTGAACTGGGATCTTAATTTGAGAAAAGAAACATTTGTTTTGGAATATGGTGATCGTGTGTCTAAATGTCCATAAATCAATTCATGGACCAAATGTCCAATAACATCTTTCTTAGGATGGGAGAAATTACCTGGCTTTTTGAATCTCAAAAAGAGATTGCTTCAGAGAGGATAATAATGGTGATAGGTGCCTAAAGTCAGGGAAGAGGGAATTTGAAGTAATACAAAAGCCTGGGAAAAGGGATTTAAAAAAAAAATCCTCTGACTCTGATATGTAGGTCACTGCTCTTTCTCTTGAATGTCAGTTAAAGTTATATCTCTACTTTTGTTATAACAGACACATTTCACGATTAAAGATTCACTCCAATCTGACTCTTGATGTAGATAGGTTTCAGTACTATAGATCAGGGTTATTTAAAGACCACTTTATTGTGTGTCATGTTACAATCTCAACATTTTGAGCTGTTTTTTTCAGTTGTGCTAGAGTTAAATAGGTAGGGTGAAATGCTGACTCCATTGATGTCAATGGCAAAACTTCCTCAGAAGGGGCTTTTAATGCACAAGTAATTTATAAAATAGCAGTGATTCTTAATTAATAGAATTGCTTTTGATGTCCTGCTGGAGAAAGAAAAGAGGAGACTCAGTTGTGCCATTTGGAAAAGTAAATGCAACACCAGGAACTGCTCGGTAATATAGTTATTCAGATCCATATTAATAGTGCTGATGATGGAGAATAAAGTGTTCTCTTGTTTCTTTTGCATCCTGCAGGAGGCATGTGAGAGAAGTTCCTTGGTGCAGGAGGCAATAGTCTGCTAAGTATGCAGAGCTCATCAGTTTCTCTGTAGTCTTTAACAAGGAGGAACAAGGCTGGTCTTGTTAAGGCACAGGACTGGCAGTCAGGAGGACTGAGTTCTGTTCCTCACGTCAGTTTCTTCTCCCACCATGTGGTGATACTAACTCACGGGATGGTGGGAAGTTTAATTTCTGATTATAAGCATTTTGAGATCTAGAGATGGGTCTGACCCAAAGCCTTCTGACGTAAACAGGAGTCTTTCCATAATTGACTTCAGTAAGTCTCAGAGCAGGCCCTAAGTGTACAAGATAAGTTATTTTCACTTTTCTTTCGTCTTTGTAGTCTTTCCAGTCTGCAGATGCTAGTGACAAGAAACATTTTTATTTTTCACTGTTGTTGAAATAATAAAGAATAAGAGAATAATGATGAGAAAATAATGGATGAGAGAAACTAGGTTTTTGAAAAAAAAATTATTTATCCTCTGAACTCGGGTTTAATTTATCCATTAAACTAAGATGCTGTTCTTTGCTTTTAGAAAAATACTCCCTAGAAATGATTCCTTATGCTCTTGATGTGTGGTGTTATAAAGCAATGGCAATTGATAATATACAGTCTGAGATCATACACAACATTCTTGGAAAATTATGCGGTTTGGTTCACGTAATTCTTTTTGTCTAAAACAAAACTGAATTACTTAACTTCACCCAGAGGAGGGAAATGAGCATAAAGAGCATCGTTAAACACTCATTTCATACACACTTTGTTAGTTGCTGACTTAAGTAAGACAGATATCTGGTTGAAAACAATTGGAGCCTGGGTTTGTTTGTTTGCTTGCTTTTTCTTGTAATTTTTTTCATGTTCTTTGACTTTTCATCAGACACATCTTACAAATTAATTTTTAAAATTCAGATATGTAAATGGTAAGCATTATTCTGAAAGGGTTTCATTTCCAGTATTATTGGAATATGATGATTCATTCTAGAGAAATGGTTTAAGAAATTAAATCAAAAGGGAACTATTATTATTATTAACTCTCTCTAGAGCAAGTTGGGATTTGTTCACTGAGCCAGTTGCTGAATAAATCCTTAATGGTGGTGGGAAAAGCAACAGCGATAGTCTTTCTATTCTATTCTGTGTAGCTTCCTATATGGCAGTCATCACTGCAGTATCCGAGTGCCTTTCACATGTGCATTAAGCAATATTACTAACTTGTGTCACATGTTTGTTCTCTCTTCCTCTTCCCAGAGGAAAATGTATGTAGTGGAATATCTTGTTTTGGTAGTATGTTTGTTGTTTTGTTTGTTTGGGTTTGTTATATAGACATGCCACTGTATGTTTTGTTAGAGAAGGCAAGAGCAAATAAATACATATTGCTCATGAAACAGAGTGTAGTGAAGTTTTGAGTGTCCGTGTGTGCACACAAACAACATAATGATTTCCCAGAAATTTAACTTAGGACCTGTTCTTTGTTCCTTACTTATTCCTTATTCAAATCAAATGCTATTGTTTTCAGCATTTTAGCTTGGCATGAGAATGGAAGGTTTTACTAGCGTCCTTATCAATTTAGCGTAAGTTGACTATAGCTCTTTAGTGAGTTTACTATCATAAGAATAAAACATTAAACCAAACATATATCCAGATAATGTTTCAGAGGCAACATGGATATGCAAAATTACAGAAAAAGGAGATATGAATAGGAAAGTTTTGTTCTGGTTTCAGGATCACTCCAATGAAACTAGTTTTACTGTGCCCATGATAGGTATTCCAGCTCTAATATCTTTATGCAGTCATAAAGAGGTGTGCTTTGCACTGAAGACAGCAAAAACTCAGGTTTATTCTAATCCTAAACAGTCTTCCAGTGTTCCAAACAAAGATGAGAACTTTCATCGATAGAGAGACACTTCTGAATCTCTTTGCTTCCTTAGGCTTTTCCTAGTCTATAGTAAAATCCATCTTTTACAGTGATTTTTTATGTTTAATAGGTCTTTCCCACTTTGTGTGTAAATCTTATGCTGCTGTTGAAATTAATTATAAGTAATGGTGTGTACTCTGTTCCATTGCTGTAAGATCTCACTCCCTCTGCGAGTGTGGATTTCCCATGCCCATTATTCCCATGTCTGTCTCTGTAGTTCTGGCTAATTAAGAAGACACCTGAATGGAAATTCCAGACATCCCATTCACCCATAAAACTGAAGAATATCCTTTAAAAATATATAAATCTTGTATTTGTAATCACTGCAGCGCTGCATATGATGCTGTCCTTGACAGAAATGTGGCTATTAAGAAGCTCAGCCGACCATTTCAGAATCAAACGCACGCCAAACGAGCTTACAGGGAGCTGGTCCTCATGAAGTGCGTGAATCATAAAAATGTAAGTTTTCTTGCGGGGACGAAGTGGTTGTTGTGTGCTTAATTTGTTAGGAAAAAAGTCACATCTGTAATGAGATACTTTAACTTACGACTTCTGCTATTTTAAGGGCTAGATCTTGACCCAGACTACCCACCTACATATTGTAAGAACCCTACATGGGCTACCCTAACTTTAGGTCCTGGCACATATGAGTAAGCATGACTACACCCATGCTTGCTCTTTCTCCAGAGGAGGTGGGCAAAGAATGGATGGAGCTTTAGCTTCACCCTCTATTTGCTGGTATTGGCTAGCAGTAAATTACTATCCTTCCAGGAGCATGGAGGTAGCAGGAGAGGGATTGTGATTCAGGGGAATATCTCTGAATCATGCTACCTCCAGGAGCTACTTCTATAGTGGTGCAGTGAAAGTACACCCCTTGCACAGAACTCTCCCTGAAGTCACAATCTAGCCCCCTCTGTTGGAGTATTTAGTTGTATTGTCATTATGAAGATTCTGTTTATTGATAATCCTGTAAAGAGCCTATGGAGCACAATGGGAATCTGATATGCTTTTCCTCTGTCATGTAAGACGCTATTACTGGTTACTTTATTTCAAACTGTTTGGATAGTTCATACTAAGGCTGTATAACCAGAATCTCTGAAGCCACATGCTATTTTGTTTTATTTCTTCTTAATCTTAAGAAATGAACAGTGACAGCAGATTTTTTTTAGTCTTTCTTAATTCTCCTTACCTCCACTTGCCTTTCGTATAAACATTTTCTTTAGCATTATACTGGAATGGCCAGTATATGGTATTCAATGATTGGAATGATATGTTTGATACAGGATAGTGTGGCTTGTGGCCAGGGGATACCCATGGGTACCCCATCACATTGTTGAAATGTTTCTCGGCTAGTTTCTTTTTTGTGCAAACTCGCCACTCCTGTTAGTGCCCTTATATCTAATTGCCCAAACCATGTTATGGAAGTCCCAGTGAAATCAGTAGAACTACTCATGAGAGAAAAGCAAACTGCATATATCCTTTTATTTGTAGCATAGTATATTGTCACTACCGGCTCTTAAGATCCAAGGCTAGTATCTTCCTATGTCTGTGGACTGATTTTAGCCCATTGGGGATGCTACAAATAATAATGATAATAGACAGTGCACATTAGTTTCCATTGAGAGTAAATGAATAACAGTTCATTACCTGTAAACACTTTTCTCAGATATTCCTCTCCATACAAACTGAATGAATAAGCATGAGAAGCCTGATAGACTGTGACATTTGACACACTATTTCTCAATCATTAGTTCACAGGGAGAGAACAGAATTGGCTACATGTTTTTTTCTTTCAATGAGGGAGAGCCCTGAAATCACAGAGTTTGGAATGAAAATTGCTCTGAAGGTTGCAAATAGAAATTTACCACCAGTCTCCTGTTACTACCTTATTGCTAGTGACTATTTGTTTGATCCTTTAATTTACAGATGACTAGTGTGCCTGGCAGACACTTCACAGAGTCCACTTAGAGTTATTTTGCTGTACTTTTCTGAACACTGAGTTGTCCTTAAATTTTCAAAGAGTTGTGCAGGGCTCTAGCTGTCTCATTGCCATTGGCTTGGATGGAAACGGCATGATTTAGATCCCTGCACACCAGTTTGAAAATATAGAGCTGGGTGAGTTGTGCTTGACACATAACTAGAGGTTGCATGGTGCATTATTACCCATGATTCTTAATGTACTGTAAGGGGCAGAAGGCTAGAAAGATGGGGTTGATTTGAAAATTAGACTGTTACAAAAGTACTATACAGTAGAACCTCAGAGTTACAAACACCAGAGTTACAAACTGACCAGTCAGCCACACACCTCATTTGGAACTGGAAGTATGCAATCAGGCAGCAGCAGAAACCAAAAAAAAAAGAGCAAATACAGCACAGTACTGTGTTAAACAGAGACTATGAAAAAAAGGGGAAATTTAAAAAAAATGATTTGACAAGGAAACTGTTTCTGTGCTTGTTTCATTTAAATTAGAAGCAGCATTTTTTTCATTTAAATTAAAAGCAGCAAAGTTTCAAAGCTGTAGTAAGTCAAAGTTAAGCTATAATCTTTTGAAAGAACAACCATAACATTTTGTTCAGTTATGAACAGTTCAGAGTTATGAATAACCTCCATTCATGAGGTGTTCATAACTCTCAGGTTCTACTGTATATAACACAACAGCTGTAAACCTATTACCTGCTCTTAAGTTTTGGCTGTCTGTTGTTAAAACTTTCAAAGGAACCACTAGAAGAGAGAGATCTCAAAAATATTGAGAAAAGAGGGAAGAAGCAAGGTAAGATGGTGGAGGAAAGATAAAAGTGCAGAGGCAAATAGGTGGATAGAGCAGTAAGAAAGAAAATTAAGGCTTTCTTTAAAAAAATATACGCCCGGATAGTCACATTTTCCCACTAAGAGAGCCTGCCAAGGGAGCCAAGTGGGGATAAAGACTTCGTAAGGTTCTTTTCATGGAGTTTCCTCAGAATTTTTCCTTCTCTTTTCATGTGGGGCGGGGGAAGGAAGGGAATTCAGGTCCCAAGTCCCACAACCCTCCCTCCCTAGAGGTACTGTGGCTTTGTGCTGCCTCCTAGGTACTGCCAACTCTCCGGCAGATTCCTGTCAGCAGCATTCCCTACTGGCTGTGTTCTCTGGAATCTCACTTTAAAAAACAGAGTGGTGTGCAGGACACCTCTGGCCACTTTCCAGAACTCTCTGAGGTTCTTCCATTTTGAGATGTATGTATGACAGCAAGACAGCTGGGAATTGGATTTTTTTTTTATGAAAGAGCATCTGTGCCAAAAAATTTAAGACATGTCCGAGAGAATGGAAAGTCCTGTGTTTTGTGTTTTAATAGGATGATGATTGATTATTTCTCCCCACAGACACGTAGCCTTGATATACCAGAAACAGCCAGTGACTTTACAAGGACTGTCACATTTGTTTGAGTTGAGGCTGGAATTTGAACCTGCAGCTCCAGAATTCACAAGACTAATGCTTCAACATTTTGATCAGTTGCTGTCCATCACCACTCCTCTCTCTCACACCCTTTCAAATGCTTCCTGAACAATAATGGAGCTCTGAAAAATTGTTCTGAAATTTACTAGCTGCTTACTAGCAACTATGGCAGGACTTGTCAGTGCAAATTGAACAGTGAAAAACCGATGCTATTATTTAATACAGCAGTCCTTCAAAATGTGATCAACTGCGTATGTTTATCTTCTCTCTCCCTCCCTCTGTCTTACTCTGCTTTTCAGATTATCAGTTTATTAAATGTCTTCACACCACAGAAATCTCTGGAGGAATTCCAGGATGTGTAAGTAACACAGGCAATAATTAAACTAAAGCTTTAGAGGGAGTTAGGCATTGATATTGTATAGTGAACATAAAAATCCCAATATAATAAAAAAGGATGAGCTCCTATAGCAAATTATCCTGTGAAGATGAAGCTTTAAATAGAATTTGGAAATGTAGACTGGTCTATTTTAGGTATGTATAAGGCACCTCTCACCTTTGTATCTAAGTTCTGGAATAGAACATGTGCAAAGCGTGCTAATGGCTGTTCTTAAGAGAGGTAGTGTGGGGGAATAGGAGCATCTACGAGAAAGTGTACTTTGTTCCTTTGTATTATTGATTTGCTCAGGAAATGTTGTTGTATAACTTTCCAAGGTATGTGGGAGTGCTTTAAAATGTGGTGATTCATTTTGAAATAATATCATTGTAAAAGAGACTGATGTGAAACATTTTTTCTCTTTCATATTTATTGTGGGATAACATTTGGTTGCGTCAAATTTTTTTGCCTTGGGAAATAGTGGCAGGGTGTGAGCTCCACTGAACATTGTGTACACCATGGGCGCTACTGCATTTAATGAACTTGCCCTGAATCAAATTTCAGATAGTCGCAAGTGTTGCGATTTTATGTCAGCTAAATGGCTTCTGCCTTTCAGTCTATAGCACCTTGTTCCATATTGCAGTATCACAAAAGGGAGGAGTTACTCGCATTGTTTGGAGTCAGGCAAGTACTGTCTATGTGTCTGCACAAAGATGTGCTGCTCCATTGCAATAATCTTGTTATTGTAGTCCTCTGCAGAGAATTGGTGAGGTGAGCCTGAGTTGGGAAGCTCTCATATAAATCTAGATCTAGAGTCTTCCCAGAGTTTGAGAGAGTTTGGATCTGGTGCCCCAGTTAAGGTCCATCTCTACTTAAGAATAAATGTCCCTTAAAAACGGAGCTGGTGGGTTAAATGTATTAACTGATCACTTCTGGAGGACTAAGTTAAAATCCGATTAAGACTATCACTATCTTATTTAGCAGAAGCACAGTGTACAGTTGGATTAGTTAATTGGCATTAAAACCATATGGGATCACCCAGTCTTATAAACACTTCAAACCAATTTATTGTGGTAATAGATATTTACCCTTCCTACCTTCATCAGTCCAGTGATCTCTGGAAGAAATCCTCTGATCAAATTGCGATAGCCATTTCTCATGAGAAAAGGCTCGCAGCTTGATGCATGTGGCATCAGCATGTTTGAGGATCCTGCTGCCTTGTGTGCTCATGTAAAGCATAGTCACTGTGCTATGGAGTACGCCAGGTAATCCCCGATATTCAAAGGATGTCAATGGGGCATTCTTGGAATGTTGCAATGGGAAACAAATCACAGAATGGTTTAAGTATTACTGAGCTTTGTGCTGGGGCTCAGGTGAATGGCCAGTTCAAAATCTTTTCTCCATCTGTGTTACCATCTCACAGTGGAAATAAAAAAGAAACAGACTGTGAAGAGAGAGAAGTGAATGTTGATTATTGCACAGAAGTTACTGGAAGCTCCATTCCTGTGCAGGCAAAAATTGTATGACTTAACTCTCCTATCTAGTTACCTGGTAATGGAATTGATGGATGCCAACTTGTGCCAGGTGATTCAGATGGAATTAGACCATGAACGAATGTCTTACCTGCTCTACCAAATGCTGTGTGGGATCAAGCACCTTCACTCTGCGGGAATCATTCACAGGGTAAGGGGACTGCACTTTGAAGGACAAGATACCGGTAGTTGTTGTTGTTAAGAGTCTTGGTCATGTCAACATGCAAACTTTGTGATTTAACCCCTTCATCAAGACCCAGCCTTCTCAATGTAAATGTTGAGACATATCTGTCAATAGCCTACGTATCTGGCAAGTTAGCTGCATGGTTGTGTGTTAGGGATGAGGACGTTTGTCACGTTAATAATCAAACACTACCTATGACTCGTTCCCTTTTTGTAAGACACACAGTGATTATGATTATTGGAGAAGGTGGCAGTAACTGCACTTTCTCCTGAAGCTGTTGCTAGCTCTCTGAAGGCTGAGAGTTTAAACTAACGTAAGCTATAGTGCATTAAAATGCTATAAATTGATGGTGTCCAAACCGTGGTTCATGAATCATTTGGTGGAGTTCCATGGAGACTGTCTGGTCTTATGTAATTGGTTCTCCTCATTTTCATTTGCTTAAATGCATGAAAAGAGTGCTAAACATACGTTAAATACGGTCCCAACATTATTTTATCATGTGAGCAATTGCTGTCGTTGCCACAGGAATGAATGAGAAGATAGGTGGTCTGTGCAATTGTTGATACTAGAGTAAATGGTCCATACAATTGTGAACAGGATGGGAAGTGGTCCAGCTGACCCTGAATGCATGGGAAAATGTCCATGAGACAACCTTTCTCTTAAGATGTGGTCCACACTATGAAAATAGCTTGGGAACCTCTGCTCAAAAAACAGTATTTTTTTATGGCTTCTGAGGGGAAGGGAAGAAAGATTGATGAAATGATTTTCATGTTCAATGTTACTTTATAATATACAAAGACCTCCTTTCCTAAAACATATATTGTGGAGAGCAGGGGTTCTGAAAATGGGGATCAGAAACCCTCAGGGGGGTCACGAGGCTATTACATGGAGGGGTCATTAGCTGTCACCTCCACCTCAAACTCTGCTTTGCCTCCAGCATTTATAATGCTGTTAAATATATAAAAACATGTTCCTAATTGATAAGGGGGGCCGCACTCAGAAGCTTGCTGAGTGAAAGGGGTCACCAGTAAAAAAAAAAAGTTTGAGAACCACTGGTGTAGAGGATGTAGTATGTTTGGCTGCTATAGTTCCCATAGTGTTCCAGGCAAAGAAGGGATAGGATTGTTTTTGGAAATAAAACATTCACATGAACCTGCATACACAGTTCAAAATGGTTCTAGTTATTGGAGCACAGTGAGCGCTGCCCCACTCAGAATAAAGTATAAACAAAAATATTTCATCACTCTGAATCTATAAGCCTTTTAGAGCTATTAATTTAACAGCAGAATGCTTCCACCATCCAGAGGAAAGTATTCAAAGTTACGAAGGCCAGAAGGGACCATTGTGATCATCTACTTTGATCTCCTGTATAACACAGGTTATAGAACTCCCGAGAATAATTCCTTTTGAACTACAGAATATCTTTAAAAAGTCTTGATTTAAAAGTTATCACTGATGGAAAATCCACCATGAACCTCAGTAAATTGTTTCAATGGTTAATTACCATCACTATTAAAAATGTATGCCTTATTTCCAGTCAGAATTTGTCTAGCTTCAGCTTCCAGCCACTGGGTCTTGTTATATCTTTGTTGGATAGATTGAGGAGCTCATTATCAAATATCTGTTCTCCATGTAAGTACTTGAAGTACTGGGATCAAGTCATCTCTCAGTCTTCTCTTTGTTAAGCAAAATAGATGGAGATCCTTCAGGCTGTCACTGAGAGAGACATGTTTTCTAATCATTTAATCATTCCCCGACCTCCCTGAAATTTCTCCAGTTTAGCAGTGTCCTTGATGGAGTTAAGCTGCTTGAAGGATCTGGACTATATCTCTAGAGCACACATTCCAATAGGAGGTGCCAAAGCAACAACAGGATTAAGACACAGGCTAAAAAGTGCCTTTCGTGGCTGACTGCACATGCAGCTCTGGAGCAGTGAAGTGTTTAGAGGTCCACCCAAAGCATGGATCCAGATCACCATTGTGCACGGCCTTCACAGATGGCAGTCATGTCTGTTTTCCTTTGTCTCTCTTGCAGGATTTAAAACCAAGTAATATTGTGGTAAAGTCCGATTGCACGTTGAAGATTCTGGACTTTGGACTGGCCAGGACGGCAGGCACTAGCTTCATGATGACTCCCTATGTGGTGACACGTTATTACAGAGCACCAGAGGTCATCTTGGGAATGGGCTACAAGGAGAACGGTAGGGCTGTACCTCAATAGCAAAGGCTATGTGGCCGGCAGGGCCAGGGCTCTTTTGACAATTTATAGGCACCAGGAGAGGGAAATAATAGCAGTAAAGAACACCTTGAATTTAAAAACCAAAGTGATGTTAGATCTGAATTTTCCCAGTATTACAATCAAACTGCAATATCTGATGATACTTGTCATGCAGTTTGCATTGAATTTAACCACATAGTATTGCAGGTTAACAACCTGTGATTGACCAGCACTCCTTTGCCTGACTGGGCGGCTGAAGAACGTGTGTACCCATAAAGGCTGCTGTGACCCAGAGATAGTATGGGAATTGTTAGGGTTGCCAAATGGATGAAATAATCTAAAGCCAGCTCTTCTGAATCTCAGACCTCTCCAGTGAGGAGGAAAGAAGAGATGGAACCAAACCAAATTTGGAATCCAAACATTCCCAGATATTTCAAGATGCAGACCCAGATTTGAATCTCAAGAATGGCTTCTATATGTATAATAGGCTGAACTAACATCCCAGACTCTAACAACCCGCTGTTAGGGTGTACAAGATCTAGATGTGAATTGTGCAGCTTGAGCCCATCTGTAATGGAAAGAGAAGGGAGGAAGAGGAGGAAACTGAACTATGGTACTTTTTTGTTGTTTCGCTTGTATGTAATCCTCCTTGCTTAGATAGAGAGCTCTGCTGTGAAAAACCTACTGATGGTGTATCTTTCTGTCCTTGGACAGGCTATGGGATGCAGGTAGAGCTAGCATATTACAGAGGTGCCTATAAGAAAGAGTTCATTGTAGGAGGCATAAAGGGAAAGCTTTATCAAATACATAGTTCTTGTTCTATAAAATAACTGAACTTTATAATTGTCTAGGTGCTAGGTAGACCAGGCTGGAAAGAAGAGTAGGAAATGTTGTGGAGAAAAGTCTATTATATTATTTCTGATGCCAAAGCAATCTGTTAGATGAAGAGACCTTTTCAATGACAAATGTAATGGGAAAGTAGCAGAAACTCCAAACTATTTTACGTTAAGTTGGAGAATCCAACTAACATGCAGTAGAATTTGAAGTAACATTGACAGCATTCTTCAGCTGACAATGACATTGTATGCTTGGTTTTTTAGATGGATTTCTTTACTCAAGCGATAATACAGGCATACACATAACAGACCTGTAAGCTATTTCATTACATGAATTGCTGGTAATATTCATGGATTCACAATGCAGGTTTTAACACTGTAGTTAGTAATTAGGAAAAAATAGCACAAGTGCTAAATATGTTGCACCTTGGCTTTCTCATAAACTGAGTGCCTCCAAAAATCTTAACTGAGATCAACACACATATCATCAGTCCCTAATCTCTTTCACAAAATGAGTTTGTTGTTGTGTTTGACACAGCAGAGAAATTTCCTCTGGTTTCATGCTGTTATAGTGGCACCTGGGAAAAGTTTGGGGCAGTTTTGTGGTCAAGTGAAAGACAGATTTGCGGAGGCACTCAGAATGTGTGCAGCCCTCAAAGGGGTGGATCGAGTGCCCTAGAAGTTAATGGAGAGATTCCCATTAATGTTATTGGGCCATGGATCAGGCTCAAAGTGAGCAAGAAGATTTTTTATTTCAATTGAGCAAGATAAAACAGGCAAGCATTTAAAAAATACAATAAATTTGAAACAATTAATAAAGGAAATGCGGATCAGCAAATCTGAGGAGCTGATGTGTACAAGGGACCTGATCCAGGTGTCACTGAAGTCAATGGGAAAGATTGTTCTCCACACCGCTGCTCAGGCTTGTGCTGCTGTGCTACATGAGCTCCTCCATTTTTTCCTCCCCACTTTGTATGCTGACTATGAAGATCGTTCACTGCTTTCATTTTCTCTCTGCACCCGATTGGCTAACAATGCATAGTTAGCATTATTTTGCTGAACTTACCTTGGAAGGAACAAAAACTACCACAAAGAAGAAAACTCTAACCCCACGTCAGGCATGCTTTAGCTGTCCTGTACACCCAATACCTCTACCCTCCTTTCCCAGATGAAACATTTCACCCTTATTTTGTTTTACCAACAACAACAAAAAGTTTTGGTTTGCTTGTTTTTATTTTGGTTTTTAAAGGACGAAAAGGGGAGAAGAAAAAGAGGAGAAATTGGTTGTACATTCCAAAAAATTATCACAAAACAAGGATTTGAAGTTGGGAAAATATGGCAGTTTCTTGAAAAATAGTTTTTTCTTCACCATTCAGAGTGCTGAGCCTTTCTTTCTTTGCACTCTGTATTATCAAGTATCTGTCTTTTCCCCCCCTCCTTGTACAATTTCAAGGAAGAAAAACCTCACCTAAACCAAACAGATGAGCAGTGCACATTGCATCCAGTACGTGAAGTCAGGATGGGAAGCATAGAAACCTTCCTAGAAGACATGCTGGTATTCACTCTATGCACCATTCTGTATTTTAGTACCTATACAGTACCCAGCATAGGCAGTGTAGACCAGACTTTGTGTTCTTTCCCCTACATAGAGCTGGATCTTGCAGCAGGAGTTTGCAATACTCAGTGACTGTAGGATGGGGTCCCGACCTTCAGTCCTTACTTATGTCCCAGTTAGGACAATTAGTGTGAGTGACGGCTGCAGGTTCAGATTCAATACTGCAGTAATAAACCCATAAACTGGCCCAAAAGCCAAGTAGAAGGTGATTCCAGATGATCACTTTTTTTTTTGTTAAGGATTTGGTTTTTTATTTTCGGCCTTTGTATTTTTCCCACCCACTAAGTGCAATTTGTCCTTGCAGACCCAATACAGATGTACATCTCTATTTATTTTTACTTTCTGGCTAGTGTTGTGTCCTTTTTAGCCTGTGGGTTCCACACAATCTCAGGGGCAGGATGAGGGCAAAATGAGAGAGCTCCCCTTTAAGTTCATGCCTTCCTTTTTCACGTGTATTAGAAAGCATGGCAGTAAGCCCTCTGCTGAAACCCCCTGGATGATTTTAACATAGATTGGAAACTGATCAGCTGATCATGTCTAACACATGAAGCCTGCTTGTGAGTTCATTGGGTCTAGGTGCATTGTTCATGTTGCCTGAATCAGAAGGAGACTGTTTTGACAAACCTCTGTTGGTTTTCCTGTGAAAAAAGGTTCATATTTTTATTTCAGTTAGTGTAACGAAAACCCTGACAATGCTGATATTTCAAATTTTTTATTAATTTTACTGAGCCTGATGGTACTTTTATCTATTTACTTATTTTAGCGTTTGATGGGAGGAGAAAAAACTGTACTATTCTGATCAACCTGCTCTTTTTCCCCTCCTTTAGGAGTGAAGTGTCTTAGTTAACTTTGCTTTTTCCCCCCTTCTACACTTCCCTGTCTCTGCTGTTCTAGTGGATATATGGTCTGTGGGATGCATTATGGGAGAAATGGTTCGCCACAAAATCCTCTTTCCAGGAAGGGACTGTATCCTTGTGCCATTTGCTGCAGCTTCACCTATTTATTTATTCCTCTCCTTCATCTCATCCCCTCTTAAACATATAATAAATATACCAGGACTGTAAGGATAGAAGCAAAAAGTTGAATTTATGAGGTCTTAGTAATTTTGAGGAGGAATAACCCAATTCATGAAATGAACAAAAAATAAAGAAATCAAAATGGAAAAACAGATACAAGCTGAATTATTTCAATCCAATCTTTTTCTTTTATTATTATTTTAAAATCTTTAGTCCTCCTGTCTTATGTAAAAAGTATGTATGCCATATTAAGAAAGAATACAGAAAACAAATGTTTAGCGTACCTTATTGATTACCCTTTCACACAAAAAACAAAACACCCTATCCTGGCCCATCCGATCCTGTAAATCTGTTTTTCTGCTTTACTGTTTTGGAAATGGTAACTTCATGATGTTTGTGGTGACATCATAATCTTTTGCTCACTAATGCATCATTGATATGGATTCATCTCAATGCTGTATGGGCTCAAAGTTGAGTCGATACAACATTTTTTTTCTAAAATTTTTTGACTTACCTACTTTAAAACAACCGTATATCTGATGTTATCTCAAAACTTGCCTGAAATCAGATTCCTGTTAATTTGAAAATGGACTTTCCTTCACTTGCATGAGGTCTGTGTCCCTCTCTGTCTTGATCATCTAAGCTTGGATGATATTCTTTTTACCACCTCTGAGGTGGTGAAAGTAATATTAGAAAATGAAAACAAAAGAGGAGATGTGTACTTGGCTTTTGACTTGGCAAAGGCTAAGCCAGAGGACCTGCTTGGGGTATATGACATGTGTGGGAAATGTGTTTGTGTCCATCAGAATAAAAATGCAATAACATAACTCATGTTCTATTTTCCAAAAAAGGGGATTAATTATGACAGGTTGGCAGAAGGACACCATAAAAATCTGGCATCAGAAGACATTGGCAGTTAGTCTGGATTAAAAAAACAACCTATTTTTAAAGACATACGGTCATAGGCACTAATTATTTTTGCTGGCTCTCAAGTGATTCATGTAGTGTTTAGCAAAGTTACATATGGATCTTGCAACTGAATTTATGTGGGAGGAGCCCCATCGAAGGCAATAATGCATGGGTGTCCAAATGAATCCAGTTGCAGAACTGGAACTTTACAACAGTCATATATGATTTTCCCCCACTTGCATTCAATAGGGAATACTGCAGATATTATCATCTCCTACGTGCTAAGGAGAAAATAGCAAAGATATTAACGACTGCCACTGTATTCTCCTTGATTAATGTGGACTGGAAAGTGAAAACCTGAGAGACACAAAAAGAGACTTTGGATCACTGTTTAGAATTATTTTTAGTTGATTTTGGAGTCTTATCCTAAAAGGTGCTGAGTGCTTCCTGGGTATCTTCCCTACTCGGTGAAGTCAATGGACATTGGGAGTGTAGAGCATCTTCAGGGTGCAGCTAGCAGTTTTCAAAATTGTGTCCTTAGATTACTGGGGCATTTCCAGTTTTATGATGGTATCAAGGAATCATAGTCAATTTTTATCAATTTCTGTTGCTGTTTTCTCTGACTTTTCTTAAGATACATGATGCTTAATTCAACTATTTATCAAACCTCAGGGGCTCAATCCAATGTCCATTACATTCACTGGAAGTGTTTCTGAAGTCAATGAACAAGAGATCAGATTCAGTATTTAGTTCATTAATCAACTGGAAAACAGTAAAAAATAATTACAAAGGAACAATGTAATACGATGGTTGATTGTAGCTCTCTTTTTTCATCAACAAACAGGATGCTACAGTCATGTCTTTTTGCCTATTTGTAACAAGCCATTTAAAAAACATAAATCTCAAACTTTTTTCAACACGACTCTTACTGTGGTGCTTTCATCTGGCCATGTCAAAGTCACTGTTATTAGTGTCTGATTGTTCTTTTTCAGCGGATAGCCAGAGAATATTAAAAAAAACAAAAAACCTTTCATCATCCAAATGTTCATTAAAATCATCTGATGATATGAGGAAAAAGATAGTTGATTGTTTGGATCTCCACCCAAAGCCCAAGGCAAACTGTGGGATAGACCTGCTGTTTTAAATAATTGGAAATTGCCCCCCCCCAAGTTAATTTATTGTGATCCTTTTAAAGCCAGTATTAATCACTCTAGTTTGTTTGGGGGTGGAGAAGGGAGTTTTTTGTCAGGTGACTTGGGGGGGGGGGAAATACAGTGTATAAATCAATTCCCAAGATATTTATTTGTTAATCGATCTGAACCAAAGAATAATAATAAGAATTTTCAGTGTCAGAAAGCTGGATTGGGCATGTATCTGAGATTCTTTTTTTTCCCCTGCTCTATTTGGTAACTGTTTGAATGGGCAGGTCCAGTCAACCTTCTCAATACAGTAAGTCCCTGAAAAGCACTTAGGCAGCAGCAGCAGAAACCTCATCAAAAGCCTTCTTGACAGAACTTTTCTTGCAGTGCCTTAGGGCGTTTCTGACAACATTAAGTCTTCCAGCTGAAAGGGGTCTCTCTCTATAGAAATATAAATCATTATTTCTTTGTAATTGCTAAAGGGAATAGATATTGTATTTGGTTTGCTGTAGGTCCATGAGGCTGTCTCATTTGTAGCTTGGGACAGGAACCCACAAGAGTACTGGTACAATAAACACAGAAGACTGAGAGCTGCTGGCAAGTCTGAAGAAAAGGCAGGTTTAAATACCTCGGCATCCCAAAGCAGAATAATCATTGAATTGGGTCTATGGGTCTATTAAAGCCTGCATGGAAATTAAAGAACATGGAGGACAGATTGTAGACTAATTGATGTTTATTATTAATGAGCTATTTGTAGGTGATTTTGCAAAAAGTCCTAAATTCTACATAGATGTCAAGGTAATATTCTCATCCCAAGGGCTATGGGTATATGCACATGCCTTCAGTTAGTGTTAATGGAAGTTATGCATCAAATTAGAATACATCTCCCAGATTTGTTACCAAATGTAATAACCAAAACTAGGCGATTTCATGAGAAAGAAATCCGGCTTTTGACATATTTACAGCCTGAGTTGCAGGCCAAAATGTTTCAGAAAATGTGTCAAATCCTGAGGTTCTTCCTCAGTTTTTAATCCTAATTAAGTCAGTAGGAGTTTGCTTGAGTAAGGACTTAATTAAAAAAAAAAAAAAAAAAGAGGAGGGACCTTAGGATATAGCCAAGTCTGAACTCTTGGAAGCTGCGAAAACTAGACAGAACCTTCGAAATCTCTTGTGGTTCCCAAACTCTGACTAATAATGTCTACAGAATCTCATAAGATTTCAGTACAGTGATAGGAACTGTACTTTGTGCACTATGTAATGGAAGCAAAACATGAAACGTTATGTGGACTCAGTTATTTTTAAATGAGAAATTGTCTTACAGAGATAAGATGGGCTGAAACCCAGACTGACATTACATAGACAGACACCCACACTCATTCCTTCAAGGATTCTTTGTTGAAATATTTATTCTCACTGGGTGTTTTTTTTTATTTCTCCAGTGTAGGGACATTTATTTTCTACAGTAGGAAAGTGGCACAGTTTATTTCTGGCATGAAAATGGCTTTAGTTTGGAGTGGGGTACGTGTGTGTGAGAGAGATTCCTGAAGAAGGTTGAAGCTGAAATATGACTATAGTTATGAATTGCTATACTGAATTGTTCAGGACCATAAGGTACTGTTTTTTTTTTAAAAAAAAGGGTGGTGGCAGAACAAGATTTCAGCTTTGAAAAGCTTACAATCCAAGACAAGACTTAAGTGAGAAAAGAAGATGAAGATAGCAATAATAGGAACATGAGTTCAAACAGACTTATGGCTATCAACATGGAGAGCCAGATTTTCAAAAGTGACCAACACTGACAACTGTGGTCAGATTTTTTAGAAGAGCTCAGGTCCCATTTAAGCATCTAAAATGAAGTAGCCAATTTTGCAAATTACTCAGGATCCAGCAGGTGCTACTGAGAATAATGAGTTAATAAATGGTGAAGTCTTCAAAAATCCGGCCTATGCAACATTTTTCTTTGATGAATTTATCTGTCTGGTTATAGATCGTAATTGTATTTACTTCTACAGGAATATACAGTTGAACCTCAGAGTGGCGAACACGTTGGGAATGGAGATTGTTTGTAACTCTGAAGCGTTCGTAACTCTGAACAAAACAATATGGTTGTACTTTCAAAAGTTTACAATTGACATTGACTTAATATAGCTTTGAAACTTTACTATGCAGAAGAAAAATGCTGTTTTCTTTTTTTTTAGTAGTTCACATTTAACACAGTCCTGTACTCTGCGTGTGTGCGTGTATTTATTTATTTTATGTCCTTTGGTCTCTGCTGCTGCCTAATTGTGGTGTATGGTTGACTGGTCAGTTTGTAACTCTGAGGTTCTACTGTACACACAGGAAATACCACATACATTATAGTGATCAGTGTGATCTAAAAAATACTGTTAGAAAAAGGAGTTGCCATCTATAGTTCTTGAAAGATGCAATGAGAAGTTCTGTGTTTAGATATTGAGCGAGACTTATGTAGTTACGGTTTGGTAGTGGGTGAGCTTAGCGTTGTGAATGACAGGTTCTGATAAGCTTTTTTTGTAAGAAATTATCTGTTCTTACCTTTGATGCAATTTCATGTTCAAAATTTATTGCTGATATTTCTATTTGTTCAGTGTAGTATTTTTCTTTTTAAAGCCGCCTTTTGTTTAAAAGATCAGTAGCCTTGAGACTTTAGCAAGAGGAGAGGCAGAGAATTTCAAAATGGCTGACATGTTTCTCAAACTTGATCATGGGGTGAGTGTTGACTTATTGTTTGGATTTTATTTATTTATTAGCGGAGTTGGCTTGTGCATGCATCAGTTTGAATTTGTATCCAGACACAAGCTTGGATAGGGGTTTTGGATAGGGTGCAGACAGTCTGAGTTTCAGTAGTATTTTCCTCACAAGATAGGTCATCTGGCTCTAATAGACATCAGTGAAATGTGCATCCATATAGATGCTTGACCATTAAGATTATTTTAACTTTTTGGACTCAATATATGTATATTCCATACATGTTTAGTTTACAGTCAGTGATACACATGATATGCATATATGTGCAGACTCAGAGCTAAGGCTACGATTTAGTCACGGAGATCACGATAGTCACAGATTCTCTGAGTTTACTGGACCTCTGTGACTTCTTGGGGTTCAGCTGTCAAAAGCTGAAGCTGGGGCTGGAGCCAAGGCTGTGGCTGTGACTGGAGCCGTGCTCCCCTGCCCCGCGTTGGGGGCTGCAACCGGTGCCATGTGCCCAGTCCCACAGCTTCTGCTGGGGGCTGCAGCCAGGGCCGTGCGCTGTGCTCCTGCCCCACGGTGTGGGCTGCAGCAAAGGCCATGCACCCCTGCCCCAGAGCTTCCACCAGGGGCTCAACTGGGGCCATGTGCCTCTGCCCAGCAGTGCAGGTGGTATCTCTGCCCCACGTTGGGTCCTGCAGCCAGGGCCATGCACCCCTGCCCCATGTTGGTGGCTGCAGCCAGGGCCGTGCACTCATGCCCGCTTCTGCCGAACATAGGGGGCTGCAGCTGGGGCTGTGTGCCGCTACCCTGTGGCTTCCACAGGGGTCTGAAACCGGGGCCGTACACCTCTGCCCCATGGCTTGTATGGTTATTTTTAGTAAAAGTAATGCACAGGCCAGGGGCTCTGTGAATTTTTTTTGTTTGCCTATGACCTTTCCGTGACTTTTACTAAAAATAACCACGACAAAATCTTAGCCTTACTCATAGCCAATTCCTATGTACAATCCAAGTAAGTGGTTTGTACAGAGGGAAATCTCTGCATCTGGATTATCCCCAATAGTCTCATAAATGGCAGTGGAGATAATCTCTGGTTGTTTTTACAACACCAGCTTTAGAGGTTTGGGGATAGTGGATCTACATAGTGGTGACTCCACCCAAACTTCCCTTGTCCACTTGCCAAGACTTTTCTGCACTGAAGCAGATGGAACCCCCTGGAGTCTGAACCCTCTGTAGGACATAGCAGTCCGGTCTGGGTGAACTCTCTATACGTTGCCTGCCCCCCTGCGTAGCAGGGTCTCACCAAAATAGAACACAAGGGAGTGAATCGGGGAGGAAACTGATTAATGAGTTCCTAATTTAGAATGGAGAGTATTTAAAAAAAAATTTTTTTTGCACATCTGGCTGGGGTTTCATTTAGGACCAAGGTATTATTTCTTTCTTTCATTTAGGGTTTCCTTTACATCAACACTGGGTTTAATTAGCCTTAGTGTTTGCACTGTGAGCTATTTCAAAGAAACATTACAATTACAGCTTATCTTTTTATAAGAATCAAATAATATGAATCGTAACAGATCCATTCTGTTTTCTCCTAGGAGATCATGGTTATCTCTTACTTCTGGAGAAAGCCGTTTCCCCATATAAACAGGGGAGACTTCACAAGTAATTTAATCAAGTTGCGGTATAAACCAGAAAGGACACTATCTAACTGGCTGTGCATTAATCGTAAAACTAAGCGGGCAAGAAATTGTATCTATTTGCAGTATTTAAGTGCTAGATGTTTTTCAAGGCACTATAAAAACAAGCACTACAATGCAAAGTGTCCGATCTGCCTTTTAGCCAGGGTCCCATGTTGGGGGGCAGATAGTGAGAGGAGGTGCACTCACAGCAGAAGCTCCAGAAGGCACAGTGGCTGAAGCAGGAGGATGACTGGGAGCTCTGGGAAACCAATGTTCTACCCTTCCAAGGAGAGCATGCCCACTCCCCTCTGCACTGGCAAGCTCAATATATCTATATTGATTTGTGGCAAATTCTTGTCATGTTTTCTAATCTCGGTAATTAAGAGGTAGATTTTCACAGGTATTTAAGTATCTGCTGATGCAGATGGACATCTTTAGGGATGTTTCAGTCAATGGGAGTTAGGTGCTCAGTCTGCTCAGGTACTCTTTAAAATCCCACTTGGTGCCTATCTGCTGCTTATGCAGCTAAATACTATTGAAAATCTAGCCGTTAGTGCCTATATGTGCCCATATATAGAACCGAACACTTCAGCTTGCAGAGCTCAGATCATCTAGGTGCTGGGTTGAGAAGCACTTTCTGTGTTTTAAATTGCTTGCTTTGCACAAGCTTTTTTGTGAGCCTCTGAGGTATGTATGGGCCTGATTCTCCACTCCATGACTCTGTTGTAACTTTATTAATGTTAACAGAGTTAGGCTGGTATAATAGAGTGGAGTTTCACAAACTGTATACAAAAGGGATATAGGTAAAATGTTGATTGTCAAGGCAAGTAGGTACTTTAATTACCAAAATTAGTACACAAAACAAGAATTTACCACAGGTTATTAATTGTTTCATTTTTGATTAATAAATGCATAGCCATATTATGTATTAATATTGTGGAGAGAGAGGCTATTGGAAAAGGAAATAATTAAAATACACTTGGCTATAACCTCTGTGGCTCACAAAAAAAAAAAAAAAACAAGTTCAAGGCAACCAGTTTAAAACAGTACAGAAAGTGGTTCTAAACCCAACAGTTAGATGACCTGAGCTCTGCAAGCTGAAGACTTGGGTTTAGACTACTTTCCATTGTATTTGGTTAAGTGTGTGTTGGTTTAAATTGCTTGGCCCAGATGCTTTGCAAATTTACTCTCATTGTGATGATTTTTTTCTAAGAGCTATAGATGTACATTCAAGTACTCACTACTGCAGCTTCTTGTGACTCACTAATGGACCAATCCTGAAGTCTTTCCACAGGAAGAGCCTTCCCCTGAAGCCAATGGAAGCTTTTCCATTGAGTGTTGTAAGGTGGGCGTGCCAAGTGCTAAGAAACACCTTTGGGCTAGACTGAGCATATACAACGTGGCTTGTTTAAGAGGTGCTACATGAGGTGCAGCTGCACTGGCCCAGGAGCAGCACAGGAAAGGAATCATGCCATCTTCTCCTTCCTTGCTTCAGGCTGGGAGTAACAAACTACTGGCCCCTTACCAGATTACATCCCCCCACGTCAGTTCAGCTGTGCTCGTAGGCACATTGGAGGGGCAGATCAAAATCTCTGCACACTAGCTCGGGGTGAAATAGTGAATGTGAGGAATGTGCTTAGCCCTTGGAGCCTGGAACCAAGCTCTGGAGAAAATACAGGGTGTGAGGCGTGACCCTCTCCCCCTTATGCCTGTGTGTGGTTGTGTAGGCAGGGCCACAGTCAGGCCTTTTGTTAGTCTTGCGGGTCTACTGTGGATAAACTGTGACTGTGTTTAACTAAGGTGAACATCATCTTTTCTGTATTCCCAGCAGGTGACTGCTTTGAAGTACCTTGCTGAATCAAGGACTGAAAGTAGAATATGGTCTCATGCTAGATTTGTTGATATCCTGACAAATGTACATGCTAGAATTCACCATTATTAATATTAAACTCAGAAGCTCTAAATTAAATTTTTGTGTTTCTCTCAAATTCCCTTAGAATTTGTTCTCAGTTGCAGAGCAGGGAGATATAATTACTATGTATCTATGAATGTATAGTATATGTAGAAAGAAAGAGAGAGAACTAGCTCTAAACCTGTTAGGAAATCTACAGCATTAATACTGTACCAATAAAATAAATTTGCATGCATCAACTCACTTGATAAAATTTATAATAATTTTTATAGTGCAGGTGTAAATTTTTATAGGGTGAGTGTACTGAAACTTTTTTTATTTTATATAACTTTCTGCCATATTTTTAAGAGGGATTTATTGAGGGAAATCTATCGAAGCAAGCTGTCTGAAACCCTTTGTTTGATGGGAATGTAATTATTCAGCTTAGAGGTAAATGCAGCCTGCTCACAGACTTAGTGTAGCCAAAGCATCATATAATCACCTGGGGAATCATTTGCACTGTGCTGCTTGGGAAACATCCAGACAGTCTGCAAATGAGGTCATGGAGTTAATAGATGGCACTAGTCCACAGAAAGAATGGATTGGAGATATAACATTTTATTTATTCATGTTTAAACTATATAGTCTTGTCATGTATCCCTTCCATGCAATAGGAAATATACATGATGCACCATAATCTGACACCACACAAATCCTGTGGCACTTCGGAAATTCAGTGAGTCAAGTATATTTTTAAATTGGAGTGACTCCAATGCACATTTCCATCCCAAGAAATTATTTTATCATGATCATGGTAGTGTTAGGGAAGCCTCCAAAGACAGGTGCTGAGTAAGGCTTGAGAACACTCAGTACCTTCCAGAAAGTGCTGAGTCGTTTGCTGAATCAGCCTCCTAAGGTTTTATTTACCTCTGGCCAGAGAGCCAACACAGGTCTCTTTTGTAGACTTTCTTGAGTAGTGCATAGGCGAAGTGCGGCCCTCTGTCAGTGAGGGAATTTAATCTCAGTGATTAATTACAGTCCGAAAAGTGTCTCTTTATTTCAAGCCCCATTAGATTAGCAAATAGGTATATATGGGCAAACCTCAAAAGGTTAAGAGTTCAGATGCATTTTGAATAAGCATCTAACATTTAGACACTTCTATGAACTATCTGAATCACTTGAGTCTGTAGAATTGGGCTGGAAATCTAATAGCAGCTTTTTTGCAGGATTTTTAGTAGATCTGCTTCACTTTCCATCCAGAGCCACTAGATGAACAGCTGTTCTCACACTATTCTGTTGCTTCCATTTACAGATCAGGAAACAGAAATAGACCACAAGGTACACAAACCTTTCTGACCCCTATCATTGCCAGTAGGCAATCAATTAATGTTTGTATTGTTTATATAGGACTAGTTGTGTTGTGTATGGTGTTTCAACGGCATAAAACAAGGCATGGCTTCTGCTCAGAAGACCTTGTCCTCTAAGGACTTGAGCCTATATGATGTTGAGCACATGCTATTATCTGTTGAAGGTCCTCAACTCAATGGGAGTTGAGGGTGCTTGATATCTTACAGGAGTCACTGAGCATCTTGTAGGATTGGATCCTAATTAATGCAGATAACTCAATAACTATATCATGGGGGAAGGAACTGATAAGAGGGAGAGGCAATTATACAATCAGAGAGGAACACAGCTGCTAGGAGATCAGTATCTTACATGAGAAGCAGATTGTAGAAGTATTTTTTGACTGTGTATATTACTTTTTTGTTAATTTTCCCATGTTTTGTTTCTGTGTGTATTATTAATGTTTAAAGAAATAGCAAGGTGACAGAAAAGGAGCATGCTGTAGTGGAAAGATACCCAAGAAAAGTGAGGTTAGAAGGAAGAGAGCAAAGTAATTTAATTTGAGTGGCAAGAAGTAGGATGCTGTTCCAGACATAAAGGAAAGCATGAAAAAGGCACAGGGTTGTTGAGAGAAGGGAATGGAGGGTATGTTATGGGGAGAGGGGTAAGCAGAGTGGAGGGATCAGGAAAGAATGAGAGCAAAGATATAAGCAAGGACAGACCTATGTGGAGTCTTGAGGTTGAAGACTAAGAGTTTGAACTTGATTAAGAAAGAGATTGGGAGCCAGTGAAGAGATTCAAGAAGGGCAGGAGGGGAAGACGTGAGGTTAACCTTTTAAAGGGCTTGAGTTTGCATTCATGCCTATAAAAGGGCTCTGGTTTGGAGAGCAGCAGGAAAGCGGTTTTTATTATTTTCTAAACCAATTTTCCCATTCCCACCAATATATCAAATGCCCCACTTCCCCTGAGGGCATTGCCTTTCCAGCTCAGTGAGTTGGGCTCTGTGGTGCAGTGGGAGCTGACCCAACACACTGCAGAATTACAACTGTTAAAATGATTTTCCTCTTTAGTTGTATTAAAAAAACTTCTACTACCAGGTACTGTGTTGTGATTACAACATGTGAATACATACTTATGGCATCTATCTTGAGATCTACCAGAGTTGCTATCAGCCAGTCCCACTCTGCTGAGGACTGTCCTGGTTTTTCCCTTCGAAAGTTTCAAGTAAACAGCTGGATTCAGTTCTGTAGCTGGGACCATAGCCTCCAATAAGCATGAAGAGCTGGAGACGTATTTCCCAGCAGAACTCCTTCAAAGAAACGCCCTTTAAAATGGACTTGGATAAGTTAACTTAGTGTACTGACAAGCATATTCAGACTTCCTTGGATTGTTCTCAGAGTTCATACCTCAGCACTTGTGTGAAATTGGTTTGGGCTGTTACATATTCTGGGCTGTATATATGCAAATGAGCATAGCAAGCATCACGCTTTGTCTCAGAAATCCCACAACCAGCAGTGCTACAACAAGTAGCTATTCAAAGCAGGGGAGTCTCTTTTCAGTTCTCAGTGGACAGGTATCTGCATCATTAAAATAGAAACTATCACAAATGGGACTAACCTGGCCATCTTGGCAGAGGTGAAAAGGTAGAGTATAAAGCAGCCTCTTCTCCCTTTGCAGTGGTTCCTCTCTAGGTCAGAGCTAAGGCACAGTGGCATGGCAATGTGGGGAAAGATTGCACAGCTGCTGCCTGTTGTGGATAAACAGAGGACTCCTGGATCTGAGACTGTAGTGGAGATAGGTTTTGTGAACATGACATTGACATTCTCTCCTCTCATCAGTTTTAACAGGTGTAACTCCATTTTATTCAATGGAGTTAGTCTTGATTAACACAAGACTAAATTAAATTTAGGATTAAGATTTAGATCTCTCTACCACATATTTGTATGGAGCCTAGAACCATGGAGCGTTGATTCCTAATTAGGGCTTCTGGGCACTATTGTAATATAAATAACAATTAAGTCTTTAGCCTCAAGCTCCTTACTGTTATTAAACGTATGCAGTGACAGATTTGGGGTCTTATTAGGGATTTTTAAATCCCTTAATTAAAGAAAGAAAGGAAGCAAGAGACTGCATATTTTTCTCTGCAGACATTGGGTCAAATCCCAGGGTTCTTACCCAGTCCGTATGGCACTGGAAATCTAATTTGAGTGGCAAGAAGTAGGATGCTGTTCCAGACATAAGAATTTCCTTCACAAAACTTCACAAGTAACGTAGATTGCAAGAAATTCTTCCATTACTGCTTGATAGTATGAAAAGAGTTTACAATTAAACCATTAGATGATTTTCCATAGAAATAATTTTTAACTAACATTTTGCAACAACAATTTCATGAGACAGAAATTTCTTAAGATAATAAATGTATTAGTAATGGTTGGACACACAATTATTTGCTCTATTTTTTCCTGATATTCTATATAACATTTAGCTTGTGATGGAAGCAGCAGTAATTAGTTCTTCTGGGTATGCTTATTGCTACCAAGCAAGTAGCCATCTTTTGGTGCTGATTAAGCTTCTCATCTGCTAAGTAAAACAACAGGGAACAATAACTACAGTCAGGATTGAAGTTTCCACAGTAAGTACATTTTCCTTAGAAACCAAATCCACTTTAAGCCACTGCTACAAAATCAGGGTTGGCCTGGAATCTTAAGGAGTGAAAGCAAACAACATGACATTGGTCTCTCCCCACACAGATCCTGCACAGCAAAAACCAGTCTTTCTCTCTGGTATGGAATATCATGGAAAGAAGTTGGCACATGCAGTTCAGTTTCAAGGCTTGCTAACTTGTGCGTTTGAGCCGTATGATATTAAACAGCCCATCCTCACTGGCAATAGCAGGGAGGAGGAGAGCACCAATTTAATTACACGTTAGACTTCAAGGGCCTAATTCTGATATCCTTGATATCAGTGTAAATCATGAGTAACTTCCTTGAAACCAATTTGGATGCATCAATATCCACAGGAGGGGACTCAGGCCTCTGGTTTGCTCTGAATTACAGTCCAGAATGGCCAGCTTAGTGCTTTGTATCAGAGCTGTTTCATCATAAAGTTAGCATTTCCTATCATGTAGAATGAAAATCTTATGAGTTTCTCAGGACACCCATTCTGAACCAGCTGCTTTGTTGAGATTCAATAGACGCGAGCCAACAGACTCCAGAGCATGCATTATTGAAACTGAATGATCTCAACACGTTTTATTCACATTTCTGAATGAGAGGTGGATATGTTTTGTCAAGACCAAACTTTCTTTTGTGGCTGTTGGCAGTTCAGATTTAAAAATATGCATGGATCTCCTGTAGTTGAAAGGATGAAAGGGAAGTGATTTGTATATCCCCAATGAATACGAAGACCAGCATTCATTTACAGCGCAAACTAGTATGATCCTAAGTAATGAAAGCAAATGAGAACTTTAAAAAAAAATGAAATTCTTTAATTATAATTGCAAACTTGCATGAACGCATAGTAGCTAGCCATGGGTCTTACACAGTTTCCAAGGTTTAATAGTATTGTCTCTCATTTTTGTGAGAAAAAAATTACTGGAGTCAGTTTTTCTTAGCCCAGCTATACTCTCATCAAACATATATATACAAGCACAGCTCCTCCAGATATACCTTTCAGAAGAATGTAAGGCAGGTACTGCATCTGAAGTACCAACTGCAGGCTCCTGTACTTGGCATGATTGGATAAGTTGTCTTCTCATTTATTTGTTGTTCTGTTGCTGTGTTCTTGTTTACCTTCATTTCATTTTTGTTTTCAGTTGACATGTGGTCAGTAGGGTGCATCATGGGAGAAATGATTAAAGGTGCTGTGTTGTTTCCTGGCACTGATCGTATCCTTCCTAGCAGCCATTGGTCTCTGTAGGTACTTTCAATCGCTTCCCCTCAGACACTTTGGTGATAGACTAGTGCTGATATACATTTAATGTATCTAAATAACTGGGATAAATCCCATTACAAAATGCTTGCAAAGCCTGTACCTTGTTATAATGTCTTTGTCTCCTAGTAAAAGGCTTACATGGAGAACACAGTGAGTATAGTACATGAAAGAATAAACACGATGCTATGTATTGTTCATCTTTTCTGCTGGTAGCAGCCAGTGACCATCTGTTTATTAGTTATGTTGCACTATAATTGTCTCAAATTACCTTTTCTTATTTTCTTTTATAAATGACAATATTTTATTGTTCAAGTTATGTTTTATAGTGGGTACCATTAAAAATCAAGGCTTACAATATATATCAGTGAGCGGTAAATCATAGATACCACAGTTTAGGGAGAAGAGATGATAACTCAAATCCTACTTTTTGGTAAATGTTGATTTTTCTAATGGCGATCACTATATATAGAAACACAATGCTATTTAACTAGGAAATGCTTTCCAAGTGGGATTTTACTTTTTATTATAACTGAGAGTAGTCTGGATTGTACTAACTTGGTGAGTCAAGACTCTCTGCTTTAAATCATTGTAATAGTCTTCATTTTCATTATGATTTTAAAAAATGAAACTAGAGTAGATAAGCCTATCCTCTCTCTGTTAAAGCAATTAATGTGATTTTATGGAAGTAGGGTTTTTCATTATAGGTCGAATTCAGTATAGTTAGAGTTTCTAGGGGATTTTCTTGAGGTTTGGAAAAGGTAACCAGAGTGTCACAGCTAAATATGTTGTATTTAAATACATTATAAATTATATTATAAATACAAAGTATTTAGCTATGACACTCTGATTACCTTTTCCAGACCTGAAGAAGAGCACTGTAAAGCTCAAAAGCTTGTCTCTTTCACCAACAGAAGTTGGTCCAATAATATATATTTCCTCACCCGCCATCTCTCTAGCATATCTTGGGACCATCACAGCTACAGCAATACTGCAAACAAATATAGTTAAACTTATTTTAAATCAGTGGGTGTAAGGGCCCAATAAACAGAGTGTGCTTTTTAGTCATTGTACAGTTCTACACTTACTACACCGAGGAATTCTTTTTTTCCCGATTAAAGGTACCATTGAGATTTCTACACAAACTTCAATAAATGCTTCATTATTTTAACATCTGTCAGTCTGAAATTTCAGTTCACTCAGATGTAACTCAAAGGAATTACAACAAGAACCATTTGGACCATTAAGTTTATAGATTTTATATCTCATGTAGACCCTGTGCTTATAAAACACCAAGAGGGAAGAGTAGGGAGGAGTCTTCAGGTGTTAGCTACATATGTGGCTACAAATGCATTATGTGTACTGTAATCTCTCTGATTATCATTTTTGTGCTATCGCTTGCTAGATTAATTTTTCATGCATCTGATATATTCACATTGATATCTTTAAAGGGTATAATTATTTGATTAATGTGGGGAAATAGTAATATCTAAAGACTTGTGTAAAAAAAAAAAAAAAAAAAAAGAATTCTTCCTCCCACCCACCCCCCAATCTTGACTGCCTTCAGTACAGTAGTTTCTGATTTCAGTCCATATGTTTGATGGATACATGGCTGAAGTATGGGCTGCTCCTGTTCCCATTGAAATTAATGGCAAAACGACACTAGATTTCCATGGGAACAGGACTTGGACCCAGAAAGCATGAATTGGGCTAGATTCTCTGCTCTGTGAATCGGTGTAATTCCAGTTAGCACTAGCTAAGGATTCAGCCCAGGATGTGTTTCTGTGTGTTCTATGGAAATTGTGGGATAGGGTAAAGCATTCAGACTGCTATAGCTCAGCGCTGTAGTTCCATTGTTTATTAGGCTGATAGCTTTAGCTTTGTTAGATTTAATTAAAAATGTTACCAGAAAAAGGTATAAAACTATTTGAACATACCCTAAATATTAATTTTAAAAGATGAGTTTACCGTACACAGCTTTATACTTATTAAAAATAAATCAGAAAAAGCCTCTTTAATTAAACTATTAAATTCAGTTTACTATAGCAATAATTCCCAGACATCAGCCATGAGCAACTGCTGATTAGTTTGGGATTATTCCTTAATTGAGTTCATTTGTTCTCCTCATATGTTTAGCATGACTGGGGGTCTGGTCCATGACTAGGACTCTTAGGTGCTACTATAATAATAAATGATATTAGCAACAAAATTTTATTATTAATGTATTTATTTATGGTGCTATATGTGCACTGTATTTTACGTGCAACTTTGCTGTAATTTTCAGCAATTCCCTTACTTTCTTCACTGGTACTCTGCTGCAATTTATAAATTCTTTTTCAAACAGTTGAACTTGCTTCTTGAAAAAAACATTCTCTTCTAATGCATGTCATAACAACCAAATCCAACTCCTCTCATCACCGTTCAGAGACTAAGGGGATCTGATCCTGCAAGGTGCTGAGTGCCCCCTGAAACTACTGAGCTCACAATATCTAATGCAGTGAATGGAAATTGGGAGTAATCAGAAATTTAAAAGATCAGGCCCAGAATATGTTCTTCTTCAGTTCTTTGGTTCAAGTTATGCTCTTGAACTCTGAATTCATTGGAGTCCCACAACCAATATTGACACAATATGGAGTAGTGCCAGCAGGAAATAAGGTCTATAACCTTTGTGACCCTGATTCAGTCGAGCATTTAAGCATTTTCTTAATTATAAGCATATGCTTCATTCACATTCATTCCAGTTGGATTCAAAGATATGCTAAAATTAAGCACATGCTTAAGTGTTTTGCACAAGTAGGACTTTTATCATTACTCTATCAAGTAAATATCACATAGGAGGAACCTGTGGATATTTATAGCAACAGAAGACTTACAAATCTATTTTTTTTGTTGTTATTGCCAGGTGTAAGAAAGAAGGGAAATTGGTTAAGAAAGTTAGTGGACCAAATTTTGTTCTCAGTCAAGCAGAGAGAACCTGTGAGGATATTTTCTGCAAATATCTGTTTCAAATAACAAACAAAATTTGATTTGAAAAGTGTTTGTTATGCTTTTACATTCGCCTTGCATGAACATTTGAACACTCAAGACTAACACAAATACTCATAAAAAGCAATTACAAACACAGATGCTGATTTTTTTTCCCCCCAGTGGGTGCTCCACCCCTGCTCTGCCCCAAGGCCCCACTTCTGCTCTGCCTCTTTCCCCGAGGCCCCACCCTCATTCTGACTCTTCCTGCCCTGCCCTTTCTCCCCCTCTTCTCCTCTCCACTTCCCCCGAGCATCTCCTGGCAGCTGCTTGCTGGTCTGCTGGCCAATGCTTGGCCCACCAAACAGCCGATCAGCAGCCAGCCAGGAGCCCTGGAACCCCCATTTCTTTCCGTAGGTGTTTGAGCCCTGGAGTCAGCATCTGTGATTACAAATTCAAAAACTTGAATATTGACCAAAAATGAACTTTAAATAGTATATTTGATTATAAAATTCACAGTTTGCAAGTCACATGAGTTTGATTTGGTGTATAATCACATGATATTTTTTCTGTTTTCTGAATTGGATGGCTTATGTAACAAACCAAAGTAGCTAGAATTGCAAATTTTACAAGCAAATATGATTGTGGAGAAATTGCAAGCAGGTCTAGCTCTGTTTTACCCTTGTAAACCCTCCAAATTAATTGGGTGTACACAAGTGTTAGCGAGAGCAGAATTTAGCTGTTGTTCTTTTACAAGTCGTCTCTGAGAAATGATCAAATTGTAGATGGAAGTTTTACATCGTTAACAATTCTTTCAGTCTTCATTGGCTCACAATTGTAAAATGCTGCACTCCTTTCCTAGTGTTTTCAGTGTTCGACTATGCTACAGCTGGTTAAAAGGAGGTGGAACACTTTTTTTGGTTCCGTATTTGCCTCTGTCCAGTCTCAGTTGCAGCAACGCTGGGATTTATGGTTGAGGGCCTACAATTCAGGACCTTCAATTAAGGAATGAACTGTGGCTTTTTCACCAGCTCTGAGCAAGATTCTGCCTCACAGTTTCCTCTTGTTTTGCATATACTCCACTCTCTTGGGTAGGGGGAGAAGGGGCATACCAGCCTCACAGAGAATGCCCTTGTTCCCACAATGCTACCTGTGATTTGAGTCGGCTGCACAAAGGAGTAATGGGTGCCTCACTCACCTTAATTCCTGTGGTTAACTACGAAAGCAAAGGTTATGCATAGCTTTTTTTTTTCCCCCCCCCCAAGAACAGCTTCCAAACAACTTTTGTAACCTTTCACTAGGAAGTCTGTGAATGCATATGGGAATGTATATAATGACGATGTATGGGGAAAATCTGATGGTGTCGTGTGTAAACTTTTATCAGCATGAGTATGGGACGGCCATGTGACTCAGCATTTATGAAGCCATATTCCACCACACAATCATGAATTCTGTGTACGCCACATAATTTTTTAAAACTATTTTAGAACTGTCTTAGCAATTTTTAAAATAATTGCTTCCATCTGGAAAACCAGATGCCTTACAGCATGTATCCAACTGTACAGGACTCAAGGGTGGAAGTATACCAAAGCCATTTTACAAGCCTTTAAAAGTAACCTAGAATAGTTTTTTCTATAATTAATAATGTTATATATGGCTTGACATCAGAGTCTAACAAGGCTAAGAACAAATGCTTATACTATAGGAGAAGGAGAATTTCAGATTTCTAATGGTTTAGCTGCTAGTTTAAAAGCTTCCATTTCTATCCTGATGAATCACAAGATATTGAACTTCAAACCTGTCGTTTGTTCAGGACTAAATGTTGCCCATTCTAGACCTTGGTCCTCTAATTTTGAAGGGACAGTTGACACATTTACAGATAAAGAAACAACGTATGTACCTTTTTCCACCACATATGATCATTACTGATAAAGTGAAACGGTACTTATAAAGGACCTACAGTCCTTTCTCTTTCACTATACGAATGGTGTGTAGATCTAGATATGAGAGAGCACATGAAAGAGAAAATGAAAACACAGATGAAAAAAGTAAAAAGGTGAAAATTAAATGCAGTTTGTTTAATTATAGCAGAAATATATGGGTGTGTAGGTATGTATATATGTATTATAGGTGAGGCTATAGGTATCGCCACCTATTATTAGAGTTTGCTGACAATTCCCATTATAACATCTTGTTTTCAGTTGCTTATGACTTTGTTAAATCTAACCATTTGGGCTGAAATTATCCATATCATTTATCTGCCTCAGGATCAATGTTCTTTTAATATTTTCGCAAAAACAGTTAAGTCATTTCCAAGAATGAGGCTAGGGAAAAAATATGTTGCTTTGCCCGTGTTAAAAAATTCTGGTGACCATGCTCTTAGCAGGGACTTGAAATTTGGCAGGGGGTGGCCTTATGTTTCAGGGAGATGCCTTTTTTTGTCTCTAAAAATTCACCACAATCTGGCCAATTAGAAAATTTGCAATTTGCACGTGCTTGGCAGAGACTTCTTAAATTTTAGTAGCTAAACTCCTTGAAGATTCCACTGATGCTGAGCATGCTCCTGCTAAAGTGGTTTGTCTGAGGTCAATCTTTGACTATGGGACCACAGTCTTTCTTTTATTATTATTATATGTCTACAATTGTAGAAAGAATTCTATTATTTTGAGAAATAATGGTACAGTATGTTTTCTCTTAGGGCCAAATCCTGTTCTCCTTAGATGTGTGATTAGTTCCACTGGCTTAAATTTCCTCAAGCAGGTAATCCCACTGAAGTGTGTGAGCGAAATCTGGATTAAAAACTGTGGAACAAACTGCTCACGTTTCTCACAGGTGGCTTCAGTGGAAATACTCCTCTGAGTTATGTAAGGAAGATTGAGCCAAGTATCATTATTCATATGTGCCCCAAGAGATGGTGCTAAAGGTTACACATTCAACCTTAACTTCTGAATTTCCTGACTTGTCAGGGCTTAATTGTGCAATTTTAACTTTGCAAAAATATTTTATATTAAAGTATTTTCCTGGTGTAGATTTTTATTTTGTTTAGGAAAATAGTTATTTTAATCTTGGGATAAGGATGTGATTATTTACTGAGTAGTAATGGTGAAAAAACTCTTAAGAGAATGTTACAGTTTAAAAAAAGGGTTGGAAGTTTTGGAAATTCCAATTTAAGAATCCACTCTCAAGATAAACCTTCACTCAAATGACGTTAACTTTGCACTCTTCCCTTACCAAGCTTCCATCCTGCACACATGTTGCCCCTTGAGGTTTTTCTGGTGATATTTTGCTGAAGAACTCTTGATGAAGAAGATTGAGATAAGGACTTTTGGAAGTCAGTTTACTAAATCCATATATGTGCATAGTTTTACTGTGTTTTTGAGCGGCAATGGAATATGTAAGTGGCCTTTGTCTTTTATGCCCATATGTCTGTGATATGATAGTGATCCCAAGTCACACCATTCCATGTGATGTATTTAATTTTGGATCAAGTCTTCTTATAGAGTTTAAGGCCAGAAGGGACCACCATATCATCTAGTCTGATTTCCTGTATATCACAGCCAACAACACAACTCAGTGTCTGTGCGCTAAGCTCAATGACCAACGTAAGACCAAGTATTACACTTTGCAGGAGATTAGACTGTTATGTGCCATAGGCAGACAATAGGAGAGACTAAGATGCACCAATGCATGAGGCACCTGCGATGCAGGGAATTGATTAAGTGAGATATACCCAGATAATCCTAGCAAGTGACCTGCACCCTCACACTGCAGAAGAAGTTGAGAAAACCACAAAGTCACTACTAATCTGACCTGTGGAATTTCTTTCCTGACCTCGCATATGGTTATCTATTAGACCCTGATCAAGTGAGCAAGAACCAAATAGCTGTAGCCCTAGACATAGTGAGCCTCATTCTTATTTACACTAAGTCCACTTTATGTATATTTACACCTATTTTAAGTATATTTACACCTATTTTAAGGGCCCTTTTTACTACCTGGGTATGATCCTCAGTTGACATAAAATGTCATTGACTTCAATAAAGCTATGATGATTTACACCAGTTGAGGATCTGGCCCTTAGAATGACAAAAGTTGTCATAGTATAAATAAGAAATTGGGCCTAATGGCTAGAAGTCTCAGATTGTGACATCATTTTTACATTTGAAACCACGTGTACTTTTGGGTATTGTCCTGAATGACTGTACTCAAATTCGGTCACATTTTGTGAAGAGATGTAAAAATCTTGCTTTTGTTTTTGTTTTCGTGGGTGAATGTCTATGGTCTTAAAGAAGACGGGACAATTTCACTCTAGCAATGTTAGTACCTGTTAACTTCAGTCAAAAATGCCTTAATTGCATGTAATTAATCTTACCCACAAGAATAAGGTCCTGTCTACTTAGATTCCCTCTCTATTTTGGAGTCACTGATGTGATTAAGATATTCATTGCCTTTAATTTTTTTGCCTTAGTTTTGGTTGTTCTGGGATAGAGAGAGAGAGGGGAATAAGTTAAGGTGATTTGGGTTACCTTAACTAGACGTGTCAATATTTTCTAATATGTTTTAGTTTTTAGTCGTCCAACTTCTAAGCTTTCCAACATTCATGAGTTTGACAAAACTTTCTTTTAAAGTTTCCTCCTGACATTAATAAATAATATTTTTACATTTAAAATTGGGATAACAATATTTTTTGTGGGGGAGGGAATTTCCTTAGAATTTTTTTAAAAATAAGTTTTGTATAAATGCCCGTGACACTTCAGTGTCACTGTAACTTTCTAAAGAGTGTACTGATGACTCTGATGTTAAATAATAAGTCTGAGTCAATTAGCACAGCATAACAATGTCATGTATTAAAATAAAAACTTTAATGTGAAAAATGTTTTCCATGAGGCTGTGAATATTCTAAGGAATACATGACCTGGTGGTTTAAGCATGGCATTTGTTTACCTTGTTGGTCTATCCAAAGAGCATTGGAATGAGTACAAATCCCCGGGGAAATCTGTTATTCATGTGACATGGGTAACTTGAAACAGCTTCATACTTGACAATCACAAGTCACCCATGTCGTGTCTCCCACCTTGGTAACTAAGTTTGTGTACACCATTGACACCTGGCTTGAAATAGCTAGAAGAAGCTTTTAGGTGCAAGAATTCTGCCTGTCATTGGACTTTGACACCTTGGCCTAAAACTTTTTGAAGCGGTGTCTTAAACTGCATGCACTAAAGACAGTATCATCTTGTTTCCATCTTGCCAACCAGTTAGCTCATCGACAGCTGCAGGTCCTTCTGAGCAATTAGCCAGTTATTTTTGAAGTGTACCCTATGTATCTGGGGATAAAGCTTGACTACTCTCTGTCCTGTCAAAAACATATCAAGAAGATGCGATTAAAATCAAGCCAAGATTTGCACACCTCCACAGGCTTGTTGTCAACTCATGGGGCAGTAGTGCTGCAACCTTATGGACATCTACCAGTGCCCTAATTATTGCACCTACTGAATACTGTGTTAGGAGCATGGGTCTCCAGTCATCATTTTGGATATTGGACTTAATGATCAACTCTGCCTTTGTATCATCACTGGTGTGAGCTGGACAACTTCAGTTTCTATCTATCTGCTCCTGGCTGGCACTGTTTCCCTGGTGAGAAGTCAGGGCCCTGGCTGCATTACTATGCATAGCTATGTATCAAGACAGCTTACTTCACAATTTCATCGGAAAGCCCCTTAAAAATAGTAGTTAAAGTCAAAGACGTCCCTTTTCTGAAATAGTTGAGCCTCTCAAACAGGACATCAGACATGATCTTTCTAAAGTGTGGCAGCAACATGTCATGTGGGACAATATTTTGGATTGATGGCAAGTTTCTTGGCAGATAGCTCAGATCTGTGTCCCCTAGCCTGTCTGGATCAGCTCTCACATGCCTCTTAGAACAACCATATGAACTGAAAGATCTTTCTTCATTACAGCAGGTTATGTTGTGTTCATGGGCGGTTTAACTTACATCTTTTACTGTTGGGGGTGCTAAAGCTCCCCATCCTGCCCCTATGGAACTCAAGAACAAACAGCATGCCATCTGGTTATGAATTGCCCTCTTTATCATCTTTCTGGTGCTTGACATCTGTGGATGATGCTGCCGCGTTAGAATGGCTACGTCACTTACCCGACATCTAATTAATTGTTTGTGCTATCAGACATCATACACCAGAAGTCTATCCAAAGCTCCTAATTGCTGCCAAAGACCAAGCAGACACTATAATTAATGTATCTGAAACCATAAACACATTGTAATGTACACATCTGGACCCTGCCTTTATCCTAAAATATGAATTCCTCCCCCACTTTATTAACTAAATCGTTATTCCCTGTCTACTACCCAAAACTAATGAAAGGCCCAGGGGAAGCTTACTTCACCTTAAGTCTGCATATATCATCATGGTGGTAGTGTTTCCTGATGCCACTCCATTCACCTCATTTCTGTTGCCATGCAAGTTACATTCACACTCGTCCATTTACCGATATGCAACTTAGCCACTGTTCACATCATCTCTGTTTTTGACCACTACATATGCATCTAGGGCTCAAACTTAGACATTTGTGTTAAATCAAAGTTTATATTTTGCAGCATTGAGGACATTGTTTCTGCCCACTGGCCAGGGAAAGCTTTTTGTCTTTGCAGTGGCAAGTAAGCAAGTGGTTTTCCAAGCCCTGAATATCTAGATGCTGTGTCACTGCAGCATTTGACCACTCTTTACAAGTGTCCCATTTCCCCTCTGGGTATTTGTCACTGACTCTGATCAACATTGGGGTGGAAAGGCATCTAGGATGAAACATTTTTCCCTGGTGTAAAGCCATTTATGTCAATGAAGTTACACCAGAAAGTTCACAATGGATAAATTTGATCCAGTAACTCTAGAAAACCAGACACTGAAATGGGGTGCTACTGCCTGATCAATATGCAGCTGTACCCTGTCATGCATTTGACTTTTAGAAAGTAATGGACAAGCTAAGTGCAGGTAAATAGAAAGTAGTAACAGTAGAACTAAAATATACTAGTGTGAGTAAAGCAAGCAGCAATCTAGACTCATTTTTCTTCTGTACTTTTCTTCCCCATCTTTTATTACTAGGGATTTATCTATAAAAGTAGCTTAATTGTTTTACAGAACTCATCTGTTTCTGCTATCTATTCCTCCTTTTAAATCTTGATCCTATGCTACGATGACACAAATCATAGATTTAGTCAAGTGGAAGACAACCAGGAAGAAATCTTAAGGAACAGAAACCCTATTCATTCACCTTTCCCAAGTAATTGTTTTCCCACGAAGCATCAGCAGCTCTTTAAGGGGTTTCCTTGTGAAATGTGAAGTTTGCAATGTTTGATGTTGTCATTTGCATACTAGGTATCTGATTGATGTTATATCCACTACAAAAACTCCTAATCAGTACATTGTTATGGATTTAAAAGTTAGGTATTAAAATTGTTTATTATATATAGTAATGGCAGTACTTCACATGTAGAAAGCCCTTTTCATATGAGGAGCACAGTTTTTTGGTTTAATTTTTTAAAACAATTAGCCTCATTGCACTCCTATAATCATTTTATGGATGGGTAAATTGAAGTACAAATAACTGAAGTAGATAGTTCAAGATCATATAGTAAGACTGTGGTGGGAATGGAAGTAGAACTCCTGTTTTGACTCCTGGTCTCCTGTTCCAATAACTGCACAGAAATGCCTCCCCTCTCTGTGTCATGAGTCCAGTATATTGGCCTCTGCTGTATTAATTAGAGCAGGGCAGGAAACAGGTTTTCTGTCCTATGAAATTTCAAAAATTTTAAATTTTTCCTATCATGAGTCAGGATTAAAATCATATTAAAAAAATCCAGATTGGGTCAGCTGAAACATTTTTATTTCAGTAATTTCAGAATACTTCATTTGAGATTTAACTTTTTTAAGCTTTTAAACCAGTTTTACTATAAATTAACTATTTTAAAAAATGAAATGTCATTTTGAACCAAAAAATGAAACTTCACTTTGAAATTTTTTTTTCCCAAAAATATTTCTAATCAAGAAATTTATCAAAATCAACCCTTTCCGAGGAACAGTTTCAGTTTTGATGGATTGACATTTTCAGGTGGAAAAAATTTATCATAAAATTCACAATCAATTCTAATTTAATTTGCATACTGTTTTAATTATGGTGCCTACAATGGCTTCACCCCTGGGCTAGAATACTTTGTTTTGTGGGTTATGATGACAGAATTAATTTAAGAGGATGGATTTTCTCATGTAACATGGATTGCTCAATTGAGGACACATTCTGGTTCATGATAAATTTCATTTGATAGCATCTATACTTAGAGGTCAGTTTTTGAAAAGTTCATCTCCACCTATGCTAGACCATATTATTCATAGTAACATTTGTGATTCCTCTCTTCTGGATTTTGCAAGTTTGGGCAAATGGCCACCTGAATGTAAACTGCCACTGGTTGTAGGGTTGAATTTTGCAAAACTAAAATCACACCCAGTTCAGTTCATCTCCTGTAGTCAGAGACTTTAAAGACCAGAAGGGATCATTATGCACATCTCAGGACACAGAATCTCACCCACCCATGCCTGGAATAGACCCATAACCTCTGGCCGTGGTGCTTATACTTAGTAGTAGTAGTTTTGTTACTCCTTATTTTGCCAAATATATTTAAGCCAATGTACACAAAATAGGCAAAGTTTTATTGGCAAATCTGGTGTTGCTCCCACAAATGAAAATATGCCTGGAAAAGATTTTCTTTCCTTTCTCTCCATCGCCTGATATGATTTTTTTGAAACTTAATGTATGGATTAGTTTTGTGTGATATATACCTACCATGTATCATCTTCAAAGCAACTCCTGTACCTAGATATTTCAGCAGGGTCCCCTTCTAAATTATGTTATCTTTCCAGGAAAAGCCTTTGGGTTCACCTACTAATTTAGCTTCATTTTTTGCAAGGCTGCAAATCTATTGACCACCACAAAATCCAACTCTTAAAAGTATAAATTAGACACGTGTTAAGTGTGCAGCAGTTAATGTGAAAGTTCTCTTATGAGTTTGGGAATCATCAAGTCAGAGAACAGAACCAGTACCATGTGATAACTCTCCAGTCCACAAGGAGAATAGTAACTTAAGAAAGGTGAGTGAATAGTTCACAAGTAATAGATGAGCTGAAATATTTTTGCATGAAGCAATGGTTTTGAATAATGAACAAACAGGAAATGTCCCTTAATGTGAATGACTCCCAACTTACAGAGAGCTTTCTAGCTGGCCAGTGTGAATACTTATGTGAATATTGGCATGAATATGTATTTACAATACTTTCTCTTTCCATTAAAATGTTCATCAATGAAAGTTTCATTATCTGAATGCTCACAGGAAGCAAAGTAAAAGGGCTATTGAATTTTTTAAAAGTAGAATTATTATTTTTACTTAACCAAATGTTCACAAATAATTTTTTGTAGAATTGTCTAGCATTAGTCCAGAAGTAAGATGCAGATAAAGAGCAATCATTCCTATAAAAAAAACAAGCAAACCTTGAACTTATAAGAGAAGTTAAAAACAGGCGAGAGGGTACCTCATGATGATGTAACTTTGATAATTATATTGATTTTGGGGATGTGGTTGCATTACTTTTAACATTCAGTGATTTAGTTGGTAGGAGACCTATTTCTGTCCCCAAAGCTTCTCAGCAGTTTGGAAACAGTAATCCTGAGTTGTATGGTAGATGAGGTTCCAAGATGACATAAACAATAGCAATTACTGACCACGAAAATGAGAGTTGTGCTGGAAGTTACTGCATACACACAACACCATTTAGGAGATTATAAGTAATTGCCCGGGGTTTGTCTTTCATCTTTTGCTAACTTTACTCCTCTCTGTGGGTAATGTCAACTATCATCTCTATGTTGATGACTTACAAATCTCTCTTTCCGTCTTCTCTCAGATGTCTTGTTGTCAGCTTAGATTGAACGCATGTGGAACTGAACTACCCTCCCTAACATTCTCTACTTCCTTCTTCTCAGTCACTGTCAACATCACCCCCATCTTCCCTGCCTACAAACCTCTCTCGTGCCCTAGACATCCAAATCCTAACACATCTTCCTCCTCAGTGTCTCCAAGATCCATCCTGTTTTTTCCATCTTCACAGCCAAATCTCTCATTCGGACCCTCATTGTGTCCTGCCTTGATTATTGGTCTCTCAAATACACACATTGATCCCACCAGTTCATACACAGTGCAGTCACTAAACTCCCTTCCTTTGCTCATCAATTTGCTCATATAACTCTTTGAATCTTTCCACTGGCTTTTCATCGGCTGTCTAATCAAATGTAAGCATCTTCCCACCACCTTCAGAGTTCTGCATAACTTGGCCCCTCCTACATATCTTTCCTCATCAAGCTTCATATTGTCTCCATGCCTTCTGCTCCACTAGTGTTCCCATCCTTGTCTACCCATTTTTAATTGCTCACACTTTCACTTCTGTGCCCTCTTTCATGTGATCTCAGATGGTACAGCCTCATCACACAGTTTTCATGTTTTCTGTATATTGTGCAACCTTCATGAGTTTATATGCAAAGCCCATATTTAAATCCTTCTTAGACTCACTTCTGCCATGCAACCTACAGTGAACATGTTGACTTGTGTACAAATTAGAGATGGTCCAAAATTTTTGAATTTCCACATCTTCCAGTGAAAATGAGGGACAAAATTTTCATGAAAGATTCATTCCATTTTTTAACCAGTTGGTTGAAAAAAATAGAATTTTTAAATTTTCTGATAGCAAAAGGAGACAATTTTCATGGAAATTTCAAACCCCAAATGTTCCAGTTTTTCAGCCATCTCTAATGCAAATTGTATGTAATTTGTCTACTGTTATCCCCTTTCCTCTGGCCACTTTTCTGCCCTTAGATTGTGAGCTCCTCACAGCGGGGGCTGTTCTTTTTTGAGTGTTTGGAAATCTTTTAGCACAGAGTGGGCACTACTGTAAATAATTAACAATAATGAAAACAAGATTATCTTCATACTATGCTGCATCAGAAATAAACTTTCTAAAATTAATGTTCTCTTTCTAATGGGTTCTCATGAAGCTTCCTTAGCTACATGCTTGTGACAGTTTCTTGGTAGAGATGTGCATCACTATGTCTATTTGTATATTATCTCACATGTTCTTCAAATCCTTAGCATGATGAATACAGGGATTGTGAGAGGGAGGTGGGACCGGTTTTAAAGGCAATATCCTTGATCAAACATTGCCTCTCCTTTTTTTGTTATTTGACACAGCAGGGCATTGTCTGAACATGTCTAGAAGTGTGACAAATCATTCAGCAGATATGCTTATTAGTATTCTAGGAAAGCTAAAAGAGTTGCCTGTTGAAAGCCCCAATAAGAGAGAGAGTTTCTTAGTTGACTGTGAAAGCATGTGGAAGCTAGCATTCATGATGAAGGCATAAGAACTGTTTCTTGTTTGTTGTCATATTTGAGGAAATCAAAAGAAAAATTTGTGTGTAACTGGTACATTGTGTACCAATAGAAAATATTTGTTAGAGGAAATGGTGAACAGTCAAGAAAACACATGACATTTTTACAACAATTTGCCAAATAGTTTTTGTTGTTCTTATAAAACTAGGAACTGATAAATGGCTAGGAAGAATAAAGACACAAGTATGCAGCATTTCAGTTTATGCATCTCTGGGAACTTCTGGCAAATAAGTCTTTTCTGTCACATAAAATGTTTATTCCCAAATAAAATGTTTTCTCCTTTCTTCATGTGCTATCAATAATTTGTGAAGGACAAGTTAGGGGTAACTTCTTCCCTTGCAGAACTCTTTTCACTCCACTGGGAACCACTCTACACAATGTGACAGTTATGACTGATATTCCCAGCTGAACAAATAAGATTTGTTACACCCATGTAGCCCTACTGATGTCTGTGGGGTTGCACAGGAGTAAGAGACAGTAGCCATTAAGCTAGGATTTAAAAACAGAAATAGACTAGCATCCATGACCAACAGGGAGAGAGTGTCCAGCGATTATTATTAATATTTGTTTGTGCAGTGTCCATCAGTAAGCTAGGTGCTATAAGTATCTGATCCATTATGGCTTATAAAGCTCCAAGTCATGATGAACCAAGACATTGATTGAAAAGTATCTTGGGTGGGAATTAAGTACCTTTATGGGTTGCTAAAAACCAACCAACCAAACAAAAAAGCTAGTAGGCTGCACATTTTTTCCCTTAACTACCGATCCTCAGATATTGACCAGTGGAATAAAGTAATTGAGCAGCTGGGAACACCATGTCCAGAATTCATGAAGAAGCTACAACCCACAGTGCGGAACTACGTTGAGAACCGACCTAAGTATGCTGGTCTCACTTTCCCCAAACTTTTCCCAGACTCTCTCTTCCCAGCCGACTCAGAACACAACAAACTCAAAGGTATGTCCAATGAGGGAGCATGGGGCATGTATGAGCATGTATGAACAATACAAAAATGTTTTTCTCAAGCTGAGATGAATTGATTTTTAATGTACTTTGAAACATGTTTCATATAGTGGGTTATAATTTTTTTTCTCATTTCCAAGATGAGGGAGAGTCATTGATGTAAATAAAATACTAGAAAGAAAACAGGGAAGCACTTTCAATGTCTGCAAAATTAGGCTCCATCCACGTGTTTATGAAAAGTCAGAAAAAGTAAAAAGTGCTTGAGATCTAAAGGTGGGGTAGTAAAGAAAGAAAAAGTAAAATGTTTTAGCCAGTTGATGTTTTCATGAAAACATCGTGGTGTTTATCTATCAGATCAGATTCAGGAGCTGTAATGACCAAGACACTTGCATTGGTTTTATCTAGCAAGGAGTTAGTTCTAAATACGAGTTTGAGGGAAATTTGGCGCTAGGCCTCCAGGGTACATATGTTGTCATTGATTAATACGTCAAGCATGTCAGGTTCATGGCACTCATTCTGTTCAGCTCTGCACTCCGATACTACCATAAGCAAGTTTGGACAGCCTGAATTGTTATTTCTTTCTTTCTGACATACTGGAGCCCAAGATGTCTTCTTTGAAGATCTCAAAGTGGCATTAAATTTTCTTGCAAACAAAGAACTGTCAATGCTGCTAGAGCATGATTACAAAAGTGATGATATCTTTACTAAAAAAGTAAAAGTATCAATGCCACCAGCTAAAATTGCTCTTGATGTAGTTACAGTTTAATACCTGCCTATAAGTGGCTTTGTGACTATGAAAAATAGAGCAACTGCATTTTGGTATGTGAAGCAGAATGATATCTTAATTACAGTGCGGCTACATATTTCCATTGTACAGTGCATGCAGTGGTATGTGGTAAGATGGTTATAGTCATAAATTGAAGCCATGATTAACTTGAACGGGATGTTGACCTTCAATAAGAAACAATGATTAATGTGTGTTGAGTATAAAAAGGATTTCCAGTCACAGCTTTGGAACCTTTTCAAACTTCTAGTGTGCATCAATTTTGCACACTTGGGTTCCTCTTGTTGCTTGCTGCAGTGACACACAATATTTCTTAATCACCTACAATTTGCATGTTATTACATTACCCAGAATGCTCTTCCAGATAACAACTGTTTCATAGCAAGGCTGTTGTCTGAGATCTGGGAGCAAAGTGAAAGGTCTGAGCAAATGCTTTTGGATGCATTGAATTCTTTTCTGTACTCCTACAATGAAAATGAATAGTGGTCATTCATTGGATTTAGGGCTAATGCACAGGGAATAATGATCAAACTGTGTTAACTAATTATCTCCTGGATAAAGGAAGCACACTTTTATTTAAGCAAGAAGTGAATGTCTGTTTTTAAGATTATTTCTTGTTTGGTTCCTCTGTCTTGAAAAGACTCTACTTTTACAACCCGAATCCTCGTACCTTTCTAAAAAGTACAATAAATAATGTTATCTAGTCACTTTGATGTCACCTTTATAGTGTGTGTGCTGGGGTACATAAGATACATTTAGTGAAGGGAATGTGGTTTTGTAGTTACTGATCTATTTTTGTTTTCTTTTTTTTTATCAGAGGTCCACTTCAAATGGTATAAAAAGTAAGATAATAGTAAATGATTTCAAACAAGAAAGCATTTTTAATATTACATGTGCAGTACTATTAGCAGTAAGTGATCTGGTTAACTTAAAAAAAGATGGCTGTGAATTTATTCACAGTGGAAAAAAATGCTAGGATAAGAACAAAAATCAGTTTGTGGGTTGATTGGCAGCATATTTGCTATGAATCCAGAATGCTATGGGCTCTGGTCCAGATTAGAGGTTTTGGCTTGTACTTCATATAGACCTTGTACAAGACCTTTTGGCTTGTACTTCATATGGTACTAGGGGTTGTTTGGTTGTTGGATACTTGCCCAGCCAGACATCAGCATGAACTTCCATCTGATGATTAATCAAACTCCTGTCAGAATGAATAGAGTGTTACTTTGCTCTCTTGGCTAAATATCAGATTCCATTTGCCACTACCACTACTAACTAATTTGTTCCCAGGCATTCTGAATAGTAAATCACATAGCAACTGCTACAACTGCCTCCATTCAGGTCCTATGCTATAAATAGGAAAAATACAGCTAGTTATCGGGGGAGAGAATTCACAGATTGTGAGCTTTTGCTGAAATCTTGCCATATTCAACTGTTACACAACACCATAGTAGACACATTCTAACTTTCTTGACAAATAAGACTAAGCGCACTGGGTCATATGCTCTATCAGTATAAATTGGCATAGCTCCATAGAAGTCAAACACAAGTGTAAACGGGGCTATGCTTATTTACATCCGCTGAGGATATGACCCACTGGTTTCAGCACTAGTTGGGCGAATAAGACAGTCAGGATTTGGACAGATCCCTCACTTTCACAGACCTTGGGAGGCAGGTCAGTCCTCGCCCACAGACAATCCACCAACCTTAAGCATATTATCACCAGCAACCACACACTGCACCATAACAACTCTTACTCCAGAACCAATCCATGCAACAAACCTCGATGCCAACTCTGCCCACATATCTACACCAGTGACACCCTCACAGGACCTAACCAGATCAGCTACAACATCACTGGTTCATTCACCTGCACATCCACCAATGTTATATACGCCATCATATGCCAGCAATGCCTCTCTGCTATGTACATCGGCCAAACTGGACAGTCCCTACGTAAAAGGATAAATGGACACAAGTCAGATATTAGGAATGGCAATATACAAAAACCTGTAGAAGAACACTTCAATCTCCCTGGCCACAACAATGCACTTTAAAGGTACCATTCGTACATGCAAAAAAAGCTTCAGACCAGATTCAAAGAGAAACTGATGACTTCAGTTCATTTGCCAATTTACACCATCAGCTCAGGATTAAACAAAGATGTGAATCGCCTGGCCAAACTGCAAAAGCAGTCTTCCTCCCTTGGTTGTTCACAACCTCAACGCTAGGAAAGTGGCCCAACCTCCCTGATTAACTAACCCCATCATTATCTCCAGACTGGATTCTGCCTGCATTATCCGCCTCTGGAAATTTCCATTACATGTGTCTGACGAAGTGGGTATTCACTCATGAAAGCTCATGCTCCAATACATCTGTTAGTCTTTAAGGTGCCACAGGACTCTTTGTTGCTTTTTACAGATCCAGACTAACACAGCTACCCCTCTGATACTTTATCAACAATGTTATCTAGCCACTCTATGGTGATGAATGTCCAAGCAATAAGGATGCCATATATTGCTATACTGGGAGAGTCTACTTTCTGTAACATAAAATGTTTCTTCACTTGAAAAGATACTTGTTGGTAGGGGTTGAATTTCAATATTACTCTCCTCAAGAGATATGGGAGAAAACTAAAACTTTTTATCCAAACTCCCAGAACTTTGTTGTTGTTTGAATAAATGGATTCCAGAGCTACTCCTCTTCTTGGGTTTGGTTTTCAAAAATACAAAACCCAAATGCAGGGGATCTTGCAAACCCAAATAATGGTCCACACACCAGATCCTCAGGGTCATCAATATGGCTGATTTGCACTGGACAGCTGGCAGTTTCTGGCTATAGATTTAGTGAATCTGGTCCCAGGAGGAAAGCCTTAATGCAAGTGGAAACCACTGGTGATGTATAGCTGGTATAGGAACTCCCATAACACCCTTCTTCATGCTGCCACCACAGGGCAGATAAAAGGGGATAGCGCTGGAACTAGAGTGGTCCAGCAAAAAGTTTTGAGGACTTGAAGAAGTTTGCTGTCCCTTATCAGGATGAAAAATCAGTCTCAAACCAGAAATCTGGAAATTAAATCAATTTGGGTCAATTTCAACCCACTTTATTTTAAAATATTTTAAAAATATAATTAGCTTAAATTTTGAAATGAAAAGTCCTTTTGAACTGGAAAACCAGAATGCTCTGTGTCAATGGAGAAACAAAATATTTTAACAATTTCAAAGCTTTTTCTCCAAAATTATTCTGAGTTGAAATTTGATCAAAACCAACCCTGTCCCACAAAAAAATTGTTTAGACGAATCAGCATTTTTGGACCCATTTTGAGGGCATACATGAGACTTACGTAATGTGCAAGACTTGTGCTTGCTCTTTATTCATCCTCTGTGTATATTTGGATCTCTTGCTGTATTGAGGAGTGGCAGAATTTCATATAAAGAATAATTGGAGGGAACAAATTGCCCTACTTACTTTTTACAACACTTAACCAATCCCTGTATATAGTAATTTTGTACTGACCCTGTGTTTCTCTGGTTTCACTGCTCTAGCCAGCCAAGCCAGGGACCTTTTGTCAAAGATGTTGGTGATTGACCCAGCCAAGCGGATATCAGTGGATGAAGCCTTGCAGCATCCATACATTAATGTGTGGTATGACCCTGCGGAAGTGGAGGCGGTAAGTGAGGCATGGACATTTAAGTTGCTTTCACCTCAATACTGTAAAATGCAGCCACAATATTTCTTTCAGCCCTACCAATCGTGCCCTGAGAAAAACAAGCAAGATTTCTCAAGTTTACATTATACCTTACTACTAAATATATACCATATGGTGGAGAGGGGCAGAACTAAACAGGAAGCAGAACTAAGCTCCCAACTCAGGAAAGCTCTTAAACCCTTGCTTAGGTCCCATTGAAGTCAGTGGGATTTGAAGAATGTTTTAAGTTAAACGAGTACTTAAGTGCTTTCCTGATTTGGGACCAGAGTTCACTATTACCTAGTGCAGGGATTGGCAACCTTTGACATGCGGCTAATCAGGGAAATCCTCTGGTGGGCCAGGACGGTTTGTTTACCTGCAGCTCCCACTGGCTGCAGTTCACCATTCCAGGCCAATGGGGTCTGCGGGAAGTGGCATGGGCCGAGGTATGTGCTGGCCACCACTTCCCACAGCCCCCATACCTTTATCTTGTTTCTTTCCCCTAAGGAATACCTCCTTCCCGTCCTTGTTCTCATTCTTCTTTTTAACAGTTTGGCGGAAAGGGACACAACAGTAAACTAGTTCTGGAGAATGGAGAATTTTTATCCACTCTTTGTTAATGCTGGTTTCCCCACTTCTTGACCTTTGAGTCTTCTTCCATTTATTGCAATGTCTCACATGCACCATTCCTGCTGCCAGTCCCACTGAAGAACTCAGCACCTTGCAAAGCCAAGTCTAAAGGCATTATTACAGAAGTGTTTCAAATGAAACAACATACTGTACATGCTGAAATTTAGTGTACTTTGTATATATATACACACACACATTCTATATTTCAGTTACATTTGCTTTTGCACCATCTATTACTTATACCCAAAACAAATCAGTTGAATATATCCTTTCATTTCTATTGGCTTTTTTGCTTACTTTTTAAAAGTGTGTATTTTAATATGAAAATTAAAATATTTGACATGCTGCCAAATTTATTTTACAAACATGCTCATATTTCAATTCCAGATGCCTATTCTAGGTATCATTCCCTTCCTTAGTCATTTTCATTGAATTAAATTTCCATTTCTGAATTTAATTCAGAATGGCTTTAATGCTTTTTGGAACTCGCATGGACTTGCTTGCACTCTCTTTTTCTCTGTCTTCATATCTATTCTCTCCTTGCTCATTCACGCCATTCTTTCAGTCTGGACATTCCTGTCTCTCCAACCTTGTGCAATTCAAAGTCACTCATTGACCGTGTACTGCATCCTCTAACTGTAGAAGAGATAGAGGTCCTTTTCACAAGCTTCCAAGTTGCCACATCTTTTCCTGTTTCTCCTGAACTTCACCTTAGCCTATGTTTTGTGCTAAACCCTGCTCACTTTATTCTGTTTCATTCTTGTATGCCTCCCTTACACCTCACTGTGACAATTCTACCCTTCTTTCTGAACAATCTCCCATCATTGCTGACTCCAGGGATGATCCACCAGGAGCAGCTCTGGTGGGATCATTAATGTGACAAAATGGCAGTGACTGCCAGATCTTCTTACCACTTTGTCATCTAATCTTGCTCATGGTGGATTTCCTGATGTACTGGTAGAAATGCCAGTAGCCATCAGAGACATTTTCACACTACTTGTCCTCACCACAGGTTTATCTTCTTACATCCTCTGTAGAGCTGAGCCTAGGACAGGGGAGAGAGGAAAGTGCCTTGAAATCCAGTATGCAAAGTCAGAACAATAATGGATGGAACAAGCTTTTCTGGTTAATTTTCATCATGTCCAACAAGGACACAGTGACAACCACTTGGCAACCATTAAGAGTTTGATACAGTGCCTACTGAAGAAAAAGAAGAGATTCCTGTGAATTTAGCGAGCAATGGATCAGACTTTTTCCTTCTCATGTCCAAAATTATTAATTAAAGTAAGCAAGTTTTTTTTGAATGGAAGCCCCATGCAGTTTACAGCACAGGGTGTCTGTCTCACGTTTAAAGTTGTTGTACTGTATTGTTATAGTATGTATCTGTGGGCACCTGAGTCTCTACCGCCTTCACTTTGTGTCACCAGTTATACCTGTGCAAATTGGAAGAAGAGCTCTGTGGTGCTTAAAAGCTTGTCTCTTTCACCAACAGAAGTTGGTCAGTAAAAGATATTACCTCACTCACCTTGTCTTTCTCATATCCTGGGGCCAACATGGCTACAATAACACTGCAAACAAAATGTGTATGAAATTCTACCAGATAAATTTCTCTGCTCTCTTCCACTGGTGGAAGAATTTCAGGCCCATTTTGCACTCGGCAAATGTATGCATGTTTATGTAAGGTGCAAGGAAATGGAGGATCAGGTCCACACTATTATTATTGAAAGGGCAGATTCTGCCACCCTGACTTGTGCTGAGTAATTCTATGTTCCAGAAATCCCCCCATTGATTTCAGTGGAATAAGGTGCTGTTCAGTGTGAGTACATCTGGAAAAATCTGAACTGAAGTGAGCATAGTGTTGTGTCTTTGGAGCAATTCATCTGGCAGTGAGATCGCTTGGAGATGGAGCAATGCATTGGCTAGTGATTGTTGAAATTTAAAGCAATTGGTTTTTTGGCCCAGTTATTTGTTCTAATTTGTTGACTGTGTCTGAACTGCATCTTTTCAGAATGTCTCTTTTCTGTTCACACATCTAGTTCTTTGCCCAACTGACTTGTAGTGAACAAACCTGCTGAAAATCAATTTCCTCAGCTGTTATCTCCATCTGTCCTGCCACAAATATTTCTTCTTTAAGACATGCTATGTCTTGTTCTTCCAACATATGCAGCACACTATTGAATTATGTCTCAACACCTTGGCAGTGAATCATTAGTGAGCTGAATTGATGCCATTTTTCTATCAGAGACCCCATTCAGTTCATAGCAGCTATAAAAGGAAAGATTATTACATGTTAGCATAAACGGGAGAAAGGACCAAACGAATATTTATTGTATTTTGTGCAAGTCATGTGTGTCTAATTATAGAAAGAGCCTGACTACTTCTAGGGCACCTTAATTTACAGATCTCATTTCCAGTGGGAAAATTAAACCAATGGCTCTTGATTTTATTATTGACGGTTTATTAAATCTTAAATTTCCATCTGTTCCAGTAATTTGGCATTGCTTCTAAGATATTAATGTTGCTTCAATGAAAAAAAGTTTCGCTTTTGCCTGAACATCAATCTAATTTCTAACTTTCTGCTCTTGGCTAAAAAGCTGGTGTCAGAATGGCTTTTGGTTCATGTACAAGGAAGATTCCAGCACATGATAACTTTGGCAATAAAATTGTTTTTCCTGCTTAAAAGTCTGCAATGACTTATTTCCTCTTGGTTGAAGCTATGGCAGAATCTTTGACGGTCATTGCCAAGCCTTGGATGTTGATCATGCGAATCTCTTGGAATATCTTAACTATCTTGTTGGAGAATCTTCTGCCGTTTTAACATAGCGCAGAGAGAGTGTGCTATAAATTATTATTTTGTGTGAGTTAGTTTCTACTTTGACATGTTCTATGGCCTCCCTGAAGGGTGTCTCTTGTGCTAACTGTATTTCTTTTTGTAAAGCTGCCTCTTGTAATTTTTCACCATTGTGATACAAGATAATGTACCAGAGTTAAAGCAGTGACATTTTATGCTGTGTCCCCCTCTGACTTGATTTCCCTATATTATAGTTGTGTTGGAGGTTTGGGATGTGAATGACTAAACATTTTTCAATATCGCATTTAAATATACATGATGAAGTGACTATGGAAATTGTTATCTTTCATTGTACTCTTGTTAGATCTTGTAAGCCCACTGGTCTTGAGTTTAGCTAATACTAGTATGGGAAACCTCCAAAGAAAATACACATTTGCTAGGAAGTACCATGGTGATTCATTAGACAATCTTGCCCCTGAGTCAGTCTACACTGAACCAAAGCTGCAGAAGTGGTGCTGACTGCTTCTGGCCATTAAACTTCCTTGGCTAGTTTTTGCAAGACTAGAGATCTAGATTCCAGTGCCCTGAACAAATTGCAAGTTGATAATTCCAGTCTGTGTACCTAAAATCCCCCCTCCAATTTTAATTGAACAAAGCAGTCTTCACTTTCTTCCTAAACTATAGTGTTAGTGTTACTGTGTGCTATGGAACAACTGGGTGTGTGTCAAACAACTGATGCATTTCAGTAAGGATTCTTTTTCAACAGCAATGAGTCCAAAACAAAACTCTGGCTCTAAACCTCCTGAACTTTGGAGGGTGAGCCTGGAATCCAAATCCCCTTCTGTATCTAAATTTTGCAGCTGAACCCTGTGTCTGGAATGAACAGTAACAAAAACTTAGATCCAAACAGTAGAAATATGTGTGTTGAAATCCAGATACAGAAGCTATGTTTTAGCCCTTCTCTACCATTGGCACAGTGTGTAAAGCTTGTATGCCTTATTTGAAATGTTCTGTGTCAATGTATGCCTATCATTCACATTTCACTGAATGGATTTATATTTTCCCCTTTTGCAGTTAAGGAACAAGCTTCACCAAGGTCTTGATTTTTGTGACTGTGTGTCTTAACTGTGCTGAGAGTCTGTTTGTATCAAGGAAAGAATGTAAAGGAAACATATTACTGTCTAGAACAATTTATTCAAGCAATTTAGACTCCATGTTTCTTTGTGAATTATTCATGAGCAGGTTTAGAATTTGTGTTCATTGTTGGAATTATTTGACAAATAACTTATGCAAACGTATATCAGCCTGAGGACTGCTTGTGAACTATTTGAGAGTGTGTTATACTTAAGTCCCTGTTTTTGTTGTGTGATCATATGGTATTGTTTCTGTTCCTTGACTAAAAGATTCCCAGTCCTGCAAAAGAGATTGTTTGCATTGGTAGGCATGATGTTTTCTCTTTCTGTAAAAAGGTTTGCAAACAGAAATTCACTTCCATAAATGCTTCTGGAAAGTGATTTAAAGAGGCTGGAAATATAGAGAAGTGAAGTCACAGTTTTCTTCAAAGGAATATGTATTTTGCAGGATTTGTCAAACTCTTATACTGAATATCCTTGAGATGTAATCCCTGAGGTACTGTAATGATCTGGAAATTTGACTATTCTAACTCTTTGCTCCTTTAATTATCTAATATACTAATTCATAGATTTTTGCTGTTTCAAAATTCTGCTGCACTGCCATTTACCTTTCAAAACTATTCCAAAACACTCTCATTTTTTCATTCTATTCTGCTGTCTTTGTGTTTAGATTTAGCATTGATTTTTTTTTTAATGATTTGACTTTTAAAGAAATTAAGGGTTTGGGATATTCCTGAAGCAATAATTCTGTGATTGTACTTAGTCCATTATGAGTTTATGTTGAAGTAGAGCCACAGTAGGGAATTTGCCTGTTGAATATCACTAGAACGAACGGAACTGTTCATTGAGAGCAATTTAATGGATTTGCCTTTTTTTCCCTGTTTGTGAATTGTCCATGAAATAATCAGAGGTGCTATGAGTTTTGCTTAGCATTTGCAATTGTTTGATGAATGCATTTTACAAGTATTGGGGTCTGTAGATTTTTTGTACAACTGTTCTTAGAGCATTTGATCATCATAATTCAGTCTGTGCGATTTGTTGCCTCTTTCAAAATTCAGATCTCTCGCATGGTTAGGCCTTTGTTTCCTAGGAGACTAAATCTTTATGAACAAGAATTTAAGAAAAAAGCCTGGAAAAAGTCTGGCCTTCTGTGCCTGCAGAGAAGGCCGGCATGTTTATAGTCAGAGGGCCAGATTCAGATACCCCTAATCGGATTAAATAATACCGTATTCAAGGTGAACAATAAGATGTCAGAATTTATTTATCAGGCAGAGGATCAAGAGTGCTATAAGGAAGCTTAAAACATATTAGGGCACTTTAAATCTTTTCCTGTCTTCTTTTACACAGGAAAGAACATTATATTTGACTATGTATAGGGCTCCCAGATTTTAAATAATACTGGGTTCCTTCCTGACAAAGCTGTAAATCAGATTTATTAGCTGTCTAGCACACTTTTCATTCAGTTTTCTCCCATAATAGCCATACCAAGTAATATCTGTGCCTATTACTATGCATCCTCCCTTCTTCCTCCTTGCCTGGCACTAACGCTTGCTGGACATCCATTTTTCTCCATTAATTGGTGGCTTTAGTTAGTAGACTCTTTTATTCTTTTCAGTGAACCACTCACTAGAGTGGGACAAAGGCATGGAGGGAGACCCAAAGGGGATCTTAGGAGGTGTGTGTTACTCAGGGTAATCCTCTCCCTGTTAGATTATTACTAGTGTAGTAATATGGTCAACTGGCCCTGATGGAAACTGCAACTGGCCCCTTTTCTGGGGTGCCAGGTTGGAGGAGGGTCCTTCCATCATCCTCTCCCACAGCATCTTGTGGTCCCACTCAGGACCCCACAATCTATTCCTGAATAAGGAATTCTGGCTTTGGCGCATTGTGAGCTGCTAACCTCAGGTGAACAATACAAATGGCCCATTCTCCTTTTCTTCTCCACCACTCAACTATTGATTGACAAAGATGTGAAATGGAGACAAGCAAAATTAAAGAAAGTGCAGTAGCTGTTGGGCACAGAGAGACAAATTAGCAATAGGACCACTGTTAATGGAGATGCCCAGGAAAGGACTAAAGATGTGCAGAGTCAATTGTTAGCATTGCTATACTTGTACCCGTGTGTGTATGTGTGTGTGTTTTCGTGGAACAGTTGTCCATCATCCTAGATAGCAGAGTTAAATAGTTAGACCTGCTGGGCTCAAAGCCAGCCAGTAATTTGGGTTAGGCCAAATTATGGTGTGTTCTTGTGTGGTATATGAGGAGAAAGTGATCCCAAATAACTGTTCCATGCGTTTGTGTATCTGATGTTTTCGGTAGTGCAGCAACTGCTCTTTTTTACCTCCCCCTTGGATGCGGGCTATCTGATGCAAAGAAAGTGAATGATGGCTAGTTGTGAAGGGGAAAGCATTCTGCCATATCCTCAGGAATGGTGCAAAGGTCACACTCCCACTTGGGGATGGTTAGTTCTGGGAGGGATTTCTGTGTCATAATGAGGCACAATCCTTCCTGGACTTTCTTGTAAGACTTTGCTGCTTGACCCGTCCTCCATTGTGGGCTTGTGCCTGAATGGTATAATCTAGTGCTCTCTCAGGCTAGGCAGGAAATGTGTGGGCCAGAGGGAACCTGGCAACAGAGTATAAAGTGAGTGATAGGTTATACGAGATATAAGAATCGCTTTCACTGAGTCATTATTGTGGAAGATTGAGAATACTGTAGAGAGATTCACTGAGGGCCTGATTCTGCTACCCATATTCACTGCAGGATTGCTTGTGGAGTGAGGTACTTCTCAGCACAAGAGTAGCAGGATCTGGTCCATATCTGTCTTAGGGAAAGCCTGAATCTCTGACTTCAGAAGTGTTCAGCAACTGTTTAAAAAATGGCAAGACTATAATAATGTTTTAAAATTCATTATTGAACCTGCACAGCCTGAAATAGGAATACTTTGCAGAATACCAGCATCTTTCGGTATTCATTTTATTACCATGAGCAAACCCTTTCTCGTCAGGAGCTAATCTCTCTCCTTTTGTCAATCCACTGTCTGCACTCCAGTGCCATACCTAGGGAAGAGTGAAGAACTGCAACAGCACTGCTCTTCAGAGCTCTTCACAGCTCCCTCTCTTCCTCCCTCAGACATCCCCCCCTCCCAAAAATAACAGAAAATAGGCAGAACTTGAAGCCAATCAAAATTCTTGGAAAATGTTCTCTTTCCAGAACTTCTCAAGTGGATCGATGGTGGAGTTTTTAAATTTCCCTACTGGCACTTATGATCTTGGCATGTGTCGTGTTAGCTCACGTTGGTGAATTGATTTCTGTTTTGTAGCTCTTGATAAGCTTTCTTTGTTTAAAGTGAGGATTGAGGTAACTCTACTAGTCTGCCTGATCAGGAGAAGAGTTGTTTTCAAAGTGCTGTATGTCACTTGACATAACCCACTGTGACAGCTATAATCCAGTGTGACATGCCCCAGTGGGGGGCCTCTCCTGGAGAAAATTGAAGGAAATGCCCTGAAATTGCTTATTCATGGTCAGACAACTTCATGTTTGGAGTGAAAGCAAAGGATTTTGTCAACATTCAACCTAGAGATAATGACCCTGTGCATCTCTCCCAGATATACAGCATTATGAATGTATAAGGAAGAAGTAGGCAATATCTAGTCAAATATGTAGAATACTGAGCCTGCTACCATCTCTTTTTTTTAAGTCTATTAAAAGTTTATGGTCTTTTACACACTATATGGGGGCCAATACAATTCTGATGTCTCATCCTAATGGCAAAGACTATAATGGGACTGGGAGATGCGATAAATGCAACTACCTTCTCCTTCTGCCAGGTTTAATATGCTTAGCCTCTTGTGGTCTTCCTTGAAGTCAAGCCATGACCCCTTGCTACTAGAGAGAAATATATATTATTACTTGCAAGAAGTGCTCTTCACTTACATGAAGGTCACACAGCAGTTTGGCTTTCCCATGGAACTCTGTGCAGAAAGCCAACCAAAAATGCCAACCAGAGTTCTCAACTCCCAATAGCTCTGTAGCAAAATTGTTTTGCTAATGTTTAGGAACAGGTTTAATACAGTTCCTGAGCCATAGATTTTGTGGAATGTCTGTATGGGTGGCCTGGATATTGGTTTCTAAAGTCATTCCAGATAGACTCTTAGTTCTAACTTATTCACACTTTTGGATCATGATTCTGACTCCATCAAAATGGTTACAGTACTTCTGTGGGTAGCGTCACAGAATCAGCCAATGCGAAGTGTTCCAAGCTATTCTGAAACTGATTTGAATCGCCCTATCCTTTATTCGTCATTTATATTCACAACCAATCTTTGATTAAAATAAGCATTTTCCCCTCCCACAGATAATCTGTGTGTGCATGCACATGTGCATGTGAATGTGTGTCGAACACAGGAATTTAGGAATTACCATACTAGATTAGACCCATGCTCCATCTAGTCCAACATTCTGTCTTTTACAGTGTCCAGCACTGAAAGCTCCAGAGGAAGGGGCAAGACACCCTCACAGTAGGCAGTTGTGAGGGTAATCTGCCCTCCCCCCATGAAGGTATCACCCTAATCCCTAGTGGTTTAGAAATTGGTTTAACATGCACACATTCAAAATCCAGATTCCTTTAGACTGAATCAAGTTTTGTCTGTGTTCCAGTGATAGGATCAAAATAACATAGCTCTTTCCAATCTCATTAACATAAAGGTAACATGCATTTATGCTGACATTGGTAATATTTCAACTTTTTAACTGAATACCTAAATCCCCATTGACAGTCTCAAGTTTGAACTTTTTTTCTGTCCTCTAGGTAAATGGTGGGAGCATTTTTCCTGTAATATTCACAATGTGGAGAATTCCTGCCAGTCAAACACTTAGTGTGTTTGCTGTTTTCCCCCTGCCTTCAGTATGTGGCAGTATAGATAAATAGATACTAGCCCAGTGTCCTGTTTTCTGAGACTGGCCAATGCCAGGTGACCCAGAGGGAATGAACAGAACAGGGAATCAAGTGATCCATCCATTGCCCATTCCCAGCTTCTGGCAAACAGAAGCTAGGGACACTTCGGAGCATGGCTTTGCATCCCTGCCGATCCTGGCTAATAGCCATTGGTGGACATATCCTACTATCCTATATTAGTATAGGAACTAAGATCACCTTGTGATGACAAGTATCGGAAGGGTAGCCGTGTTAGTCTGGATCTGTAAAAAGCAACAAAGAGTCCTGTGGCACCTTATAGACTAACAGATATATTGGAGCATAAGCTTTCGTGGGTGAATACCCACTTCATCAGATGTATGTTGACAAAGTGGGTATTCACCCATGAAAGCTTATGCTCCAATATATCTGTTAGTCTATAAGGTGCCATAGGACTCTTTGTTGCTCTTGTCAAGGCAGACATGAGCTGAACTTTAATTTGACTACTCAGTCTTTAATGTGTCATGCTTCATGAGGAGCCTGAGTGTTGGCCAAAATCTGGACCAGAACCACTGTAAGATTTCATCTGATTCAATCGATTATTTGGTATTGAAATGGGAGTTTCACTGCCCAGGTAAACAGTTCTGTCCTCTTTGTGCACCCTAAACTCCCACTGAAGTTGGGATAAGGGTGTAAGGTCTGCCAATAATACTCTGCACAGATATAATCCATTTCTCCAAAAAGCATTGATAGGCATAAAAAAGTCTCATGGCATCCCTCTGAGGTAGGTAGCATTGCACCATTTTATGATTGGGAAAACCAAAGCTCAAAGATGTAAAGCGAGTTCCCAAGGTTACAGGAAATCCATTGCAGACCCAGAATTAGAATCCAAATCATTTAACTTCCATTTCTCTGCCCCAAGATCATCTTTCCCATGTGTTCAGTGGAATAAGTGTGTCAGTTTCACTTCTAATTTTAAGCATATATCATTATATTACTTTAATGTTTACGGTAGTTAATTTGTCTTCAACATTTGTACTATAACCATCATGAAATAAACAGCATATGTTTCTTGTATTCTTTCTCAGACTGCTATATTTTTTTCTACCAGGTGAAAATATTATTCTTGCCTCTATTTCATCCACATCTAGGGTATTCTGTTTATTGTACCATATCATGATATCTCCCTAGTTGCATATTACTTCTCCACTGGCTCATTCTGTCTTTGGCAAACACTTCACTCAAAACATTGTTTTCATCTGTACAGATATCTTTTGTATACTATAGGTTCTTCATCCTGTACTTATATTCTCCATGATAAAGCCCCAAATCTGGTATTCCGTTTTTTGTGTGTCCCTTAGTTTTTATCAGATGCTGTCTGCCTGTGTGTGTTTTAACCTGGTGTGTTTCAGTTCTTCCTGAAGAAGGTATATTTCTGTGTTCTTCAGAGCTGCTGGTTTCATTTGCCATCTGAGTGACTGCACACTAGCTTTCACTTTCAAAACACTTCTGCTGGTGTGCTGTAATGCAGCTTTTGGTTTGGTCTGCCTGATGTCTAGTGAGATTTTATGTATCCTTGGCTTTAGAAGTTGTTTTTTTAACGGGGGAGGTGAGAGTGAGGTCACCTGTTCATCAGCATCTGAGTTACATTCTGCCATAGAAATGTTCCTGTTTTCCCTCCTTCTCTTCTCTCCCTTTTATAATAATTACAAAAAGCCATTTTAGCCAAACAAATTGCTGGTAGATTTCTGAGGGATATTGTACTCCTCTGCCCTGTCACCTACAGGGAGGGTTCAGCCCGATCCAGGAACGTTGGCTAGGTAGCGTCAGGAAACATGCATTGCCATTGCCCCTGCACATTTGTTCTATGGCTCAATAAGGGAATTCAGTTCTCCAGGGGTCTCCCTCTAGCACCTTTCACTAGTGGTACATTTTAAGACTTCAAAAATAATAATAATCACAACTCAAACTGTTGCAAAATGAAAAGGCATTTTTATTTTGCACCCCTTTATGAGAAGCCAAACCATTCACAGATTGTTTAACCTCACACCATTAACTTTTTGAGCCTTCCCGGCCTCCAGTATTCACATAATGATAGCTTTATAGTTGCCCAGCATAGCGTCCCATAGTTTCCAAACCAGATTGTCTGATCCTGTGAACAACTGGAGTGCCAGGCCTTGTTCCAGTCAATCCCAAGATCTTTACTGTGCTGGTATTAACTCTACAGAGTCACCGGCATCATCCCAGTGAGGGCAGAATTTGGGTATGTAGGAGGAAAGGGCTGTCAGTCTCATTCTTTTTCCTGTCCCATTACCAGCTGTAACTATGACAACACTCAGTTGGATGTGGTAGGGAAGGGAGAGTTCACTAGCATCTGGGTACCTGCTTAAACTTGGTGTTTATTAACTTTCCTTTCATTTTTTTTCCATAGTGGAGTGTTTTCTGCTCACCAGACTTTAAAAAGGTATTTATTGGATACAGTTGTCTCCTGTTTGTGTATCTCATCACATTAGGTACATCATGTATAGAAAAAAAAGTTGCTTAAATGATGTGAGAAGATAAATGGCTAGGTTTTTTATTCTCTTTTGTAGAAATTGTTTTAAATGCAAGGAAAATTGAATATACAGTTAAACTATTTTAAAATGCATAATTTTTAATAAAATGTAAAACTAAAGACTAAAAGTCAACCAACCAAACCAAACTACTATTTGTTGTAAACAGGTGCATCAACAAAACCAAAAACCTGCACAACCCAAAATAGATTCCGTTCTTCGTTGTCCTTGCCCCTTTTACATCTTAAAAATCAACCCATTTGGGGGAGAAAATGGCAGCATCCAGCTTTATTTAGGATAGCCACCTTTAGGGCTAGTGTGCACTCAGTGTTTGTACCAATTTAACTATATCTGTTTAGAAGTGGTGTAACCCCCTAATGTGGACACAGGGATGCTGGCATAAAGGTACTTATATCAGTGTGGCTTATTTATAAGCACTTTTATATATATATAACTGCACACACTGAAGAGTTGCCTTAATTTAACTGGATTGGTTTCTAAACCAATATAGTTAAATTGCTATAAATATTATGTCTAAATAAGCCCTTACTGACACTGAATAGTACCTTAGGGACGGATTATGAAAGGCACAAAGGTTCACGCTCAGGCACAAAGGTTCACACTCTCCTAGGGTCCCAGATACTACAGCTGCTCTATCTGTTGCAGTGTTGTGTCAACACTAACATTATTAACCTCGATTTTTAGAACTCAGCAATAAAAGTTAGCTCAGCGTAAACTTGGCAGCCCGAGGTAACTAATATTCAGAGTGATTATCATTATTATTAATTATTATTATTTATTATTAAGCTACATGATTCCCATTAGCATTATTGCAAATCACATGAACAAATCCCTGATCATCATGCTAAGCATTGGCTTAGCTGGGTGTCTTAACTCCCCGCATGCCTTCTGCAAATCTCCCACTTGCAGTCCCACCAAAATGAAGGAGGCCGTTTTTGGAGTAAATGTGTTACTCTACATGTGGCCACTCTACAATCTGGCCTGTAGTTTTCATTCTTAGGGCTAGATCCTGCAAATGGATCTCCCATGGGCAGAGCCCTTCACCCCTATGTAGCCCCACTGTATTCACCCATATGCTGCAGACACTATGCAGATTGTAGAGTAAATGTTCTGCATAATGATCAGGGATTCATTCATGTGATTCCCACTAACACTAATAGGAATCACAAGCTTAATATCTTATCCTCATGCTGAATATTAGCTATCCCTGCCTGCCAAGTTTCTGCCAAGAGCCAAATTTTATTGCAGAGTTCTAAAATTCTGAAAATAGAGGTTAGTAATGTAACTGCTAATACAGCATTGGAACAGGTGAACCGGCTGGAGTATCTGTAACCCTAGTAGCGTGAACTCTGGAGTTTAGTCACTTATCCTTGACTACCTTGTTAGCTAAATAGGCATTTGATTTTGGGTTAGATTAGGCTGTGCCTGATCCCTCCAAAATACTTCAATTCCCAGAGTGTGTTGATCTGTAAAATAATTATTGCTGCCATTCTTGTAGCCTCTTACATTAACTAAAGCTGCGTGCTTGAGACGTGAGGTGGTGTAGATCAGCAGAGACACTAGCCAAAGATATGTTGATTGTATGAGGAGGTGGGACAAATAATGTGCTTGAGAACACCCCTTCCTTTTTACTTCTTAATTGCATGCTTTAAAACAGAGGGAGAGCCCCCTCTGTTCTCCCTCACCTGGGGAAGCAACACTCCTTCTTAGATGGCATGGGAAGAGCTTCCCTGCCTGTTACAATCTATTTTAACCACTGCCTGTGTTCTTTGCAAGCTGTTCCCCAGAGCTCTTTAGAAAGGAAGGTAATCATGGGATATTCTCTCCCAATTCTCTTCTCTGCTTTGCTCCTGTCTGTCTGACAGACACACAGTAGTTCTGCTGGTGTGATTCAGACTACAGCTTGGGCAAATGTATCCCCTGCAACCACCACCCAAAACCCAGAGCCAGCTGCTTAATGAAGCAGACAGCCTCTGTAGCTCTTGTGTGTGAATTCATAGACCTCGAGGGTTTCCTTGTCTGTCTCTTCTCCCCACGTGCTCTCCGCACTCCCTCATTACAGAATGCATGCTCTAGGGCTGGCAGGCTGGCTGAGCGACAGTCTGTCAAGCGTGCTGATCTGGAGGACCCTGGTTCATAGCATTCTCATTGTCACTGACGAGGCTAGAATTCTCATTCCTAGGTAGAGTGGTGAGCTTCACAATGCCATGATCAGCAGGAAAGAGATGTCTCCAGCAAGGATTTCAGTGGCTTTGGCTGAATCTAGCACCGGCTTCAGGGTGATTAGCTGCTGAAGGCCAGTTTGTAATAAGGGACAGAGATGTGTTTGTGTAGGAAACAAAGGTCATGGCTTTATTAACAATAACATAATTCCATATAGTCAAAAGCTCTTATCTGATCTGCACTAGTGACCTGCTGAGACAGCAGAGCCCCATTGCAGGTCACAGCCAAAGCTGCCATGACACTGTTCCCCCTTCACCCTGTGGCTTAGGCTCCAACCTGGCCACCTGCTTGAGGCACTGTGGCCTTCTCACAGGTCACAACCAAATCTGTTTAGGTACTTCAGACCTCACCTCAGGTCACGGACAACTCTCCTGAAGTATAGCTTCAGCGTACCTGCATGTAGACCTGGCAATCCCGTAAAAGCCTTGCTTCATATACCATGGAGTAAAGTGCAGACTGAATTAGGGAAGGCTTCAAGTGTCCATTGAAAAAGGCACTGCTGTTGCATCATTCACTGTGTGGCATGCGGCAGATTAGGCAATGGCTCTTTGTGTAGAAAAGACTTCCATGGACTCTGTTCCTCTGGCACAAACCCAGTAATAGAAAATATGACTCACATGTATCTAAATTAGGAGCATTATCTGATGTTAACTGTATGTTTGTCTGTTTTAGACTATTTGAGAAATATTAAAGGAATAAAAACATGCATCATAATTCATATGCATGAGGGGACAGAGTTACGGTTGCAAAGCTCATCTCCCACCCACAGCCTTGCAGCAAATGCAGCTGTCACTTGTAGAGAAGCTGTGTGAGTTGCTTAATGATTCTCTCTCTGCCACAGTCACCTCTTCAGCAGCCTCCAAGCAACTAGCTCTCGTTACCTGCCCTGACTAATGAGACCTGGAGAAGCAGGTCTTTGTCTATGATAGAACAAAGATACAAGAGTTTCTCTGACTTCTAGCTTTAATCAAAACTCATTGAAGTTACTCTTTCGTTGCCTCCAGTGGGCTTTGGATTGGGCCACTGTGCATGAGGAGCACCTGTACTTGAACTTTGGTCCCTTCTACTGCGTTCACCTGCTCCTGCACCTCCATAGTGGTTGCTCTGCCTTACTTTCCTTTGACATGCTAGCCGCTTCTGCTGCAAGCAGAGCCTCTGTTGGAATGATGATCTCAAAATCCTGTTAAGAAAATTTCACTCTTCAGTTAACCAGATATCATCAACCCAGTGATTAAGTGATTGTTACTGGATAGGCCTGATAGGAACACAATGGTTGCCTTCCCATGATGCACCTGGAAACTCCTGGAGGTATTGGTAAACAAGGAAAGCCATTTTCATCCTGGGCTCTATATTGCAGATCCTAAGAACTTTGATAAAGGGGGGCAATGGGGTCATCAGCAGGTTGGGATTGGACCCAATTTGTAATAGATCCTCAGCTAGTCGAGAAGGCTAGTACTGCTACATGACTTAGAAAAGCATGACATTGAGTAGGCTGCAAGGAGGAATTAAAAGAACCTCCCTTGCACCCATGGTCTCTCTCCTAGGCAGCTTACTGGGGGGAAATCCAGTCAGCTCATGGATCCATTGACCGAACCAATTCCAACCCCACAGTTGTCCAAGTTGGGACACTGGGCCCCTGACACAGCGAACTGTGGCTTTAGCTGGGGTGCTGTTCCTGTTCCTGGCTAATTCATCCAACAGATTCATCCTTCCCTAGGTGTTTGCAGCAAAGTTCTGCTTTCTCAGTGAATGACAACTGAACATGTGTTAGAGAGTGCATGGGGATGAAAGAGTATCTATTTTACCCACTCCCCATACTGCACTACAGATGCTAGACGGCACAACCTATATCTGATGGCGTACAATGGTTATTAATCTCTCAGTTCCATAGTGTTGGAGTCATTGCACCCTGTGTATCTGGCCTCTTTGATACTGAGGCTGGATTTCACATATTGAAGGGGAGAGAGTCCTTGAGGCTGAGGAGAGTGATGAAAAGTGCCATAGCAGACAGGAAGAGAAGAGAAAGAAGGTCCCTGGGAAGTTGTCTCTGTTGTCAGGGAGGGTGGCAGGAGAGTTCCATAACTGGGGAGCATTTGGGGCAGGCAGGGCGTTAAGAAGGATTTGTTGTGAGAGGGTGTTTGGGGGTCAGAAAGGGAGGCAAGAAAGGGTCTTGGCAATTAAAAAAGCTTCTCTGAGGTGAAACTACCAGATGAGAGTGTGGAGGAAGAGGGATTAGTTGGGCTGGCTGGGTAATAGTTAAAATAGCTTCTACCGTGTGGCAGCAGCCATTTTAAATATCCCAAATCCAACCTTTGTTTCTTTAGAAAGATACATGTGGCAAAAATGCTGGATGAATGTGTGAATCAAATCCAGACTAGATTAATCACATTGATAATTGTCATGGATTTCTTATGATTGCTTTCTTTGTTTTTCTAGATGATTGGGGTAGAGCTGGACAAATTTTTTCAGACAAAACATTTTTTGGCAAAATAATAATAATAATAATGCAGATTTGGTGACCCTGAGATATTTTGTGAATTTGTGTTGGTTTTGCCAAATTTGTTTTTTGAGGGAACCCCACAAGCTTAAAAAAATCTGACAAATTGAAGTGTTTCATTTTGACATGTTTGAAACAAAATGACTTTTTATTTTGAAATTTTCTTTAATTTTTTTAAAAAAATCAAATTTTAAATGGTTGAAATCAAAGCAAAACTTTTTGATTTCTATCATAATGAAACATTTATTCAATCTGAAATTAATTTTTCTGTGCTGAAAAATTTTAAAAATACATTTTCAGGTTGAGCCCAAACCATTAAATATTTTTTTTGGTGGAAGAGGGGGAATTGTCAGCAAACCAAACAATCCATTATTCTTAAATATCTACACTGGTGTATGGAATGAAGATGGTAGGGAATTCACATATTCATCATGGGCCCAGATGCATCAGCTGTACAGAACCAGCAGTGCAGAGCCCATGATCCACTTGGGCTCTGCAGCCATGGAAGCTGATGCCGGGGATGCAATCTCTGTTGAAAAGGCCAGTAGTACTTACACAGCTGGCTAACTCTCCCTCCCCAGGGCCAAATTATTCTGCCTGGGGAGGGAGAGTTATACAAGACTCTGACAATTTTTGACTGTATAATGACTGGAGATTATGAATTCACAGTTTAATGTGTTGCTTGGAAACTGAATACAGTACCAATTTGCAGAATCCTTATGGAGAACCTCTCTCTTCCTGGGGAAGTGGGTTTGGGCACACAGAGACAATGAGAAGAGGGGGGAAAAGTGTGACTTTCCCAAAGTCATCTTAGTTTGCAGATAAAATCTGCTAACTGGGTTTGAAAAATCTCAGATAACATTTCACATTTTTATCAGACTTTACATCTTCATGGCATTCAGTAATTAACCAGTGCAACACTCAGGTCTGGGAGGTGAGTACTATTCATTCCATTTTACAGATGGGTAAAATGAGGCAGAGAGGTCAAATGACTTCGCCAACCCATCGAGGGAACCAAGAGCAAAGTTCAAAAGCTCCTGGTTCCCAGTCTTATGCTGTAACTATTAGACCATGCTGCCTTTCAGCATAGCTGAATGCCTCAGATAAATCAAAATGTGGAGTCCACAGGTAAGGCAGGTCTATTGGACCCCTCCCAGTTGATACTTCTCTGCTTTTGGCAGAATTCCTGAAGCCTTGCCTTTAAACACTGTGTTCTGGTTAAACATTCCAGCATCAGGAAAGCAGATTTTGGCTGATGCTGCAACGTCATTCCTGCCAGTGTTGATTATTTGAATAAGATCATTGCAGGGCAGTATGGCATGGCTTTCAGGATATTATTCAGCTGCAGAGGTACTTACTATGGGTGCGGGGTGGTCTGAGAGAACAAGCAACCGGGTTCTTTCCAGGACTTTTATCCCTTTAATGATCAAATATAAAACATTCAGAAATTCTTACTATGTATTTACTTACTAATATAAAGGAATAGCCTGTTGACCGATCTTTGTTTCTACTCAACAGCCTCCTCCTCAGATATATGATAAACAGCTGGATGAAAGAGAACATACGATTGAGGAATGGAAAGGTAATCTCAGTTTAAAGATATATGGTATATGAACCAAATTTGTTCTCCGATGTAGCAGTACAAATCCAGAATAACTTCTTTGAAGTCAGTTTAGCCCTGTGTACTGAAACTTTGTTGGTAAATATAGAAGAGGCTTCTAGAGTTACACCTGTAGTCTCCAAAGGATTTAAAAACACCACCAGTAGGTAGTATATTTGATCTTTGAACAAATTCTGTTTTACAGTAGGTTATAGCCTGATAGGGTGAAACTTCTGCCCTATGCAAGGGACCAGCACAAGGTCTTAAATAGGGTTTAAAGTGGTACATAAAGCCTCAAGTTGGTCCCACTGCATACAGGTGAATTTCATCCCAAAGGATGCTCTACAACTTTAACCAACCCTGGGATTCAGTTCATTCGCTGCTGAAATATAGCCATCTCGGGTTTGGAGAATCACAGTTGTTTTAACAGTACCCTAACGCTATACAACAATTCAGGGCAGGAAATGGAAAGGAATTCCATATTAATTTGAAACCACGTGGCATTGCTCATCAGGGGCCTAATTTTGTTATTTTTACTTCTATTGAGTAGTGCCTTATTGTATGAATAGATGCATTGATTTAATGGGGGCTACTTGTGTGACATGAGTAAGGATGACAGAAATAGGCCTGTATATTATAGTCATTATTGCCTGATACACCAGGTACTGTTTAGCAAAGACCATAGGGCCAGATTCTGATACTCAGTGAAGTCAAGGAGACTGTTCGGGGAATAAGGTACTATTCAACAGGGGTAAGGTGTCAGAATCTGGCCCATGATAAACAGAATTAAACTGATTGTGCCAGCCCTATTTCTGGATAATGCAATTTAAGGCAGCTTAGCTATTATAGTCTCCTATATATGTCTAAAAAGCACACACACAAAAAGCAAAGTTAGAGCGGAAAGACTTGCTAAAGATCAAATAGGCAAAATGAGATTGTGGAAGGCTGGTAGAATGCTCTTAAACTTTCTTCCTCTCAAATAGGAGAAAAGAGGGCTAAGTGTGAGAAATAAAAAGAAACAAGCAAAAACAAATGGGAAATGGTTACACAGGCAGCAAGCAGGCATGGAAAAATGTTGGTTTAATGCTTGCATTCTTTTATTACATAAGCATCTGGAAAGGTTTAGCTTCATTCCCAGTTTTAAAGACTGGCTCATGCGGCCAGTGTCAAATCATTATAATGCACTGCATACATGTTTGAAAACTCCCTAGTATGTTTGTGGCTTAATTTTGGTACACAGAAAGAAGAGTCTTATATTACCTTAATTCAGCACACTGAGTTTGCTGTGCTCAAGTCTATTTTGCAGTGCCAGATGTGGAATGTGAGCCCAGTTACAACAGTCGTGTTCCTTTCACTGTTACTGAAGTGATAGAAGACATGCCAAAACTGCCTGACTGGCTCCAGCAGCAGGAACAAGGATGGGGGGAATAATTGGTGGGAGAGAGAAGAGAGACAGAGTGACTGATTTAGCAGTTTATAACATTAAGTTGTTCATGGGCACAAGAACTAGCTACTTTCATAACTGCATCAATTGTCTCTCACAGAATTGATCTACAAGGAAGTAATGAATTCTGAAGAAAAAACTAAAAATGGAGTAGTTAAAGGACAGCCTTCTCCTTCAGGTACTCAACCCCAATGAATAACCTTAATGTGTGTTCCACAGCAGCATAGAGAGGCTGCAGTTATGTATCTTAAGCTGGAAATGTATTCTACAATTTAGTGCTTATAATAAGTTGTTTTATTAACTGAACTCCAGTGTCACTTTAATCTTTCAAAATAGGCTGCTTAGATTCCATGCGAGTTTCGAGGTTATTTTGGAGATTTCTTCATGCTGAACTCATCTTCTCAGCAGCACTGGCATTTCTAAGGACTATACAAACTCAATAGTAGTACAGTGTTGAAATGGAGATATGGAATGGTTAATATTTTCAGAACCACCAGGAAAAAGAATATCAGTGATGGCACATTACATTTCTAAATGAGCAAAACCTACTGAAGTAAATCTGTCTGTGCCCATTTACTCTAGCACAGAATTTGGCCCTATGTCCACAAAAGTACACTGCACAAGTGTACTATTTGGACCTACTACTGTAATTTATCCTTTTAGAAGCTCTGATAATGTTAAAACGCTTTATTTGAAATATTGATTGAGACTGGGTAAGCAAATAGACTAGAAGGGCCATATTTTCACATAAGGATCCCTAAGCTGCCTCCACAAAATACATATGCTCAAAATGAGCAAAATCCACATGCATGCAAACAGGCATTTGTATACCAACAGTGATTGTGTACACAAACGGGTAACTGTGGAGACATACATTTTTAGACAAACATTAGGCATCCAGATTTAAAATATCTGCATCCCTGTAGGAATGTATCTGTGCATGAAACAACCTTCAATACATTCTAATTATTAATTGCACTGTTCTCCACTTCGATTTCTTGTGAGTAGATATTCACTGTTCAATTTGGAAAAGTCATATTTAATCAAAAGGTTCTTAACGTTTGATGTGTCCCTATGTGTTTACTGTTTTGCACTGAGCATGTTCCTGTCATCTTTCATCTTGCCAATGTTCATATAAACTAATCCAATGTGACACCATGGGATGCACCATTACTCAGCGATGGAACTAGGGGAAACATGATGGAAGTGTGATAAGTCAATACAGTGCTGACTGGCAATATTAGGGCTTTGGTATTGCATCTTGATTTCCGCTACAAGAAAAAAGATATGAAAGGCAATCAATGTGTTGCTGCAGAGTAGCTGGTGAAGTACATTACAGGCAGATTTGAGGTAGGCAATTATTGTACTATCACTGAAAAAATAAATCTGAGGGGAACCATTGTGTTCCTATCAGCCTGAGAGTGCCTGGGAACTCCCTGCCTTCTTTGCTGTGCTCTTCCACAAAGAACATGCTAGGAGATTGCTTAGATTTCTCTACCAGGAGTATCTTATTAAAATGAAGAGCACTTTCTCCTATCTTTTAATTATGCTAATCCTTCCTGAAAATACTGTCTGTTCTCACATATAAGCCAAACTTTCTGCCTATATATCAACAAGTGAACAAACCGAGTTGGGGTTCACAAGATTGAAGATAAGCAGCTACAAGATTGTGCTCTAAATTATGCTGGAGTGGAATGACCTTTGCCCTCCAGTTCCTGTTTAGCTGTACTGTATATTGGCCACAATTTAGGACCTACCCCAAACAGCAGAAGTGGGGTGAAAAAAAAAGGGAGAATCAAAACAGAGTTTTTATTTTGTTTGTTTGTTTGCTTTGGGGGTGTGTATACATTCTAATTCACCTAAAATAATGTGTATACCCAGGACTCCAGCATGTAGGTGGTCAGTTTTTAGAGGTCACTTGCTGCCCACAATCCAGCAGTGTTCTTGTGCCATTAACCCCTGCAGCTAACCTGTGCCATGGTTAGGGCAGAGACTCAGAAACTGTACCTAGCTCCCTGACGGTGTGGGCCTAATTTTCACATGGTCCCAAGACTTGGCTATATACATCTGCTTGTGTGAGTAAAACGGGTATTTTGAAAGTGGCTATTTATGCACAAAAATCAGCAGGTAGCTAGATGCACTATTGCATTATTTCCAAATACCTATTTTCCTACAGGAATATGGCTTTTGTATATACAAAAAGATACACGTGCTGTTTTGAAAAGCAAGATTAGAGGGCCTGAACTTTATGATGCCTAGCTGGAGATCTGTCCTTGTTTTTCCTCCCCACCCCACCCCAGCCTAAAGTTTAGAAAAGTCCTCTCATGCCCAGTTATCTGGAATATGCATTTTAAATATTTTGCCATTAATTAGAATCCAGAGTTCAACCTTTGCAGTGTTTCCTTTAATTACTGAAGAATAATCTAAATGTTTAGTCTCTGAATTAATTTCAAATAGATTTGATACTTGCAATATACACCAGGTGGCACTATTTTAAGAACAAAAATGTAGAGATGGTGGGGATAGATACTTCTAGTGTTCAGTTCACAAAGCCAGGCTGTCCGTCAGTTCAGGCATGCTCTATTAGTACATCTATAAATGGAGTGACTTTTTAGATGGAATACTTTAGAGTATTAGCATTTTTTGTTTTTAATAGAAAGTGAATGGTCAATATTTGAGCATAATCTATTCACTAATGGTCATTTGTGACTGGGGCATGAACCTCCTGATGATGCTAACCAAAGCATCATTAGAAATAAAAAAATAGCTGCTGGTTATCAAGATGTTTGTTTCTGTTAGATCCTAGTTCTCAGGTCCCTTTTCTGAAGTAATTTGACAAAATATAAATAAAGAAGTGGCTGAGTAAGACTTGGTTTTCCTTTGACTTGCTTTTGCTTCATACAAAAGGTCAACTCATAGATTCCAAGGCCAGTAAGGGCCATTGTGATCATCTAGTCTGACCTCCTGTGTAATACGAGCCACAGAACTTCCCCAGAATAATTCTTAGAACAACTCCTTTAGAAAATCCAATTTTGATTAAAAAAAATTGTCAGTGATGGAGAATCTACCATGACCCTTGGTAAACTGTTCCACTGGTTATCCTCACTGTCAAAAATGTATTCCTTATTTCCAGACTGAATTTGGCTAGCTTTCATTAGATCATGTTATACCTTTCTCTGCTAGACTGAGGAGCCCATTATTAAATATTCCCCATGTAGATACTTAATCAAGTCACTCTTTAACCTTTCTTTGTTAAACTAAATGGATTCAGCTCCTTGAGTCTCTCACTATAAGTCATCTTTTCTAATCCTTTAATCATTCTCCTGGCTCTTCTCTGAACCAGCTCCAATTTCTCAATATCCTTCTTGAATTGTAGAAACCAGAACTGGACACAGTATTCCAGCAACTGTTGCTTCAGTGCCAAATACAGAGGTTAAATAACCTCTCTGCTCCTACTGGAGATTCCCCTGTTTATGGATCCCAGAGTTCCATTAGCTCTTTTGACCACAGCCTCACGTTGGGAGCTCATGTTCAGCTAACTATCTACCACAACCCCTAAATATTTTTCCATTCATAAAGAGAGCCTGAATTTGGGATTCTCGCTATCCCTGTGAATAATCATAGAAACAATAATGAGTGTCAGTTTGTATTTAGTCTCAAATATCAAGCATATCTTACTGTAAGTCAACTATAAGGCAGAAAGGCAGCATTTTATTCCCATCCCCTTCAAATAAATGCGTATTTGCCTGACGAGAGAACTGTGAACTTTGGGTCTGGTAAGCTTTGTCAACTTCTTAGGCCTAGGCCTAAAAAGAAGCAAGTTTCTGTTGGGAACCATGTATCGGTTCCTCTCTTGCATTCTGTATTGTGTTGTCTCACCAGTGTTGCAATTGAGGGGGATTAAGATTGAAACTCACCGTGATGGCTGAAGGAAGTTGTAGTCCAATTGTTTCCAGTCAGCTGTGTGGCTAGTGAGAAGGAAGCCAGGGGACACAACATCGAGAAATCTCTGTATGTGGCTATAAATAGACCCTGTGCTTGAAATAGCCCTTTGGAAAGTAGTATAAGGCCCCAGACATCAGGCTTGATGTCCCTTCCTCCACAGATGCTTGATAGGTCTTCTCATTACCTTCTAAGGGAACTAGACACACATTCTAGCGCAGGGATCGGAAACCTTTCAGAAGTGCTGTGCCGAGTCTTCATTTATTCACTCTAATTTAAGGTTTCACGTGCCAGTAATACATTTAACATTTTTAGAAGGTCTCTTCCTATAAGTCTATAATATATAACTAAACTATTGTTGTATGTAAAGTAAATAAGGTTTTTAAAATGTTTAAGAAGTTTCATTTAAAATTAAAAGGCAGAATCCCCTGGACCAGGGGCCAGGACCCAGGCAGTGTGAGTGCCACTGAAAATCAACTCGCGTACCACAGGTTGCCTACCCCTGTTCTAGCGTATAACTTTGTGGAAACCTACAGCAAGGTATGAAAGTTGCTACTCTCCATGGCACTATGATCTGGCCAACCTGCAGTGCAAGGTAGATCTGTAGCTTTCCTATTACCTCCCAGACCATGGAGTTTGCTGTAATAGCCTTAAGGCCCTTCAGATGCATAATGCCCTCCCCTTCTCAGCCTCCCACCCCCCAGTATAGTACAGAAAGGTTGAAATTATCTTTATGGGCTAGTATGTCAGAACTCTGTGGATCAACACCAATGCTGATTCAAACTGAGTCATGATTGGAAAACAAGTCCTGGCTTACCAATAGTATAAAGCATTTGTTCAGCTTCCTGGAACGCTGAGAGATATCAGGCATTAAAATGAAGTCATGCTAACTATCATCTTGCTTTTATTCTCCCACTTGAAATCTGACATGAATTTAGCTGCTACCACAGTATCTAGAACCCAAAGACAATTAGAAGCCCCAGGGATTTATAGCTAAAAAAAAATCTTTTTATCATCCTAGCTTTAAAGAGATTTAAAGCATGAATCTTTGTGTGATATCAGCTGTTGAAATCAATTGGAAATTCAAATGGAAATAAAAAACAAGAGCAGTATAACCAGAGTGACATCTTGTGATTTGCCAAGGCTAGAAGCTTTTTGGCAATCTAGCACTTATTCTTTAAGACAATAAATGTTTCCAAACATTGGCCCCTGGAGCAGTGATCTAAAAGACAAAATGTGTAGTCAATGTCCAGATCTGAATGCATTCTCCCAAGTGAAGGGGTTTTGATTTGTTTTTCATATATTGGCTATAGGTCTACAAGTCAATATTCATCATAAAATTCTGAACCAGAAGTCTGAGAAGGAATATCAGGATCCTGAATTCTAACTGGAATTTTTGCCTTGCAAGAAGGCATTTGGCTTGTTTACACACAAAAACTGACCCAAGAAGCAATTTGCCAACTCAGAAATGTAAAATCTAGCTACTTGCTGCAAAGCAGTGGGCTGAGCATGTCAGATATCTGTATCTGGTGCTGAGGAGTGCTGGGAGAAGATCCCTTCTCTTGCTGACTGTGGGCATGTTACAAAATTAATATTTATTTAAGGGCAAGCTGTTCTTGATATGGCATTTCTGTCAAAATATTAGGTATAGCTAGCTTTGTTTTCCAACATGCTACAGAACATGATCTTCTGCATTAGTAGATAATTTTTTCAGGGTACTGGAGTTGCCCTAGCATTGGTGTGTGAACATTCCAAACATGTCCAATCTCCCTGGAGTATGCAGTAGGACCTAATGCAGAGAATACGGATGCAGTGGTGTGGAAGGCATCAGAAAGCCCTGGCCTGTGCTGACTGTGTTACAGCATTTCTCTTCTTGAACTGTGAATCCAACTTGTTTGTTGCATATCAATGGAGGATGTCTTCTTTCTTCCTGAACGTGGTATAAAATGAGCAGGCAATTCCCTTTACAAAGGGACGTTCTTCTGATATATTTGCTTTAAAACCTGCATGCTTCTGCATGATTAAGTCTACTATGGCACATGCACTTGTATATTCACTAACATGCCCACTGGGGATGTGTTTTCCTAACCCCAGGGAGTTAGTAGAGGTGGACTTATGACCTGAAGCACGAGGATTTGTAGCCCTTACACATTTATATCCTAGTAGCCAGATGCCTGTCTAAATCCTCTTTTGAATCCCATTAACCTCCTCCGCTCAATAATATTTGTGGAACTGAGTTCCTTAGGAGCATTATGCATTGTTTTTTAAAAAATTACTCTTTTTGGCAGTGCTAAAGTTGTGGCTTTTTAATTTCATTGAGTGACTCCTGATCTCTTACCTTACAGAAGGGTAAATAGGATCATATGAGTGACTTCTCTGTACCATTCATTATTTTATGCACCTCAATCATGTCACGCTCCTTTTCTTCAAATAATCTTATTAGTCTCGCCACATGCGGAAGCCTTCCTATTATTCAAATCATTTTCATTGTCAGTTTTTCAACCCTCCATACTTACTATGTCATGTTTGAGGTTGGGTGGCCAGAACTGAATATAGTAGTCCAGGTGAGGGCAAAACATCGATTTTATATAATGTCATATTTTTCATTATTAGTTTCTGTTCCTTTCTTAATACAAAGCAACTTCTTGCTGGATTTCTTTACAAACTATTGTCAAAGAGGAAATGTTTCCATTCAGCTTTGTGCACAGACCCCCAGATTTTTCTCCTGAGTGTTTAGTTCATTAGATGCCATCATTGTGTACCATTCAGAGTTTAAAGATTTTGTTTCTTTGGTAGCCTGCTGCAGAGGACTCCTCATAATGCCACAATGTACAGAAATCAAGATAAGCAGCTGATGGGTCTAGAAAGCAATATAATGCAAAATGATAGTATCAAAAGGTGGCCTACTATAAAAGAGCCAGAGCTAATCCCCAAAAGTTTGTAGAAAAAATGTAACTATGCCTAATTTCTCCAGGGGAGGAGGGGTGACAGTTTACTGAACCAAAGAGACAGGAAATTTGTAAGCAAAAATGCTGTTATATTTCTTGCAGACATTTTCTTTTCACTTCTATAGCACCTTCCATCTGAAAGCCTCAGAGCCCTTTACAGATATTAATTAATTAAGCCTCACAACAATCTTGTGTGGCAGGTAAATATTATTGCATCTATTTTACAAATGGGGAAACTGAAACACAGAGACGTTAAGTGTCATGCATAAGGTTACACAGCAAGTCAGTAACAGATCCCAGGAGTTCTGCCAGTTACCTGCTGTAACCTGAAGATAACTGTAGTGAGGAGCCAGCACTAGCTAAAGCATCAATCTGGCGGCGTTCTACGAAACCAACAAAAACATCAACTTGGCTGTTTTTCTCTCAAAGACTGCCCTCTCCTTACTGCACTGCTCCACCTGGTACCCTTCCCTTCAGGAACAGACTGTTGTGATGCCTTCCATGTGCAGAACATGGCCAATTAGGGATTACGGTTACTCACCAGAACTGGCTGGGCATCTCAGTGTTAGCATTTATGCTGTTTGTTGAACTCTCTAATCATCCAATTCTGTTTTCTGTTGCTTTTTTTGTTAAGCTGAGCATTTGGGGGCCGGGACAATAATTATGTCAACTCTGTGCCATTTTATATGACAATTATGCTTAAAGCTAGAAAAGCAGTAACTTTAAAGGACAGGGTGGGGGAGCCCTTTTCTCAGATATAGGGATTGATCCTACACACCCAATTGAATGGTGACTTCTGTGGTGCAGAACCAGGCACATACTGAAGCAAAAGTTTTCACTTCACTTTCATTCAGTTTCTGTTGTTACGTTGCCCAACTCTAATGAGGCTGCTCACCTGCCAAAAGACATGGCCCACTAATGATCTGATCCAAAAGCTGATTGAAGCCAAAAGGGTTCTTTTCATTGACCTCAGTGGTCTTTGCATCAGACCTTAACAAAGTCTATGACTAAACAGCAGGTTTTTGTCATGTAGTTTAAGACTGAGAAAGCCAATGAGATGTTTTTGTTCTAAAAAATCTGCATTATCTTCGACTAGTGAGACATGGTCTGCCTCTGTTCAAACCCACCTGCTTTGGCTGAATGACATTTAAATATAATGTTCCATAGCTTAGAATGAGTGTAATGATAAAGAAAAGTGCATGTGGAAAACTGTAGATAAATACCAGTGAAATATGTAGAGATCCATGAGAAATGGAATTCTTCAATCAGGAAGACAAAGCGTGCTGTGTTTAAAAATGTCATTGCATTACTTTGCAAATTTTACAGAATCAAATCAAGAGGCTAATAGTTAACCAACTACTGTACTCAGTGTTACAAATACATGGCCAATATAAACTAGTTGAAAGCAATTCTGGCCTTAAGCAGACTTCTGGATTTGTTCAACCATCTAGAGCATTGTGCGTGAGTGTCTCATTATTTATATGTAGTGATGTGTGTGTGGGAGGGGACAGAGAATAGATGAAACGTATGGTACAAAGGCTTGAATTGGGGATGGACATGTAACTCACAAGTGAGTGAGATTATCCTAAATGAGTGACATTTCAACCCTTGATTCCATCCCACACCATCATTTATTCTGTATATGTCATATATGCTGCTAAAATAATAATTTAAGACTGTTTTGGAGTTTTTAAAATATTTAATAGGATTGTTTTGTGTCCTGCCTCAGGTACCATCACTCTAACTGCAGGATGCAAAAACCTCAAAAAATGAGCTAGAATTGTTTTTCTATGCCCTAAAAATGCAACAGCTTTAATGTCTCATATCTCAGGATCTTGCAGGGCAAGAAGCAAGTGCTAGGTCCTCAAATGGAGAGCTCCTGTTTCCAACCATGCATGGTCATATGATATCAAATGTTAGTCATGAAATTTTTAACTGTAAATAAAAGCTGTAAGTAAGGCAGAACTGAATCTAACCATCTCAAACTTTGGATAGCATAAATTTGGAAGAGAAGAAGCACACTGGCAAGTTAATTTTAAAAAAACAACAATGAATGCCAGCCATTTGATGCTACTTTTGGAGCTGGGATGTTAAGTCCTACTGGGGATGCATTAGTGGAAGGGTGGCCAACCTGTGGCTACGGAACCAAATGCGGCTCTTCAGAAGTTAATATGCGGCTCCGTGTATAGGCATCGACTCCAGGCTGGAGCTACAGGTGCCAACTTTCCAATGTGCTCGGGGTGCTCACTGCTCTGCCACAGGACGCGCCCTTGCTCCTCCCCCACACCCGAGCCTCCTCCATGCCACAAAACAGCGATTGGGAGGTGGGGGAGGGAGGGTGAAGTGCTGATTAGTGGGGCTGCCGTTGGGTGGGAGGCACTTGGGGCGGGGAGCTGATGGAAGCTGCTGATGTATTACTGTGGCTCTTTGGCAATGTACATTGGTAAATTCTGGCTCCTTCTCAGACTTATATTGGCCACCCCTGTGGGTGGAGTACTGGGGAAGCAATCAAAGGTACATGATAAATTCATTCTTCATATGATTCTACAAATTACAACATGGATATCATTGCCATATATGGATGGATATGTGTGTGTGTGTGTGTCTATCTCTGAATAACTTCAGTAATGCTAATAATCCTGCTCCATAATATTTTTGCACTTTGAGATTCTCAAATGACAAGCTACTGATTTGGGAAGGTTAAGACGTTTACTATTATCTCCATTTTACAGATGGGGGAAACTGAGATACACAGAGGTTAAGTGATTCAGTAGCAGAGACCAGTTCTGTCCCCATTTTCTGTTCTTTAGCTATTGAACCCATATGTTCCTCCCTTGATAATATCACATGGCATACTTTTTCATTCATTGTATAATTGGATCCCACACGTTCTTCCACCAAACTGTCTATAAGCAATCTGAGTTGTTCACAGAGACTAGGAGGTTTTCAAATCTTGCTAGATATTTTTTGTTCAGGCTCAATTTCAGCAGGCCACAAACCCGTAGCCTGATTTTTTCATGGCTCTAAGAGGATACATCATTGAAGTCATTTTATAAGAAACGCAACATGAATTTTATTCAAAACAGCCTCATCAGGTAGACGTTTCTGCCAAAACTTCTGTAGCGTAAAATGTTAATCAAGAAAGAACTTGAGGCTGGAAAAGGAAGCTTTATGATCTGACTCTTACTGCCATCAAAGTCAATAGCTAATCTTCCATTGACCTGTATGGCTCCAGGGTTGGGCTCTCTATAGCCTATTTTTGTTGATCTTCCACTGTTGCTTAAAATGGTGTGTTGTCCAAATCCCTGTTGCAACAAGAAATGCTTCATTTGTTTTCAAGTTGCAAGGAATCCTTGGGTTTCAGGTTTAATCACATCGGTGTTCATTTTCTTAGCACAGGTGCAGCAGTGAACAGCAGCGAAAGCCTCCCTCCATCCTCATCTGTTAACGACATCTCCTCCATGTCCACTGACCAAACCCTGGCATCTGACACCGACAGCAGCTTGGAAGCTTCTGCAGGACCCCTCGGTTGTTGCAGGTGACTAGCCGCCTGCCTGCGAAACCCAACGTTCTTCAGAAGATGAGGCAATTTAGGGGGAAAGTAATAACAAGAATAAACGATGGAAAGGAAGAGAAACAAAAGATAAAGATATAAATGAAACAAAACCCTTTTCAGCCTGCTTCTCCTACAGAGTTAGTTATGTAATGCAGCTAAGCTCAAGTATATATTTAACTTATAGTTGCTCTGCTTTGGTCTTCTTCCAACGATGCTTACTGAAAAAAAAAGGGAATTATAGAAGCCTTTTTCCCCAAAAAATATAAAATTAATGGCTGCAAAACAAGCAACCTGCAACCGTCCTTTTCACACTGGCATGACAAGGTGTGCAGTAGCCACTCTACTTACGTATGTGTGTGTATCTGATTTCACGATCTTGCTAATCTATTTCATCTACTTCTGCCGACTTAGACAGATATACACACACTTATCTCAGTACATGTGCAGCACACACACAAATGTGTATGATAGTATATGCAACTGTGTATCTCTATTCATTATATACAGATACCCAGTATGTACTCTAGAACTAATTGGCCCATTTCATGTGAACTACATAAATACATCTGTAACATACTGCCAGTATATAATCTGTTCAATTTGTTCATTAAGTTGTATATCATATAAGATTTGTAAAAGCAAAAATAATAAGTCACGCCTGAGCTCTCTCAGACCCTTGAAGATGTAGCACCCAAATTTCAACTGATATATATATTTTTAATAATACTGGTTTGTATGGAGGATGCACCGAGTGGAGATTTACAAGGAAAATGTGCATCAGTGGTGCATGCTAACATTTGTTGCTTTGATTTTTAGAACAGGTGAGAGTTAGGACCAGGTTAAAAGGAAGCACATCTGTCTTTGGGAGCTGTTGGGGCTGAGGATGGAGGAGTTGTCCTGTGAATATCTCAGCCCACAAGGACTTCAGAGACAAACTTTTCATAGTGATAATACAGTGAGTTATTTTTCTTAGCTTATAGATAGGCTTATCTTTGTTAATTATAATGTGTATGTGTGTGTTAGGGGCTAAAATGTGCGGGGATAGGCTCAGATAACAAGAAGGATGTACATAATTTTTATGTATCATGTATGACTAGGTGCTTGGTAAGCCAGGATTGCAGACAAGGGATGTTTGCAGTCTACTCCCTCTCTAGGTATTTGTTGCTGCAAAGGAGCTGAATTTCCTTTATATAATTTCCTTTGTGGGAATTACATTACTTGGAGAACATTGATTCTATAGTTCCTTTCAGCCTTTTTTCTCACCGGTAACAAATCAGCTGATTCCTCAAAATGCTTCATCAACTGGGCTATACATAGCAGGTTAGTAAATTGAATGGTCAAATATTCTCATACATTTAATAGGCTTTGCCTTTGTTTAATAGTCAGAAGCCAAGCTGGGAATGTAACAATCAGGGTCTCAGGCAACCTTTGCATATTTCTAAAGAAGCCAATATTGAGTAAATATTCATTGGATTTTGACAGATAATAATACTTTGAACTTGCCACAGAGAGGAGTGTCAGGTCTTTTAGCACCATACAGCAACGCTACACAATTGTTCAGGGCAAGTGAAGAACAGTTTTTCCTCCTGAAACAGCAATGAGGATTTTAGGTAGGCAAAATGCAATTGTCTGAGTTGGAATTTAGCCAGGGTTCACATCTCTCTCCTCTTATTCAAATGTGCTGTGCCATCTGTAATGTATGCCTCATCCAAATGGCAGGAAGAGTTAATTTAAATAGCTTATTCTATTTAACTGTAATGTGTGACAATTTTTGAATCTACAGCTATTTGATTGGACAGTTGACAAATCTGTCATCCCTAAACTGGGGAAAATATCTGAATATCAACTGAGATTTTGTCCAAAGTAAAAAGCAAACAATAAAGCTTCCACTCAAGTATGTAAAATAAAAATAAAGAATAAATGTAATGTAATCTCAGAGTTAGTTGCTCTGAGTGGTCTTGAACTTACATTATAAAGTAATTTTTCCCCAGGTATGTTTTGGTGGCTTTTTTTCATATATTGAAAACAAAATTATGCATGTGATTTTTCTAAATACTTAGTTACAGCAGTAGGTGTGAAAGCAATAAGTATAAACAAATTACTACTGCTAAATAGATTTAGCAATATTCTCTTTTAAAGCCATGAAACATCAGATCATTGTTTAGCAACATGACCTTAATCCAGCCTCAGGTGAATGCAAATACTAGTAAAAGGGTTTAAAGGGATACCGCAACACATTGTAGGTGTGTCAGAAGCAATAACACTGAGGGGGATTCCTTAGCAATAATAGCAGTTGTTAGCTCCAGATTTCAATCTTCATACATCAACACTAGTAAAATATAGAAAATTCACGTCCATTTTATATCCTCTTGGCGTGCAGCATTTTGGGTTGTCTTCTCAAAAAAAGGGTGAGCCACTTTGAGTGACAGATTATTAAATGAGTGTAACTAACTACAAACATGCCACAGACTTGAAGACTTCCAGAACAATTTCAGTGCAGTGAACATAGCTACAGGGGCAGTAGCTGGGAAGTGCTTTTTAGAGAGCTACTTAAGGTGTGTGGAAACTCTCCCAAGTTTAATCTGTCAAAACTAGAACAATGACCATTCTCTTGTGCAATACTATTCATTTGTCCCTGGGTTCATGAAAAGGGGTGCAGTCACCATAAAAGACGTCCTAGGGATTGTATTCCTTAACATAGGGATTCCTATAGTGGCAGTTTATCTAAATGCCTGTCTAAGGCTCTGATTCAGCAAAACACCAATGCATGTGCCTAAGTCAGTCACACACAGGTCAATGTGGCTTATACTTAAGCATGTGCTTTAGTCCTTTGCTGAACAGGGATGACCCTACTTAAGTGCTTTCCTAAAACAACAACCATAGCATTTCTTTTTGTCCTTAAATTTGTCAGTCTTCCTTTTGGGCAGCTCTGCTCTTTGAAGGGTGCAAGGCTCTCCACTCTGGACAAAGCTATCAGCAAATGAGCAATAGACCTTGGTGGATCTGTCAGAGCTGGAGTAACAACCCCTCAAACATGAATAGTATCATTCATTTTCCCTTGGCTCAGGAAGTTGATGCTGTCAGCATGTAACCTAAAGGAATACAGGTACCAATCAACTAGAAATGACAGTGACTGATGCTCTGTAAATACCTATGAATGGATAAAAACCTTCATAGTTTCTAGAAGTTCCAGACATCTGTGTTTCAAGCCTTTTCCTCATTAGTTCAATATTGTAGCCAGCATGAAATGATGGCTGCTCTTATTCTCTCTCTTGCCAGTGATTTTTAAATCTGTTTTTAATAATGTTAATTAATACCTCACACTTCTATATTTTTATCCGAAGCTTTCAAAGTGCTTTACAGCTAAAATAATGGAGAGAATGACACACATTCTGGCTAAGGGCTAGATTTAATGCCTGAAGCTGCAGATACGCACCTATGCACTTCTGAAATATCCCACTAGGTGCCTATCTCTCATTGACTTCCATTGAAGTTAGGTGCCTAATGGAATTTTCAAAAGCACCTAGGCATCTATCTGCATCTTCAGGTGTCTGATACCTTTAAATATCTGCCCTTAAATGACTTCCTTAAATCATGTGGATAGCCACCTGCAGAGTAAGATGATTGCTGATCTCTGTTCTGAACACTAATTAAAGTCACTTTAAGAAAGTGTAAAGGAAGGAAATGATTGAAGAACCTTTCCAATGGGGCTACTACATCTTCAGGGGCATCTTTCTAAGTTTCTGGATGGTATGAGAACCCTACAGGAATTACAGTGTACTAATGCCTCTAAGAGAGTGGTATTTTTCCTTGATTGAACGTGAAGGAGGTTGAAGTAAACAGATGGTTCTGCAGGTCTATTGGTATTGAGATTAACCTTGCTCCTACAGATTTGAGGGCTGTTGGAAGAGTGGTTTCTTTTTAGGTTTGCTTTGGTTATGCAACACCCACAATGCATGACTGACTAATCATCTCCCTTATAGAAAATAATCACCAGCCTATAGAATTTAAATAGATGTATAATTTTCTGCTATAGGATTCTAAAGATTGATTAAAGAAATCTATAGAAAGGATAATATCCACAGAGCCCTACTGGATTCAATAAATTCTAAAGAAACATTCCATGAGGATTGTAATGTATCTTTAGACAATTAAAGTATTTCTTTAAGTTGGTCCAACACTGAGATTTTTGCAACTCTCATTCTTATTCTGAATTACTCTAGTTTACATGGGATTCCTGATGTAACTCAAATTCAGTAGATTACTATATTGCATAGCATTAAGTGGAAGTACATTCATGGTAGCTTATTTTGTTTATCAAAACCAGAACCAAGATGACTAGTACATCCTTAAGTCATTCCATTTTTCCTTTTGAAATTCTTTTCATCATGGCATAAATCTGTAACTCCAAGAGGTGGCAACATTGGCTAGATCAGATGATGCTGTGGCAGTACCACTCTGCTAAATTTACAAGCCAAGCTGAGGCTCCCATATGTGGTTTCACCTTCAGGCTGTTACCTGGTGTTTACTGAAGAAACTAGACTTATGTCAGTGCCCTGAGGGCAATTTCCGTAACACTGTCCCTTCATTAAATGCAATCCACGTTAATACTATTCAGTAGAGCTGGTTGGAAGTTTTCTAACAACATTTTGTTTTTCATCTGAACATACAGATTCATCAGAACCCAAACTGTTTGTGAGAAAGAGTTGGTTTTGATGAAGTTTCCAATTTGAAAAATTTTGGAGGGAAGAAAAAGTTTTGAAATTGCCACAATGTCCCAATTGACCTGATCTAATTTGTATTATTATGACCAGTTTGCAGAAAATTTTTACTTTTTGTCCCTATTTGGGACAAGACAAATTTTTAAAATCTCTAAAATTCTCATATTTCCTACCCAGGTATATTCTTTAGTGTTTCTGAGGAGAGGAACACAGAATGAAAATCTGTTGGGAAGGAATTAGAGTTGTGTTTGCCTGACTATTTAACAAAAATGTGAGTTAGGTGTTTAGCTTTGTATTTTTTGTGTGTGTGCACAAGTGTGTGTGTGTTTTTTAGATTCTTAGAGATATATTAATATTTGATCCAAATTTCTTAATGTAGAAAATGACCTTTGTAGATTTAATCAAACCATGCATCTTCAAGAATCTGATAGTTGTGCTTGTTTGAATTTACATAGTTTAGTTTTCAAAGGATACTGTTAACTTGTGGCAGGCTCAAGACGAACTTTACATAAATATACCTCCTACACCAAAAAAAAAAAAATGTTCAGCAGATTTGAATATTCCATAACTAAGTAATGTCTTAATTAGAAAAATAATTGTTTGTCATCTTTACTGATGAGTTGGAAAATAGCTCTGTCCAATGGAATTTACTGGAATCCATAAGATATATTAGGAACTTGTCCGTAAGACTCAAAATCTTTTTTTGTAATTAGGTATTGATTGCAAGAGCTGAATTGTTTAAACCTCATTTCTGTTCAATCTCGTCGACAAATATCAGTTTAAGGCTTTTGGAGAAGGTCCAAGTCTGCAAAAAGAACATTGAAAACTCCTGCCAAGGCCAAGTGAGTCATTTCCAGCTGAGGCCGAAAGGTTGCAATGTATATACTCAAGTAAGACTTGGCCACTTTGGAAACTAAAATACCCTCATTGTGCTTATCACTTTAGACAGGCACACCTGTTCTCTTTGCTAATTTCCACTGAACAGGGCCATTCTTTTCTTCTAGAAAATCAGATACTTACGATGTAAATAGCTGAATTGATCATTTTCTTCTCTGTAACTAATATGTAATAATCCACCACCCCGTCTTGTTGAATCTTTTAAAAAAAGACCACTGTATGCCTAAATGTAGTTGACCTCTGGCTATTTCCTTGGTCAGGCACGTACTGAGAAGGAAGATCCCAGGGGTTTCAGTGTATATAAAGCATCATGTATATTTAGTAAATTGAGTAAGTGGGACTTACGGCCAGTATACATTAAACAACAATAGTAACAAAATCTCCAAACCCTAGCTAGGAAAATGAACTGTTCACCTTGCCATGTCCATTCTGTAATAAGACACCTGCCTGCAGTCCTGCATGAGTGGACTTCAAAGTATAACCGACATAAGGGACTGTAACATATCAGTGTTGATAAAAGTAGATTATTAAAAAAAGCCAATAACAGTTCATCATGAACACTGGGGGATAAATGACCAACTTTGTAGCAAGATCCTAGAGTGAAGCAGTAGCCAGAACCAGTAAGCATGGATAAACTGAAATAGTAACATTTAATGAGGAACGTGACGTTACAATTTCCCCCTCCTTACATTGTTTTCTTTTTCCCCTTCTACGTTCCCTCTGGATGGTTTAAGGGGCCCATATTGGCTTTGGTTTCATTCATCAATGTTTTTAAGAGTCAATATTGAGCCAATGCATTGTGATAGTTTTGAGTTAATAAAAGCAGAAGGGACTTTCCTTCCCCCTTCATGGCAAAAGGAGTTTCTTGTGAAGATACTTTTCACAGGTGTACTGATTTGCTTTTGTTTAGTTGGTTTTTAGTGTTCCAGATAAATAACACAGTGTAGTAAACCATATTGATATAGGGTTTCATTATGCATATCTTCTGCACCCATTAACTTCAGTGAGAGAGACTTTGGGTGCACCAAGTCATGTAGAGTCAAGATTCAAATGAAATACTTTAAATACTCTGTTGGTGAAGCCCCAAGTGCACCTCTGTGACTGTACATTGGGAAAGCTGCTGAGTTTTACAGAATGGGACATTCCTTACCTATGAAGAAACTGTAGTCAATGAGTGAACTTCACTCCTCCTCATCAACGGGCCTGTGCTCCACTTATGCCCTATTTTGAGGAGTTAAAGTGTTGTGGAGGCCTTAAGGGCTCTCTGCACAGGAGTGTATCTCATCTACTGTGAACATGCATGTTTGTCAAGACAGACTGTTCCAATAAGGAATGTTTGGGTTGCTTTCGTTAAGAACTAGCTCTATACTAATTTAATTAAAATAGGATTAGCCAGGAAATCCTATTTTATCTTCATGTGGGGAGTGAAATGAGAAAAGACAAACACAGTGAGCTCTTACAACCTTATCTGTTTTCTTGCCCCCTTTCTTTCACCCCTTATTAAATGATGGAGATTAAATCAATCAGACTAAAGCAACCCTCAGCTTACTTCGATACCTTGAAGGAGCAGAATAGAAAAGAGTGGGGTTTGGGTAACATTACTATTGTAAATCAGTGATAAGCAAGGGATTCAAATGTCTTTTTTTGTTAAGACAGTGATGTGACTAGGCGATGGAGAGCTGAGTACTCTACAGTAACCAGGCAAAACAAGTTGAGCATTGTGGTCTATTCTTTTTCCAGTTTTCATGCAAAGAAATGGGCCAAAACTAAAACATTTAATTCAAACCCCATTGATTTGCAGTGCAATTTGGATTTAAAGCTCAAGCTCCAAATACCTTTATAAGCAGGGGGGGAGGGATATTTTCCCTTTAAATGTAATTGAAAACTTCCAACACAGAGTTTTTGTGAGGCTTGCACCTCTCCAGCATGGAAATAAAAATTTTTGTGAGAACGTTTCATGAGATCTCAGCACCACTGAATCCAAATCCACACTCTAGCCCATATTTTGACTTCAAACAAACCCTGAATCCTAAATTATAGTGATTCTGTATCAGGATCTGGCCATCACAGCTGCATATCTCATGATGCCCATTGATCTATAGGGGAAGCTGTGAACCCCTAACTTGTAATTTCAATTCTTTAGTCTGCTGGTGTCACTTTTAATTTCACTTGTTTTGGTGAAAAGTAGTTTGTTACAAAAGATTGGTTATGGCAAATAATCTGAGATGAATAGCATTTATAGAAATTTGGCAAAACTTTACCTGTCCATTTCTTCAGGGCACCTAGGTAAGCGAGCGGTATCATCATTGGGATTAAGATCAGCAAGTGGACTTCGTGTCTGGCAAAAATTAATGAGGAGACTGTAAAGCTGGACTAAGCATATAAATGCAGGTTCTAATTCATTTTAGAAGTTTAGTATGGAAAACTAAAGCCTGATGGTCCTGTAGATTGAAACTGTGGCCAACCACCAGTCATTTTGGCTCTCCCCACATTACTAATGGCACAAGCCTTTCCTTGGTGTGGTTTATCTCTTGTAGAGGTTTTTTGGGGGTAGCATCATACTACTGTTTAGAAAAACACGTTCTCCAATTAAACTGCTCCCTGGCTAAGACCTTCCTCAAACCAATACAAATGAAGTGTGAACTCCATTTCAGGTTAATGAACTGTGCCTTCTCCAGCAGATGGTCATGATTTTTAAACACAATGTTCTTCTGAACTCTTCTATTAACTGCACAGCTTGAAGCGTGAATTGCTAAGCTAGCATGTCTTCAAGAACATGCGATTATGGGTCTCCTAGTGTATGGTGCATTATGAGCAAGTTGAGTTGGTTTGAGTACTAGTGATTTCTTAATGGATTTGTCATATTTTAAAATGGGCCTCAGGGGAGGATTAATTATTGTCTGTCTTGTTGATGCCTCAGTTGAAAGCTCTGTCCATACCCCAGCAGAACATGTATTTGTATATAACAGTAACTGGGCCAGTGAAAAAAAGAGCTACTTTTCTGAATGCTTGTGCCAAGTCTCCTTATAGGGGAGATACTGTAAATGTAGAACCAAACATTTGAGCATCTAAAACATTTCTTGTTCAAAGAAGGATTGTGAAAGGAATTTCAAGATGGTTAACAACTTCCAGCTCTGGCTGATGTGAGATGCAGGAAGAAAATGTATGATCTCATCTTAAGACAAACTATATGTTTTTTGCAGTGGTGTCATAGCCACGTTGGTTCCAGGATATTAGAGAGACAAGGTGAGTGAGGTGATCTCTTTTACTGGACCAACCTCTGTTGGTGAGAGAGACAAGCCTTCTAGCTACACGGAGCTCTTGCTAGTCTCTTTCACCAATAGAAGTTGGTCCAATAAAAAGCTATTAACTCAGCCATCTTGTCTCTCTACAAACTATATAGGCAGACATTGAAATCACTGTCTTTCATTTTCCATGAACAAACAATGGTGTAGGAGATGAAAAATCTTTTAAGTTCATCTATTCACTGATTGACATATGTTGGGTGGGGGGAGTCCTCTATAGATATGGACAAGAAATCATCTGTAGGTGCCATGAAAATACCACTCTGCCATCATCTCCTGCCTAACATCTGAAGAAGCACAAATGAAGTGACATTGAAATTGCCATCCTTGAACTGGCCCGTTGAATCTAGTAAGAGACAGGGATCAGTCCCTGATGCACATAGGTGGTGGAAAAATCTGCAATAGTATATATGATGGTGCATATATACTATTCTTGGTAATCCATTTATGCCAGGAGGCATCAAGATTATTTGCCTTACATTCTCCAAAACCAGATCTTATGTTTTCATCTTCAGTCCTACTGCCTTACCCTAAAACTAGGGAAAAGAATTACTAGTGTGCTGAACTCTGATGAGACCCCCAAGCCAAGAGAAGAGATTTGAGGGAACCCTACAAAGCAAAATGTGGACCAGGTTTGCCAATGAGTTTAAAAAAACCCAAACAAAACAAGCCTTGGGTCTAACCTGAAACAAATTTAGAGTGAACCTGCACTCTTTACTGTACAACACTGATTTTTTTAATGACCTCAAACAGTGTATTTGCGAACCTATCATAAACTGTCCTGGTTGCAGCTCTTGCTGTAAGATTTATATAAGGAGAGGCTATGTTTCAGGTAGAACAATCAGACTCAATCCTGCATGATTTTAACCCCAATTCAAGGGAGCATGAACAAAGAGAAATTTAAATGAAGAATTTGCATAAAACCTTTCTGAAAAGCAAAATTGCTAATTTCTGTAGACCCCCCTAGCCAGAAGTGGAAGGACTGAGAAAAAGAGAGGGACTGATATTTAAAGTCACTGTACCTAATGAGAAATGAAACCCTATATCTGAATATTGTGAACTTTGGAGTTCTAAGGCAGAGCCCAGGTCAATGTGGTTTCTTAGCAGTGGCAGAGGATTGCTTTTTGTAATTACTATTCAGTTTCCTGAAAGGTCAATGCATATTGTTTAAGCGTAAATGCACTTACTCCTAGTGTTCTCTCTGGCACTTGTAGCCCCTCTTATCCTCTTCCCCACTCCAAAAGAGGAAAATTCAACTTGCCTGGTTAATTCTGCAACACTCACAGCTGGTAACTCCAGATGGATCAATTGGACAAGTGGAAGCACCACTGAGCTGCTTGCTTTTATCTTGCAGACTGCCTGCATGATCAAGTTCAAATGGAATGAGTATGTTAATAGCAGTGGCAATAAAATGGCAGTGTCACTATAATCTTTCACTCACCAGCAGTAAAATGTACAATTTCTAAAACTTAGGAAGTGAATTGTTGTAATGAGTGTTAACTTCCCTTTCTCCTTTTCTGGTGTTAGTGACATTGACCAAACAATAGAAGTATCATGCCAAACATCTTTAACAGTGCAGCATACAAAGCAATCTACATAGGCATAGCTACTACCCTTTAATGCACAAAGCGTGTTGGCACCATTGTGACACACAATGAAGCCAGAGCTCAGGGACTTGATGAAAGATTCCACTCCAGAGTTGTGATGCATCTCTTTCAGTAAGTCGACTGTAGTATTGTATTAATTGAAGACCCTTCAGTGCACATAGCACACACTGGGTTTAGAACTGGACAGGGCAGAGTTCCTTGCCTATGCTGGTTTGTATTACTGTAGGGAGTTAAAACTTACTTCTCTCATCTCCTATGGCTGCAGTTTTTACATTACTCTTCTGAGTGTGGTCTTATAAAGCTGTATGTATAACCTCTTTTAGAAGAACACAAGAGAAGGAACATGATGCGAAACCAGATCATCATCTGAAAGCATCACTGGAAACCAAACCAATGCTCCTATCAGTTCTGTACTGTATTTCTTCCCCTACTGTGTGCAAATTTGGCAGTTTCCCCATGTCGATGCTCATGGACATTTCAGGTAATGCTGCTTTTCTGGGAAAAAGTACGTTTCTGCAGCTTCAGTAAGTTTACTTTTTAAAAAAAAACAAACAAACCATTGCCAGTTATCTTTATGCTCTGAGTTATGTCTTCTCCATGAGAAGACAATGAAGGAAAAACTCAGATGGATCCTTCAGAAGTATCACTGGCAGATGCATTGTATGGTATTTTAGCCATGGCGAGTCCTGTGAAAATCATTTGCAGGCCTGTGCTTAAAATCCAACAAAAATTATGGAAACATTTGACTTGGTCTTTCAAAAGTTGGAAGAAAGTATGTTTATGTACACAATAGGGTTTCTCAAACTGGTACAGACTGCTGATAAGCATGAGACTAGTTCGATGAAACTCACCTGCACACAAGAAGATGAATGTGTCAAAATGGAGATGACATCCTTGCATTGTTCTTTCTTTCAGATAGCTTGGTTGTTAGATAATAAATAGAGTTTAGTTTGCTATAATAGAGTAAAGGGGAATTATTTCCAGTGGGCATAGCTACATTGCTTTCTCCTCACTTTCACACTGTCTTTGCTTCTTTCATCATTCCATTGGGTTTAAGATCAGTGGATTCTGTAATAGCATACATGAAATAAAATATGATCCCAATGAGCCCTGATACAGTAAAAGCAACTGGAGGATGCGGTAACTATGTAGACCCATGCTGAAATCCCCATTTAAAGTATGTTTAACACAGAGCCTACTTCCCAAACAAAAGCAAGTTATCTATCTGTAATTCTTACCCTTTAAAGTCAATTATTTAGTGGATTCCTACCCTTGGGTATACACTGTGTGTGCGCAACCACACTGCATAAGGTAGTGGTAGTACAGAGTGTGGGATCTATTGCAACTAATAAATAGGTAATCTTTTCCCGAAGTTATCTGTAATTCTTTTTGCTTCCCAAAAATATAATGTATGATGAAACCCTACCATTAGGTCTAGCCTTCAAGTACAGTAAATTAATACACAGTGAGTTCTGTCATAGGGAGTGTAGATCCAAAATACCATATGTTTGAAAAATAACTACTTTCAGATCCAGTTTAGTGCATGATGAAATTATATTTCTGATGGGTGCATTTGTCAGGTAATCCAGAAACAAACTGCAGTTTGGCAGTGTTGGGAGCTGGCATCAGAAAGCGTCTGAGTTTAATACACCTCTACCTCGATATAACGCTGTCCTCGGGAGCCAAAAAATCTTACCACATTATAGATGAAACTGTGTTATACTGAACTTGCTTTGATCCACTGGAGTGCGCAGCCCTGCCCCACAGAGCTTTACCGCATAATATCCGAATTCGTGTTATATCGAAGTAGTGGTGTAGCTTCATCTGTAAATGGTCCCTTTTAGTATCATTCACATAACAGTGGCAGAATCGGGTCCAAAGAGATTGTGATAAAAGAATGTGTGTGAGATGTAGCTTTAGTAAGTTATACTGAACTACTGAGCTGGCTTTTTCTAAATAGTTCCAATTACCCAGTGTTCCAAAGAACCTACGTATTTCCAAATCACTTCTGATTGATCATTCTCTATTTAAATCTTAAGGGCTCATTGAGATTAGTATTATCATCAGCACAACCTTGATGCTCCCTAGCATAGCAAAATTTATGACAATTAGTCTCTCCATAAAGTAGAACACTCCAATAAGAGATATTACATCAGATATACGGTAGTTAAAAATAAGATCAGTGCATTCTCTTTAAAAGATGACGATGATGTATAGGCTTACTGATTAAGGAATCATTTTGCCTTGTCAGAAGGCTTTTTTAAAAATTGTGATTATACTCAAATCCATGATACATTGTTTAGAGCAGATGTTCCCTAAGAAAAGTCGTAGTTGTATCAACCTTATACTCTTGCTCTGCTATAAAATGCAAATTCATTAGTTCCTCAAAGAGCATGCAAGGAGGGTATAATTCCACTGAATTACTGGCATACACGCTATAAGGGTAATGTGCAAGGAACAGTCACATCACAGTGTGAATGAGAGAAGGAGCATGGTATGTTATTTTTGCAGGAAAAAAAAATCAAGTGGAATAGTATTTAAGTTAATACATAGCACATACTATCAGGAAATTGAAGAATGAACTGTAAAGTTCCTGCTGTTTTCTAAGTAAATGGAGATTATTTGCCAAGTCAATTTTTCTGTAAAGAAGTGTCAGTTTAGTCATCTCTTGGATGAGGAACTCAAGCATGTGCATTTCTCTAAGTATCAGTTAAGAACAGAGGATCTAACATACTTTTCCCTTTCAATATTGGAACACCTTTCCCGAAATGCAATCTGTATAATTGTTTACAGTATCTAGAAATGCACAATATGTGAAATACACTAAGACCGGCCTTAAGACATTGTCCAAAGAGATGGCAAAAGTCAGTTAGAAGGTAATGCAGACTTGGTCTTAAGGGACCTGATTCTGTATTGCCTTGTGGCGTTGTTTATACATGTGAAAATGTGTGCAATAAATGCCTATTCTGATTTGGGAGTGTTGTACACACACCAGTATTTATACACGAACTCAGATATTGCAGGGGTGAGTGACCTTAGGACTAAGGTATTTGGGAGTGGTCTCAGTACAGGAGGCTGCCTATTAAAAAAATTACATACAGTAAAATCTACACAAGACATCTTACTTAAGGCACAATGAAAGGATATGGTTAGGGGTTATAATTCAAGGGTATTACAATGCACAAGGCATAGTGTCATTCTTTCTATTTTTCCAGGAATGCAATTGTCTCATTCATAATAATAGATCTAATGCAGTTACTTTATTGCTGTTGCTTAAACTTTCATGAGAGAAAAAATTGCTTTTTTAAGAAAATGAAGTGGGCTATAATAAATATGGAACAATAGTTTCAGCCAAGCCATGTGATTTACGTAAATTAAAAAACTGGTACCTTATTAGCATGCTGATCAGCCAGTCAGAACAACTCTGTCATTATAAGCAATTTTGTAGCTAGTGCTACATTTAGCATTGCAAACCAATGGATGCACACCTGAGAGTTATGTCAGTAGCAAATGATTTCATTATAATCATTCCTGTGTTAGTAGATACCAAATTAAATCAGCACAATGGGACAAAGCAACATATTCTGACTGGAAATGGTCTTAATACAGGAAATGCTTGGGAAAAAAATGTAACCTGCTACTTACAGCCCAGATCCTAAGTGGAATTCCACACCTCACGTGCTGCTGGACGGCCAGGTTTGGAGACCCTCTTTCCCCCATGGTGTGCTGCCCCTTCACTGGTGGTTCTCCCTACTCTAAAAGAGGGAAGAGGAGTAAAGGGAGGCATGTCACAAGAACAGCCTATGAGTTCACACAATGTGTGAATCAGTAAGTACCAAGCCCCTGCGCTGTAGGGAAGCTGCAGACCATGTCACCTGTTCCTCCTTCCATAACCGGCAGCAGTGGCTTCTCTGCTGTGATTTGCTTCAGCACAGTGTCCTGGATGCAAATCCCAGTAACTTAGGTTCGGCACTCGTTTTCTGAATTGGGCCCTTTACAAACATATAATTTGATTGATGCTTTTTTGTTCTAGTTGTCATATCCCTTACTGAGCAAAAGGAAATGCAACATTGTTTTCACATGGAATTTCAGTGACACCTTTTGGTTAGCTGAAAGAAGTCTCTCACCAGGCCCGTTTTAACTAACTCCCAGGGCTTTGACTTAGCTCCCCTTAACAGGCTAAAACTCTAGGCAGGTCCCAAGGCAGGAAAAGAAAATACCATTCTTCAGGCCTGAAGCATTTAAAACAATGACTATTTTAACTAACAGGAGGGTGATAAAGTATGGAGTGCCCCCAAAATAAACCTTTTTCCTTTCACACCCAACCCCTAGAATGAAATCACTCCCACCCAAAACAACTACGGCAGGAGCCATGTATATTGGCAAACAATGCATTGTGTGTTCTTCCTTATCTCATGCATGGATGCCAGGTAGTTTAGAGGTAGGGACTTGTTTGGAAAGTGAAGCTCCTATGCTAACTACAATCATTGCTGCTGCTGCATGGAACTGATGTCTATATTCTCACTTTAACAACAACACTAACCTAGGCCCAACCCTGCATTCCTCAGTGAGGCAAAACTCCTGCTTTATGTCTGGCAGAAGTTTTGTCCAAATAAAGGAAGTGGGATTAGGGTTAGAATCTTATGGAGATTGAACAATTGAGGAGGAAGAGGATGTTCAATTACTAAGACCAGATGTAATTCCTTTATGTAAAATAAATAGAAGCTCATTTTTTTTGTACTGTTTGTGACTGATTTTGTTCTGGTGTGAGAATGAGGTACATGCACGGTTCCTCTACAGCATTGCGGTGTAAAAGTCTGACAGTCTTTTTTTTCCACACCCAAACTCCAGCTCGAAACAGCACCGGACTTTTCAGAAAAGTATAATCACTTCAGGAAATGACATACATGGAGCTCCGGTCCTGAACTAATTATATTTTTTTAGAAGAAAAGAAAAAAAAGACACTCAAGATTTTAAATTTACTGTGTATGAATAAATACTCTGTTTGTGACTGAAAATAAAAAGAACTCTTTGAAATCAGAAGCTGTTGGAATTGTTTGATGTACATCTCATACCACCCCTGCCTTTCCAAGAGTGACATTAGTATTATCCACATTACAGCAGCACCTTGAGGTCCCCTTGTGCTAGGAGCTGTACATACACATAATAAGAGAGTGTTCCTATAAGAAAGAATTTATACTCTAAATAGACAAGGCACAGAGCAGCAAACTGATTGCCTAAGGTTGCACAAAGGTCAGTGACAGAGCAGTGAATAGAACCCCAGTCTCCGAAGTCTGAGTTCAGCATCCTCATCTCTTAATCCAACAAGCACTGCCCAAAGGAGAGCTCTGCTAAACAGTCAGACTAGAAACTTACCTCCAGAAGAATTAGTGGCAAGTGTTCTGCTCGGACAAAATCCATTTCATACTAGTAGTCCCTCTAAAGTTATGCTTTTTCAAGTAGTCTGAATCAGAATTTGCCCTATTTTGCATCCAATGGAGCTCTGTGGATAGATGCAGCAGAACGGTGTAGCGTAGGTGATCCTAAACATTTGAGTAGCTAGATTATTTTTTAACCCTCTCTCTGACAAAAAGATTCAAAAAATTGAATAATCTATTCAGCTAAAATGAAGAGTACAAACTACTTTAATTTAAAAAATTACTTGCTATTTTTAATATCCACCTTAGAAGCAAGTAAATAATTGGTTCAGCTACCAGTGTTTTCCTTTTCCACTTGGGCAACATGAATAGGAAGTTAAATTTACCCCCTGTCCAGAAGTCCCACAGAAGACTTCATGTGTCTCTTTAAACCCAGTGTTAAGGACTTGGGCACTGTGAATTGTACTATTGGAATCTAAGCCAAAATCGCTTTGCCTGGTCGAATGAATCAGCATTATCTCTATCATCATCAATACTGCCAGCACAGACCAATATGAGTTTCACTTGAGAAGGGACTACAGGATCCAGCCGAGAGTTGATGCGGCAATGTTACTGTTGTGACTGTAAAATCATGCAAACACAATAGCGATGACTATTTTGGCTTTTTGGTGTAATTGCTAACAGTGATTTCTTCTTCTGTTTGCTTAAAGCATCACTGTCAAATACCAGAACTCCTTTAACAAGGAATTTTAAGTTAAATTCAGGGCCTTCAATACATAGCATCTCCAAGACAAATGAGGAGCCTCAAAACAACAGCATTTGGAGTCAACAAATAATATGCAGAACTAGAGACCTGATAAACCATTTCAAATCCAGTCCTTCTTTTTAAATACTCCTACAAACAGCTTTATCTGTTATTTACTGGAAACTGAACTAGAATGAAAAGATGGTTATTCTGGAAAAAAACTTGTGTTAAGATTCCTTAACCAGACCATCTCCTTTAGGATTTCAAATCATGGATTAAATGGTCAGACATTCCAAAAACCAAAATAATAATATTTATGAAGAGTTCAGAATCCAAAGAGAAAACTCCCAAACTTGTCAGGTGTTAATGTCATATTTTTATAAAATTATTTACACTTTTCTTTTTGGTCATGGGCAAGTCCACTGGCACAAACAGCACAGCCACACATTATCCTCTTGTTTTAATAACTAACATTATATATATATTTGTTTATCTTTAGTTCCCCCCACGCAAGAAGGGTAACAAAAAAAATTGATATACAAAATAAGCTGATGGTAACACAATGCCAAAAATAGCTTATTATGTTAAGTGCAAGGGAAAAAAGCCTTGATATAAAGCTTGATTGCAACAACATTTCAATTTACCACTTTAAATACAAGACTTGCATTAAAATATTTTGTGAGATGTCTCTCGCTCTCACTTTAAGATGACTTTTTTTAAATCTATATACACAGTCAGTTGTAACACTTGACACTAGCATTATGAAGCATTAAAAAAAGTATGATAACTTGATAAGTACACACTGCAGTATGGGTGGTTAATGTCTGTAGGTATTTCTTCCTTCAGTGGTTTACATCATTTTGTTGAGTGCTAGCCTCAGTCAGGTGACCAGCCACCTGAAACAGTATAATACCCCCAACATCCCTTCCCAGAATCCCACAGTCTTAGCTTAGAATGCTCACTGAATCCATATGGTGTTGCCTCTCTCCGGCCTACGAGGCTCCACTGTTAGTTCTCCAAATGTTGAGAAAAATTGCTCCATCTCTTTTTGCAGCATGTCGTTCCTCTTCTCTGCATCTTCTTTGGCCCGCTCTGCATTGCGCATTTTGATTTCTACCATTGTAAACTTCTTCCTTTCCTGGTCCAGCTCATCATGCAGGGTCATCATTTCTGTCTCAAGGGTGAGGTTTCTCTGTTCCAAGCTGCAGAAATAGAAGTATACAGATGACAGCTCTCTCTATATTACCCGGCCTAGATTAGAGCAACAGCTTTTAATTTACAAAGCTTAGTCCTAGTTTCTTTAAAGAGACAATGTTAAAGTAACATGTTTCTTACTGGATGTTTACTGTTGAAGTGTATCCTACAAGGAATGATGGAATCTTCATCTCTTAGGTTATTTATAACTGAAAGATACAAACCACTGCAAATGTATATGGTAGGAAACAGCTCTGCATGTGCTAGGCAATTAACTAAATAGACCTTTTCCTTCTCCAAGGGTTGATTCTGGCCTCACACTGGTTGTACACCTGTGTAACGAGAGAGTCCAATGTATTGTCAGAACACTATGTCCCTGATCCTCTCTTTCTATTTGCAAATATTGATTCCCCATGCTGAGCTACTGTTTGAAAAAAAAAATTAGGTGAGAAGGAGCCATATGGGTCATCTAATCTAACCCTCTGCCAAGATGCAGGATTTGTTGTGTCTAAACCATCCAAGACAGATGGCTATCCAGGCTCCTTTTGAAAACCTCCAGGAAAGGAGATGCCATGGCAGTATGCTCCACTATGCTATTGTTCTCACAGTTAGGAAATTTCCCTTCAGATTTAATCTAAATCTGCCAAAATGTAGTTTAAACCCATTGCCTCTTGTCCTGCACTGTGTGGCAAGAAGGGACATTTTTTCTCCATCTTTTTTATGACAGCCTTTCAACTATTTGAAGTTGCTATAATGTTCCCCCTAAATCACCTCTTTTCCAAACTAAACATATGCAGTTCCTTCAGTCTTTGCTCATAGGGCTTGCATCCCATCCCTTTGATCATTTTTATCGCTCACTTCTGGATTCTTCCCAGTTTCTCTATATCCTTTCTATATGGCAGTGACCAAAATTGGACAGAATACTCCAGCTGAGGCCTAACTAACGTTGAGTAAATTGGTACTATCACCTCCTATGACTTGCATACTATCCCTCTGTTAATGCAACGCAAAATAGCATTTGCCTTTTTCTTTTTCTTGCAACAGCATCTCATTGTGGACTCATGTTGAGGTTGTAATCCACCATCACTCCCAGAGCCTTCTCAGCAGTGTTGCTGCCAAGCCAGTTATCCCCCATTCTGTATCTGTGCATTTGATTTTCCTTCTCTATGTGTAGCACCTTACATTTGCCCTGGTTAAATTTTCTTTTGTTGTCTAGAGCCCAGTTCTTCAATTTATCAAGATCCCCCTTTGAATTTTAGTTCTATCCTCCAAAGTGTTTGCAACTCCTCTGACTTCGTCATCATCTGCAAATTTGATCAGTATGCTCTCTTTTCCAATATCCAGGTCATGAATAAAGATGTTAATTAACACCAGACCCAGAACAGATCCCTGTGGAACCCCTTTAGAGCACCTTCCAATCTGACATCATTCCATTAATAATTACTCTTTGTTTGCAGTTGTTTAACCAATTGTGTATCTACTTAATGGTAGTTCTATCAAGCCTGCATTTCTCCAGTTCATTTATGAGAATGTTGTGAGGGACTGCATCAAAAGCCTTGCTAAAGTCCAGGTGTATTATGTCATGTCCACTGCATTCCCCTATCCACCAAACCAGTTACCTTGTCAAAGAAAGAAATCAAGCTGGTTTGACATGATTTGTTCTTAGTAAATCCATGCTGACTGCATTCTCCAGGCATTTGCAAATTAAATGTTTTATATATTACTCCAGTAGCTTCTGAGGTATTCAAGTCAGGCTGACTGGTCTATCGTTCCCCAGCACCTCCTTTCCCCCCTTTTTAAAGATGGGCATTATGTTAGCCTTTCATCAATATTCCAGGACCTCTCCTGTCATCCATGAGTTTGTAAATATTATTGCCAGTGGCTCCAAGATTTCTTCAGCTAATTCCTTAAGCACCCTGGGGTAAATAGCAGAAGGCCGTGCTGACTTGAATCCATTCAGATTAGTCATAAGATTTCTGACGTGATGTTTACTTATCCTGATCTGCATCCCTTCTTCTTTATTGTCTATGGTAACTTCCTTAGTTGTCCGGTCACATGTTACTTTTTTGAAGCTGCAATTGATGTGATTTGTTTTTGTTTTTTAAAAAAATTACTTACTATATTTGAGAGTTTATGTAGAGGACCAAGCACACTAATGGTATGATCTAATACATCATCATAATAATGCATGTCAAACACTGAATGTGTTCCAGCATCATCAATATTAGAGAATTGTGATGTACGTAGCTAAAGAACTGTTCCTCCTGTTGCTTTCTGTGCACAGGGGCAGCACCAGCACACCAAGCATATGCCTGGGGCGGCAAGCCGCGGGGGGTGCTCTGCCGGTCGCCACGAGGGCGGCAGGCAGGTTGCCTTCGGCAGCATGCCTGTGGAGGGTCCGCTGGTCCTGCGGCTTCGACGGACCTCCCGCAGGTGTGCTGCCGAATCTGCTTGGGGCAACAAAATACCTAGAGCCGCCCCTGTCTGTGCACTGTACCTTTATATTTCTAAAAGCCTGCAGTCCAATGGAATCAATAGCCATGCTGTGTTCCAGTTCAGATACAGCTTGTTACAGAAGATACATACACATCATTCTGTCTCTTGTAAGTGGCAGAGATGGGAACAGAAGCTGCTATTCTAAGTGCTGTATCCACTATACAACTGTGCTGAGAGCATAACTACAACGCTTTATTCCACTGCATGCTGTTATGTGCCCTTATTATGGGTAGGCATAGAGTTTGGATATAATCAGTTCATGCACCCTAGTATCTCTCTTCCTCTAAACAAAGATTTAATTTACTGTGTTGATGAAGTAGGAGAATTAATGACTGGTAAGTTGTTCTCCATCTGAAAACAGTTGGAAATTTCTTTTCCTAACATGACTCAGCTTTACCTACTTTAACAGCTCTTGAACTGCGTAGGAAAGTTTCATGCGAAGTAGCAACAAGGAAATGCACCTCTTGGCTGGTTTTACAGATGAAGGGAAAACCCTAACTGTTTCCACCCATTCACTGGGAATTCTGCCTTATGCAAAAACAGTTTGAGTCTGATATAAGTGCTGAAGATGAAACGCTAAAGTCAATCTGGTGGTGTAACTTGGTGTCAATTTGAATCTTACCATTGTGCATATACATAACCAGTAGCACTCATGATTTGAAATGTGGAAAGAGAGGCAGCAGGACTAAAGTAGATCAACAAATGTCCATCCTTAATTTACCTCTTCCCTATTGTATGCATCACCCCTGGATTGCCTGGTTGAGTTATATGATACAGTGGATGATATTCCAAACACCAGGAACAAGGTGAAGCTGACAAGAATTATGTCAATTTCATGTCACTGCTGGGGGAATCTATGCGCAGCAGAGGTAACCACCACTGGAGCTAGTCACAGGGCGGAGGGCACAAAAGAGAATATAGAGCACTAGTAGAGTAATGGAGACCTCTTCTCTTCTGGGGATACCTAGCGGTTAGACTAGCACAGCCACCTTGCTTCATAGCACCTGTGACACGGTGCATGGGGGAGGGAACAGAAAGAGATTTCACTGTTTCTAAACTTTTAGCAGCTAGAAGAAAATGAGCACATACAAGCTGCAGGCTGTAAAACATGGACCTCACCCACCCCCCAGGAAAGAATACCACCCTTGCAAGAAATTCCAGCACTCTCCCAATTACTGAAGTGAAGGGGTGGGGCCCTTGGGTTGCACCTGTACTTCACTGATAAACGATGCTCCATCCCCGCCCTAGCTTATCAGCCTCTGACTAATCAGTGTCTCAAACTTTTTTGACATGAGCTAAAACAGTGAAGTCTCACTGGTAGGGTTACCACCCACCCTGAATATGTGGGATACTATTCATTTTCTTAGTGCAATGCTACAAGAATTCACAAACCCCTGACTTTACTGTTGGTACTCAAGAAACATCATTTGTACGCTGTTTTGAACAGTTTGGATAAATTCATTGTTTTAGGGCAGTCTATTGTTAAACGGTGTAATTCATTTCCGGTAATAAAGGTATGGGGGAGAGTATCCAACTCACCTAAGGAAGTGAGGCACACAAGTCCTATAGAAAGTCTCCCTCCTGCCACATTTGATTTTAATTTCAGTGAAGTGAACAGCAAACCCTGTTTGAGTACCGAGCTGAAGTAACTGAACTGGGGGGAACATGTGTGTGTGTGTGAGAGGAATCCCCTTACCCTCCCAGGTTGTGCAATGGGAGTAGAGCTACTCTGGCCTCAGGACTGGGAGTAGTCTATGGAGCCCTTTCCTCATGTGGCCTTCAGGAGCTTGCACTCCTGATCCTGATGCTTGCTCCTCCCTCAGTGATCTTTTGTACACAGCCATCTTGGAAGCAATCATGGAACTGCACTTCATGTGGCACAATGGGTCTTGCCAACCCTGAAATCCTGCCCATGCAGCGGGACCTTACTGGTTCCACTGAAGCAAGGCCCTCTGTACCCACCGATGAAGGAGAAGGATTTGCGGTTCGAAATACAAAGCCACCCAAGAACTTGAAAAGCCACCATGCATAACCTTTCTCCTAATATGCTAGAATTATCTTTGTTCCTCCAAAGTGCTCTCAAACAGCCAGTCTGCTGCTTTTGCTTGGTATCCATGTTGGTCTTGACATGTAGGGTAGCAAGACTCAGCTTAACTCTATACTGAGCCCGTGTCCAGGAAAAGTGTGCTATGTGTTGTTTAAATATTTCCAACAGGATATTTGTACCCATTTGGATCGTGAATAATTGGAATTTTTAAAGCTAAGGAAGGTGACAAAGTAATCTTGTAAGACAGCCACATTTTTTAAATTGTACAATTACCCAAATCCTATTATACTCATGAGAAAATGAGGAAAAAAATGGTTTTCTGATTTGTTTGCAGCTTTTCACTTCCAGTTAGTATAACTGTGTTAGAAACGCCACAACTATTGTTACTAAGTCACAACCACTTAAAAAGAGGCATGTTTGCATCTGTCATTCAATGGCAACACATTTAAATGTTACATGAATAAAAGGAAATTATTTTATGCAAATAGAATTAACCCATGGAATGCATTGCTGCAAGATGTTATTAAATTAAATAGTTTAGTAAGATTGAAAAAGACTGAACACTTAATATGAATACAGATGGCATCTGCAGCTACTCTAGTCAAATTAAAACATAAGTGCCACAAGTCCTCCAATCATAGGGCATAAACTGGGATCAGAATGAAATTCTCCCCAATAGTTCAGTTTGGCACAATTGGCCTTGTTCATTGGAGAGATTTTTCACTTCCTCTGAAGCATTTAGTGCAAGCCACTGCTGAATTCAGGATATTGTATTAGACATGCCACTGTTCTGCTCCAGTATGTTAGCTACTTCCACGCAATCCTCAAAAGGGTTAGAAGTTTGATTTGGATGGGCACCCTAACATCTGAAAGTTTTTTCCAAACCTTTTTGTGAGCTCTCCACTCCTCTTGGATCAGCAAATTTAGGCTGGGGATCTTACGGAAACAACTCGTTAGTGAGATTTCTCATGCTTACTATGTTTAGATTCTCAATTTGAGAACAGTGATTCTCATGCTACACCAATCCTTCTGTGTCTGATCTTGGCTGGGAACATGAGGCACACACAAATATGCAAATACAAAATATCATGGAAAGAAAAAGTTATGATTTTTTTCCAATGTCAGACCAGGTTTGGTTTGAATTAGGGGGAAAAGGTTAAGGTAGGCTCTTATTATATCCAAGCGTTTTCTCCATCTCTACTACCAATTCCTATGTTCAGATTCACTGGGGTATGGGAGCATAATAAAAATGAGAGGCATAGTAATTCTCTTATTAGCACAAATGGCAGAGATTCACCATCTTACCTCTTTATCCTTGTTTCATACTCCACCTTCTGTTTTGCCATCTCCTGCTTTAAGCTGGACACTAGGCTGTGCAGAGCACTGTGGTTGCTCGTGTTGTTTGAGACAAACGTTTCACTGTTATCGCTGCTGCTGGTGGCCCGGCTGCTGCGTCCTCCCATGCTTCTTCGGTCAGTTTTACTCTCATAGTCTCCTTGGTTGGAGAGGTCTTCATGTGGTGGCCCATCTAGCACTGAGTCTTCAAAACGACCCCCATAAAAGTCTTGCTCAGGGCAGGTGGTTGTAGACGATCGACAGGAGTTGGAGTGTTCGGGCAGGGATATTTCACAAGAGGATGTGGACCAGGTGGCACTATCTACACTCTGTTTATCATCCGAATTCACCATGGAGAACTGCTGGTGGACATTGTCATAGGTGGAGAGTCTGTTATGCTGGCCCGAATCACTCACCAATTCCTTTTGTTTACTGTCCCTCAATGTGACGTACCCATTGGGCATCCAGCTCAGGTTTCGGCTGTTCAGGGAGTTGCTGTGTGCATCTGTGCTTGAAATGCCCATTCGCACGCCTCCATTCTGCATGCTGTGTGTGCCCATTTTAGTAACTGGACCTTTCAGGGATGTTGTTCTCCTGGCCTGCAGGGTACCATTTGGTAAGGTCTGGCTTTTCTCATGGCCCTCCACAGAGCTGCTGAAGGACCCATTAGTGACTATGCCACTGCCTTTATTAAAGGCTGGGTTTTTTTTCACCATGAGAGGTGGGCTTCTTGTGATATCAGGTTTGTGAATGCTGTTCCTTGGACTGTTTGACTTGCTCCCTGGCAGCACTGTGGGAGACCCATTGTCCATGCTTCCCCTCTGGAGAGGCTCAGGTGTGTCCCAAGAACAGCTTCTCACCGCTGTCTCCTTGTTGTTATTGGTCTCTTTATTCTGGAGCTGACCAGTGATCATTTTCTTCTGGATCTCATTGTTGTTATTGCATACCTCCTCCCCTGTCTGAAAGTCTGTGTCCTTGGGAAACAGCTGTTCATGTTCACTTATCATCACTGACATCAGCTGCTGGACTACTGCAGTACCTGGAGGATGGCAAATGAACCATCAATAATGCAGCAGTTTCATTTGAGAAGTGAACAAACATTCTTTTAAAACAGATTTTTAAAGATTTCATGAAGATGCAACTAGTTAATATACACTTATTTTATGCATTTATCTAATAGATATGTAGTTTACCTAAGCATTTAATATTTGCTATTACAACCTTCATGCCACCTCAAACTATCACCCCTTTCTGGTTCCAAATCACCACAGCACAATCGGTTCTGTATTGTCCCCTTTTCAAGGAAGAAACAAAAATATGCCTGTGTCTCTGCTGGTGCACCTTCCTACCCACTCTGTGCTGGCATTGGTGCACTGGCCAACATCTTGGGGGCAGAGTCAAGACTTCGCTCATTCCTGTTAGCAGATGCTCTCCTGCTGCGAAGAGCCAGCTGACGTAGGTAGCCAGTGCAGGGGAGGAAAAGAGCTCCCTTCATCTCTTATTTCAATATTAGGGCATGCAGCAGCCAAGAATGCTTTAAAGGAGATATTATCATGGGGAACTAAAACAAATATCCCAAGACAATATCTGCAATTGAAAACCATTGGGACTATACAGAGAGGTTAAGAATAATAATAAGATGGATGATGTAATTGTAATATGTGAGTTTAAGCTCAATATACCAAACCTCTTTAAAAACTTACTCCAAGGCTGGGAAGGCACTAGCCAGTCTAATACAAGGGGTTGAAGAAGGAAAGGGTTTCTGGCCCATTTATTTTTTAGCCTATCAGAGCTGTGTGAGATATTTAATATAAAAAACCTTTAACCACTCAGAGATGAGATTGTGACTGGCCAGTACAATGTGCCATGCTGTCACACTATGTGGAATCTGCTGCTGGTAACATATAAATCACAACCTTAAATCACACATTATTATAAATGTTCCTTCTCTAGAAACCTATACTGCACACACCACACAACTTGTGCCATGCTGTCACACTATGTGGAATCTGCTGCTGGTAACATATAAATCACAACCTTAAATCACACATTATTATAAATGTTCCTTCTCTAGAAACCTATACTGCACACACCACACAACTTCACTTTAATATACAGATTTGGAACTAGACTTGGGTACATAATGATGCATCACTGCAATATATATATATATTTTACAGAACCCTATTATTAGGGAGTAAAAGCAGCAGAGAATCCTGTGGCACCTTATAGACTAACAGACGTTCTGGAGCGTGAGCTTTCGTGGGTGAATACCCACTTCATCAGACGCACTTGCGTCTGACGAAGTGGGTATTCACCCACGAAAGCTCACGCTCCAAAACGTCTGTTAGTCTATAAGGTGCCACAAGATTCTCTGCTGCTTTTACAGATTCAGACTAACACGGCTACCCCTCTGATACTATTAGGAAGTATTAAGAGTCTTCCAGTAATGAGGTCAGGTTGGTTTTTTAAAGTCCCTAGGCATGTTTCGGTGACATGCTGTGCTCTTTTAATCAATAATTTCTCACTGGCCCATATAATTTTATACAGGCTGTATTTGAATATTTGAGCTTTTTTCCCTTTCAAATACATCCACTAAAAATTCAGTTTGCCACGGGGACTTGTAAACATTTTTTGTTCGTTTGCTTTGGAATACCGAAAATCTGCATTGCTTTGTAACAGCTTAGATTCTACCATAAGAAATGGTGGGGGAAAGTCAGCTTCCTTTCACAAACCTCTTTTTTATTCATGCATATTTTATATCTCCATACAAGTATAATTCATTTATAGTAATTTTTGAGTAGTCAAAAGATTAGATACAAAGTGAAAGTAGAAACTGAAAAAAATAGACAGCAATTGAAATGAAGGTGAGTCTTTAAAGGAGGGTGTTTGTTTGTTTTTTTAAAAAGGGTGTTGAGATCTCTCTTTAGCCCCAACACTGGGTTCTTAACATCCGGACCCCTCTTTGCCCTGTGAATTGGTAGCATTAGATGAGGATTGCTGTAAACAATTTTGCCATTGTATTAGAGGATAAAGGGCTGAAGAAGGTGACGTCATACTAAACTATAAGTCTGTGGGCGGAAATTCTCAGAGACAGCAGAAAAACATAAAACAAAACAAAAACCCAAAGAAAAATTCCATTCTTGCCTTTTGGAGAGGCATTTTCTGCGGGCCTTTGTATTTTCCTGCTGGTTTCTGGGAAACAAATGTGCAATTTCCAGTTAGAAAAAATAAGCAGTTCCACCATAAAAAAAAAAGGCAAAAGTCCTTTGAGGAGATTCAAGACTTTGCTCATGCTGACATTTTTGTCATGTTCATAGTAAAATGCTATCAGTAAAATGCAGCAGCCTGTTTGGCATAGCAGTTACTTTAAGTTGCTGTAGTGGAAGAAAAATTGTGTCTACACACAAACAGGCAAAAGTAATTTTGTGACATCAGACCACAAAAAATGTACTGCTAATGAATCTACAGAAGTTCTTTCTTCCTGTTTTAAAGTTGTTTACAATTTTCCTTTAACTCACCCTCCATAATGGTGAGAGGATCTTCCACTTTTGGGCGCAGGATGTTGGGACCAAATACAGTAGCCAGGTTTTGCACACTCATTTTGTTTACACCCGCATAGGACTGGACTTCATCCAGGAATCTGTGAAATAAAGGCGGGGGGGGGGAATGAGCATCAATATCACAAAAGGCAAAGGTGGATGATGATCTCTTACTGTACTTGTATGGAATTTCCTAGCTGTTTTTGTTTAAAGGTCAACACTCTGAAGCACTATTGTAGGCTTGGAAAAACAGGGTAGTAGTTGGGTTCTGAGGCATGTCAGAGGGGGAGGCACGTCAGACGGGAAGGCTCTGAGTTACTACAGAGAATTCTCTCTCAAGTATCTGCCCAGTGGGTCTTGCCCACATGCTCAGGGTCTAGCTGATGACTATATTTGGGGTCAGGGAGGAATTTTCCCCACAGGACAGATTGACTGAGACCCTGAGTGGTTTTTGCCTTCCCCTTCAGCATGGGGCATGGGTCACTTGCAGGTTTTAACAGTGAATTCTGTGCAACTTGAAGTCTTTAAACCATTATTTGAGGACTTCAGTAACTCAGCCACAGGTTAGGAGTCTATTTCAGGAGTGGGTGAGGTTCTGTGGACTGCAATGTGGAGGAGGTCAGACTAGATGATCACAATGGTCCCTTCTAAGCTTAACATCTGTGAGAGAGCCTTGTTTCTGCCTGCTTGGGATAAGCTCCTTGACACCCCTGGCTACTGGCAACACAAGCACTCCCCTCCAGACATCACTCCCTCTTTACAGGTTAGCGATAGCATACACTAACCCCTGACTCCTCCAAGCATCCACCGGCAGCATCTAGCCCCTGCTCCACTGCATACTCACTGAATCACCAGGCCCACTGTTTCCAAAGGAACAGTACATGCAAGCTTACTAGTTCTCCTTAAAACACAGCTCCACTTAACACACAGCACTCAGGTATGTTTACAGAGAAAGCAAGTATAAGTTTATTTAACAAAGAACAGATATTCCTATGATGGTAAGCAAAATATTGGAAAAATGCATTATATATAAAAGAAAATCATAACATGCTTTCTATGGCCTTAACTTAACGAACAAGATTTCCTCCTATCTAAATAAAGTTTTATCTCATCCAAAGTTCTTCCCAGTATTTTCAGCCAAGTCTGGCTGGGATCCTTTTTTCATGAAGCATACCCTCTGTGAGTTTATTTCCTCGGTGAAGGATGCCATGGGGTCTTTTTTCACCTAAGATATACCAGACCAGACCTTTGATCTTGACTGAAAGGAGTGTGTCTCCCTTCATCTCCAGCTGTTTACCTCTTCCTGTTAATTTTCTTTTGAAGTCCCTGCAAGCTCTTCATTAACATATGACTTAATATGCTAACAGACTGCTGTTGTAAGACATACACTATACAAAGATTAGCTTGGGATAGCAGTGTCTCTCACCTCGTGTCTAGAGAACTGTCTCAAGGCATGCTACCAGTGTGTGACCTGCCTTTAACTACAAGCACATTTTCCTATCTATCCACACACACCTTTTCTGACATGTTATGCACACACACACATCTCACAATGATTATGCCAGTGTGAGACAGGCTTTCATTAGAGTCCATACATGTCATTCTTTGGCAGACTAGTACACAGATACCAGGCCCAGGGGATTCCCTCCAGGCTTTATGTATTCCTGTACCCTCTGCCAGTTGATTGAAAGAGGTCCCTGGGTTTATTTTCTAACATACCCAAGTTTTCTAGAGCATAATGCTCCTTAGAGCTAGCCCAGCTGAGCTCCTATCCAGTCTATCTTGTAAGTTTTCCAGGGAAGGAAGCTTTGGCATATCTTACTGTAACAAGGCATACAGGCCCTTTAACCAGGGCAGCACTGTCTTGTTACTTTTTAGCCCCAAGTCCAGGCTATTTTGGAGGTTGTCATTTCTAGAACGATTGTGGGGGAAAACATTCAGAAAACTTGCTCTAGTGTTAGGCCTCCCATTCTCCACAGCATACTGGCTGCTACCCCAAGTGAATTGAAAATGGGAAGTTATTTCTCTCTTATCCTCCCCATGCAATCCCGATATTTTCTGATAATGTTTTAAAGCTCTTCATATATCTTAACTGATAAATACATTCTTGATATAACGTTCAGTGTCTTATCAAAATCCATAGATACTGCAATGCTGGCAGCTCAGGTGCCAGCTCACACAAAGGTCCCCCTGTCTGAACTGGACACTAGCAGATAGCTAGCCGGAATGTATGTGTCTCACTTGTGGGTTAATATTGATAAAATAGGTATTAGAAATGTTAAGACTCTATTGAATGCTTGTGAGTTACTGCATGCATTAATCTTACTTGTAATATCGGTGTTCCATATTGTAATATAATATTTCAGTGGGTGTATTATGAGCCTCTGTGACTGTATAAATCGCGATACAGGAGAGGGACATTGATTAGTATGAAGAGCTGCTCTTCTACAGAAATTGTTATGCATCTCTCAAAAGAGGAGACACAGCATTACCAGATGGGTTAGGGTTGGATCTTACAACTGGAAACTCCCACATCTGGATTGAGAAACCATCAGTAAAAGAACTAAAGACCCTTATTGTTCTGCTCTGCTCACCCCCCTGTGAAGATGTGTCATGCAAGGGGGCTCTTCCCATCAGCTGAGTTTGCAGCTCAGAGCAGAAGGAGGATAAAGACCCCAAACCAAAGGAACTAAGGATCTCTATGCTGCCTGGACTCTGGGGGAGAGGAACCAAGTTGTTTCTGTGCATAACGAAGAGATCCCCAGTAGTTTAGCCTAGGTTAGCCCTAAAAGACAAATTAGAGCTTGCTGATTATAGAAGCCTATATTACCTTTTGAACTAAGACAGTAACTCATTCATATGTCTATATTTGCTTGCTTTAACCTTGGAAATAACTCTATTTTCCTTTTCCTATTTAATAAATCATCATATAATTAACTATAGGATTGGTTATAAGTACACCTCTACCCAGATAGAACGCTGTCCTCGGGAGCCAAAAAAATCTTACTGCGTTATAGGTGAAACCACGTTATATCGAACTTGCTTTGATCTGCTGGAGTGCGCAGCCCCGCCCCCCCCCGGAGCACTACTTTACCATGTTATATCTGAATTCATGTTATATCGGGTTGTGTTATATCGGGGTAAAGGTGTATAGACTTTGGTGTGAGACCTAAAGCACAACTGACCTGGGGTAAGTGACTGGTCTTTTGGAATTAGGAGTAATCTGAATATTGCTGTGATTCTTGGTGTTATGGACCATCTATCCAAGAGATATGTTCACCTGGGTGGCAAGAGAAACCTGAATACCCAAAAGGACTGTCTGTGACTCCGTGTTAAGGCTGTTGAAGTGCCTGAAGAGTTTGCACTTGGTTGGTGAAATCTAAGTTAGGAATTTACAACCAATTTGGGGTTTGTGCCCTCATGTTTAAGTGTCTGCCTTGAGGTTAGTACTCACAATCTTGCATCACCATTGGGAGCTTCACAGATATTAGCATGCAGCAAACTACATCAAAACATTACCTGTTATAAGGCTGTGTTTTATCTCACGTCCCCATGCACACACACCACCTCTCCCAGAAGCCCTTACGCTTCTGCTGTTTTTAACCCAGGACTCCCATAAGCTGTCTGAATCATCAAGGCCAACAGGAGCTGCTCTCCAGGTAAGTGATCTGCAAATATAATCTTGCTTCTCCTTACAGAAGTAAATAGGTGGTAATAAATATTCCTTTATCCAGCTACATTTCCTTCCCTTTCATGCTGGCTCTGGACTGTTCATTAATCCCACTCACAACTGTACAACTTTAATTAGTAAGTTAGTAATTAGTAATACAATAAACAAACTTGTGATTGCGTTAGGTTAAATGTACCAGTACTCTGACTCTCTTTGTTAAACTTCTCCTGAGATATATTCATCCAGACAGACAGCAATGTCTACTAGGGCACTGAAATAAATATATGTTTGATAATCTTTCAGGAGCACTTACCTACAGATATATTTCAGTAGATTGTAATTGACAAGTGGCAGACTCTTCACTTGTTTCACTAATTCCTTCACCCCCTGGGTAAACAAACAAACAAATCAATAACAACAACACTGTTGAGATTTTGGTATGAAAGAAATAGAAGATACTTATGGAAATGGAGTAAGACAACTATTTTCTTAACAATATCCAGATAAACCATGATCACTAGCCTGTAGTATCCATTTCATTTGGACAAAGCAACATTTTGGCTGTCTCACAAGGTCTGCACTAGCATTAGACAAGCAGAAGATTCTTTCAGTCTGTCCTCTCGTTAGGATTTAGAAGAGCTGAACGACGTGAGCTTGGTTTCTGTGCCCACTGTAAATAGCCTCTGGCTAAGCTCCTGCCACCAGTGCGTTTGGATGCTGTTTTAATTCAGCCTTTGGTGCTTTGCCAGCCACTGTAGGGTGTTTGATTTCAGTGGGTCAGCAAAACAAGTGCAACTCAGGATGGGAAGATCATGATACTGCAAATGTTTGCCGGGCAAATGCTAGAAAAGGAAATAAGACAAACAGCTATCTAGATGAACAGTGACATCATTTGTAACTCATGCTGTAGGAGAGTCCAACACAGAGGACTGAAAAACGAGTCAAACAATCAGATTGCTAAATCAGCATTACAACAGGATTAAAAATGGCTTATTGTTTCTAGCACTCACATTGCTTGCTTTAATCTCACAAATAACTCTGTATTTTCATTTTCCTATTTAATAAATCATCATATAGTTTACTATAGGATTGGTTATAAGTATAGTCTTTGGTGTCAGACCTAAAGCGCAACTGAACTGGGGTAAGTGACTGGTGAGTAACTCCATATAGATATCACATGGCAAGAACTGGGTCTATGTTCACACAGTCACTGAAGTCTTGTTTTCAAATACATTTAATAAAATGTTTCATGTGATGTTCTCAGAGAAACTATACAAACATAGCTATTATAAAATGGACACTATACCAAAATAAACAGCAGTGCTTATGCCAACCTCTAGGAGCCCCTGCCATAAATTACACAAAAACTAACACGGAACAGCCAGCAGAACACACAGCTCCCCCCAAACCCTTCTAGACCTAATACAAAACGCTCCCCTACACATCTAACTCCCAACCCCTCAATTGATCCTTATTAATTTAGTGGATAGGAGATGGAAAGAATCAGTTCTGGCTGGTGACTCAGAACAGGGAGGATGTAAACTACTTTGTAGGAAGGATTAAAAATGTAGTATGGTTTTGGAAAATTAGAGGAATGGGCTGAAATTAATAGAACAAAACTATTAATGATCACTCTGAAGAAAAAGACTAAGAGATAGCAGCATATACTAGCTGCCAACAAGTACATAGAGGGGTGTAAAAAGGAGGTTTCAACAGATCAAGATGTATTGGCCTTGAATTACTGTAGGGAAAACGTAATAGGTCATATCCTTCATTCTGTTACACAAGTTTCACACCAGTAGAACAGAGTTGGAAATCTGTCTCTATATCTTTAAGAAGCATTAGACAACAGGGCATGTTTCCAAGATAAATGCTAGAGTAACTGATGTCAGAGTTAATCAAGACCAACTTGCCAAATATCTCTGAGTGATGCTTTAATGACAATGGGCCCATTGTAAAATTTTCAGAGCCTAAATCCCTTTGACTCTGATTTATGACAATTTTATCCCCAGTTAATTCCTACTTAGGTCAATAGTTTTCTGTTGACTTAAACAAGAATTGGGTAGGACTAATAAGAGCAGTCCTGCTATAATGGAGGATGATAGCCTAGACGACCCAAAAGAAGTCTCTTTCATACAAGATGGAACTCTTCTAACCCAATGCACATCATTTCCAACCGTAATTCAATGGTATGCAGTTTATATAGGTAGAGAAGTGTTTCTGTTATTCTCATATGCCTATTTAGACTGCTATATGAACCAAGTTTTCATTTAAAGAGAACCTACAAAGAAAGCCATTCACAGAGAGTAGTTAACAGTGGTTCATAGTTGAACTGGAAAGGCATATCAAGTGGAGTCCCACAAAGATTGGTCCTGGGTTCGGTTCCGTTCAAGATCATCATCAATGATTTGGATAACAGCATAGAGAGTACACTTATAAAGTTTGCAGAAAGTTTGCACAACCAAGCTGAAATGAGTTGAAAGTGCTTTGAAGGATAGAATTAAAATTCAAAATGATCTGGACAAACTGGAGAAGTGGTGTGAAGTAAACAAGTTGAAAATTCAAGAAGGACAAATGCAAAGAACTCCACTTAGGAAGGAATAATCAACTGCACACATACAAAATGAGAAATTACTGCCCAAGAACGAGTACTGCAAAAAGGGATTTGGGGAGTTATAGTGGATTACAAACTAAATATGAGTCAACAATGCTGATACTGTTGCAAAAAAAAAAAAAAAAAAAAAAAAAGCAAACATCATTCTGGGATGCACTAACAGGAGTGTTGTAAGCAAGACAAGAGAAGTAATTCTTCCACTCTACTGTGTGCTGATTAGGCCTCAACTGGAGAATGTGTCTAGGTCTGGGCACCACATTCCAGGAAAGATGTGGAAAAACTGGAGAAAGTCCAGAGGAGAGCAATAAAAATGATTAGAGGTCTAGAAAACATGACCAATAAGGAAAGATTGAGGGGGGAAAAAAAAGATTTGTTTACTCGGGAGAAGAGAAGATGGGGGAGGGGGGGGGAGAGGAGAGAGTCTTCAAGTACATAAAAAGTTGTTACAAGGAGGATGGTGAAAAACAGTTCTTGTTAACCTCCAGGGATAGGCCAAGAAGCAATGGGCTTAAATTGTAGCTAGGGCGGTTTAGGTTGGACATCAGAAAAAAATACCTAATTGTCAGGATAGTTAAACACTGGAACATATTGCCTAGGGAGGTTGTGGAATCTCTGTCAATGGAGGTTTTTAAGAACAGGTTAGACAAACAACTGTCAGGAATTGTCTAGTTATTATGTAGTCCTTCCTTTAGTGCAGGGGACTAGATGACCTCTCAGGGTCCCTTCCAGTCCTACACCTCTGCATCATTAGACAGACATCCTGATATGGTTCAAAGATGTGCATCTAGCAAAGAGTGAAAGCTGATGCAAAAACTAGAGAACCTGCCCCTGCGCCAAAACCAAAGTAGATTACAAAACACCACTATCTACACAAATCACAATCAAAGCACAACACTCACCGTTTCCTCTTCCTTGCTGAGCAATTTGGCGCAGGAAAGAAAATCCTCATATTTTGCATAGGGGATAACCGGTTCTGGGAGTTCTCTTAGATACAGTTTGAGAAGCGATGCCACTGTGTGCACATCTGTACTGCTGTGGGGACAGAAAGAAAACGATTACTGCTGGGGATTTGGGAAATGCTACACACAGCTGATGGTCTCTAGTCTACTGCTGAACTTTTTCAATACTGAATCATCAGTTTGTTAGCCTTACTTATAGCGCCAGTAGCTGGTTTTAGCTTCTTTGTACTGCAGAGGATTTGTAAAAATACCTGTTAGAAAGTCTCTCATAATTCTGATGATGATTTATTATTATTAAACAATTATTTATCCCACAAAATAAACATTGCAATATTCACAACATGGGTGCTGGCAAGATCATGCCTTTCATGCAGGTTACAAACATCCCACATGAGGAATGCAAAATACCACCTAGCCAACTGACAGATTTAATTTGTACTTGACCATAAATTAGGCAAAATATTTCAATACAAGGGATTATATTCTCATAACAATCAACAATTTGGCTCAGATGCTTAACACCTGCCTCTAAGATGGCTTAGTTCCACAATATCTGGGCCTGCATGGTATCAATTTTATATCAACTTGTTCTGCCAAACCAATTTATTCCACATGTTTAATGAAAGCTCCTTCTTATCTCAATTGTAGTTAAATCCCCAGGTGTGCATCACTTTCCCAGTAGTCCCCCTGAATAATTAGTAGTGTGCATTTTAATAGCACCTTTCAACAGAGGATCTTGACGTGTTTTGCATACACTAATGATTTCAGCCTTCCCCACCCCTGTGAACTGGTATTATGTCCATTTTCTGACAGATAAACTGAGGCAGAGAGCGAAAGTGAATCGAGATCACAGAGTGACTCAGCAGATTGTCAAGAATAGCTTCCCAGGGCTCAATTCAGAAGTGAGTCTAAGAGTTAGTGTAACACACATTCTAAAATCCCTCTTATACAAACTTAGCTTCATTTAGACTTAAAGGCACACTTACTTAGTTACAACCCCCTTATGCATCACCTCAGAAGTTAGCCCACTGTGACTACTGGAGTTTAAGCAGGTCTAAGCTGGTGTACAACACACACCAAGAGACAGAGGAGACATTTCAAAATTAATTTCCATTCAGAATTAGAAACAGAAGTTGAAACACTGAAATTTTTCACAAAATGAAAAATTCCAAAAATGTTTGAACTGGAAATGTCAAAATGAAATGTCAACATCCAAAATGATTTTCTGTTTCATACTGCATTTTGGAGACTAAATCACAACATTGATTCCAAACACGTTTTAATTTCAGTTTACCTGTTTGGAAAATCAGAACTGTCAGAATCAACATTTTCCAAGTGAAAAATGTTGATGTCAACAAAACCACATGTTCCAACAGGAAAAAATTTTGACCAAGTCTACCCAAAATTCTGAATCAGCACTCCTTTGGGTTTCTGATGTAGGGTCAGATTCAAACTCCTGAACTTGTCCCAACTATTGGTTTTAGTTCCTGTTTGGATCCAATGCCAGGAAGATTATTTTCTTTCATTTCTGCATTTGGATGTGTCTGAAACACATGAGAATAGCTTTACACATGAGATTTCGGTCCACGACGGTGAATCTCACAGATATTGACAAGTTTCTGCCATACTGGTCCAAAATATTGTGTTACTTGTCTACTATTGTATGAGTCTATTTTTGATTTGGACTTGTATTCCGGTTCCTAAACCTCTGCCTACGTGCAATGCAGATCAGATATGAACAGCAGCTACTCCTCACATCTCTGCTTACGAACCCAATACACACAGTACAATTCAGGTGCCCCTGCTTCATGCCCTGAAGCTCCAGACTCAGAGCAGTACAGTTTTTCCTCTCTTTTTTAAAATGAATGCATAGTATACTCAAGGAGTTGTCACTGGTTGGCCTCATAATAGAAATAACCCTTAGTGAGGGAATTAAAAAAGTTTTACAAGCTAGCTTGTATGCAAGGTACACAAGAAGCAAATTGGTAGGAGATGATTTCTGTTTGCCTATTGCACCAAGCCAAGGAGGAACAGGGAAAACTAATTAGGCAACAGAGCTCTGCTGACAGCCCTATTATTGGAGCTGTCAGTTGTCTGGGGAAAGGGAGCAGGCACCCTGAACTGATTGCGTAAGTATCCCCTCACTGGACTGAGCCTCAAGACCAAAAGCTGTCATCTTGTCATCTCTCCTAAATACCTTTTATTGAACAAGGACACCTCACAGATGTGGGTCGGGAATTGAAACACAGTCTGAAAGAGCCTATATGGCATCCAAAACTGACAAACCTTCCAAAAATGAAATAAGATCTAAGACAAACAGACAAATTACAAACAAACAACAAAAGAATTAGCAAGAGCTGGCAGTGGGGCGGTCACCAGGTGAGAAGGTTAAACAATGCACTGCACAGCTTTCACCTCCTGACGCTGCCAATACTGTGGAAAAAGCTTGCAGTATTTTCAAAAGATTTGTACAGTTCTTGATATGAAGCAAAGTACTTTTCCTTGATGGCACAGTAGCTGGAAAGACAGACAGGAGGAATAAAGAAAAAAAAATGATACCCGTGCCCAGAGTTGTCCACATGGAGAGGTTTGTAATACACTGATATCAGTGAGCCAATGAATACAATAAAATAAGGCTTGTATTCCAAGGTAAATGACACAAGGCTATTTAAACACATTCGTCTGGTTTTATCTCATTTCATTTTATTAAAACTCCAATATACTTGCTTATTGCTGCTAGATATAGGTCTCTAAGAATGGAACTTTCTGGACTGGGTTTTGAAACCTACATTTGAACCATGTAGTTTATGCCTAATTCTAGACTGAGGTAATGCGTATCTCAATGTGCTTCTAGGAGCATGATATGTGCCAATTCCTGTGGCATTATGAGTGTACCAACACTAGATGGTGCAATTGCTAAGAAAGATTATCCTACATTTTGAAAAAGTACAAATGCAAAGCATTTCAGCTGTGCTGGAACAATGCCTGAATGCTATATTGAAATCCTCAGCGTATCCATGACTATAACACTTCACAAGTTACCATATATAGTTTAATAACTATATATTTATGAGACTGTTTAAAACAAACTCTTTTCTTATATTCAGCAACAACAGTAAACTTTCTACTTTTTTAGGCAAAATACTAATAGATCTGAAAAATATGTAGAAAAATGGGTTTAAAGTGAGAGTATTGTATAATCTGAAAAGTATTTACATCTTGAAATCTAGTACTATTTTTTCTTCCTTTTATTTTAGAAGTAGAGATGAGCCTGGACTGCAAAATTCAGATCCAGATTTTAAACTCTGCATAGTTTGGGGTATTCCAGTCCAAGACTGTGGTTCTGCTGATTTCAGAGTCAGAAGACAACTGTGCAGATGTGGCACAATATTACAAGCAGTCCCACATTTCAGGAATGTTCACCTCTGCTTCTTAGTTTTCTTGCACTGTAGTTTCCACACCATTGAGATCTGCATTCCATTTAGCTAATTATCTTTATATAGCTATATGGTTGCTCATAATGCCCGCATCACCTTATTATCAAAGCACCTAACAATCACCGATAAACTTTATCTTTACAACAGCCCTATGAAATGGGGAAGGGCTATCCCCATTTTTCAGAGAGGCAACTGAGGCACACGATTAAGTGACTTGCCTAAGATCACACAGGAAGTCTGTAGCTGAGCTGGGAACAGAACTCTTGCTAAAAAAATCTTCTAATTCACTCACAAGTTATTGTTCCTCACACAAGCGTTGTGGGGTAAAACGTGGTGGCCTGTTATGCAGGAAGTCAAACCAGGTTATCATAATGTTCCCTTCTGGCATTAAAAATCTATGAATGCATGAACCTAGGTGAGTGCCCTAACCATCAGGCTATAGAGTATTCTGGGATAGGTGGGCGTGTCTCAGTGTCTCCTCTTGAAGTTGTTCCACTTTGTATAAATAATTAAATATTTATTGAAGCAAGGACTGGAACCCTGGTGTCCGTCCTGCTCCCAAGTGGGTGTCCTAAGTACCAAATTATAGAGTAATTCTCTCTATCTCTCTGGATCAGTGACTATTCAAGTCTTATATATGAAGTAGGACAGCTTTGACAGGAAAGACTGGAAGCTGATCACCTGAGCCGGTGGCTCACATAAGCCACTGACACCTGCACACCCGGGGGAGAAGTGCATTATCACAGTCAATATAAATCCCCTATAGCCCCAGTATATTGAGAGCTAGCTGGTTGGGCTGACTAGCACACAATTCAATTTTACAGGACAAGTTCTGTGGAATTTCTAATTTCTTTGCCTCTCAGAATAATCACTGTTTCCCCAAAACACGTACTTGTATGCCCATTAGTGGACACACAAGTGCACACACGTGCATACACATATGTTAATTCTGATTATTTTACTGTTAACATGTATATTCATTGCCAAAAGTTTGCTTCCATCCATCTCAATATAAAGGCATTATTTGTGCGAACACACCAGATCCCTTTCTTGCAATTAGACCGTATAGATTTAATGTTCTTTTTATCCGAAGTCTGTGTCATTAGCATCCCTGATGGTGATGCTGTTTTGACAGCATTTTTCTTTGTGTTATCACAGACATTATGGAAGTGGTTGTCAGACCTCTCCTCCATAAACAATAATTTATTGAAGCACCGCAAGTCACCCGAAACACATGCATAACCCTCACACTCGCAGACAAACACACAGTGCCTTTATGGAGCTTGAGTCAGCACTTCAGAAAGCAAAGTCAACAAGCTGCTAACAAACTTCCAGTGGGAAAAATAACAGAGCAAGGTCACATCAGAGAAAAATTAGTATTATGTCCAGGCACTCTATGGACAAGGATAACAGTGTGCAAAAGTACAAATAGTAAGGAGCTGTGAAATATATGGGAGGAGGTAAAAACACAATGTAAAGAAGGAGAGTAAAAGAGAGATGAGCCTTCAGAGATATGAAGAGGTAAGAAAGATTGTTGTGTGTGTGGCGCGTGCATACAGGCAGATTCTCATAAATAGCAAAGTAAAATAACTTCATCAGACTATTGGAGTTTGAATTAGACTGATCGGTTTTTATAGGAATTTTGCAGGGCTCGTAAAAATATATAAAATCCAAGCAAGTAAAATAATCATTATTATTTGTTAGACTGGAAGGTCACAAATTTTACAAACCCTGAGCAGTGACGTCTTTAAAATGAATTTTTCTCAAAGCTTTGATGTGATAACAGAAGTCATCCTTTTTTTGTAAAACTGCATTCATGGACATCTGAGAAGTCATTTATCATCTAAATGTGAATTACACAATTCCCACATTCTTAAAAGATCATAGTTTCACAGTAACAAGTATCAAATCCCCATTTGTAAAAGTTAAGGAGCAATTATGTTTCATAATCCACTTGATTCAGGAACTCAACTGAAGAGACTTTAAACATTCTTTTGTTGTCCAACAATTAAAACGTACACTCCTCCAGCTAGACACCAATTAGCCTGATTACTGATCTGAGCATTTGAGTTAGAAACTGGTCTCCTAATGAGTAGTTAATTGCCAAATCATGTCTATATGCCAAGCTCTATTTAGATGCTATTCCCACTAGCCAGTTACAAAGGGCTGGTTTTAGAGGGGACAGGGAAGTGACAGGAACTAGATAATCCACCACTGGAGTTTCATTTGTAAAGATTAGCGAATAAAGTTTGGAACCTTGCTCACTGGAAGTTCTATGATTTTTCAGAAATCTAAGGCCTTCCGTGTTTTGCAGAAACCAGCTGCTTAGCATCTGCTGAGCAAAATCTTAAAGTACCACAACTCAGGCAAAAGAAGCTCTGCTAAGGGACACTGGCACTTTAAACAAACCAAACAAAAAACACAACTTAGTCAACAGCAAGCAGAACAAAGCTGAAAAGAGTTTTTAAGAAGACGGAACTGTAGGCGGAAGGTGATTTCCACTGCAAATTTATTTTAGGTACCTGGAATCTAACATCACCCACCCTAACACAAATATACTACCTCCACCCTCTATTTTATTTGTACTTTCATTATGGGGGAAAAAAAGCCTTGAATCAATGGACAAAGTCGTAGACTTTTCTCCTGTTTTATTAAAGTTGCAGCTAACTGCAGGAGTCTCCAAAGTTCTATGCAAAGTCATTAGAAAGATGAAGAAGCACATTTCCTGGAAAATCCTGCTATTTTTAGACAAAGAAAATCTCTTACAAGTGGTTACATTTGAAGTTGGGGGGGAGAGGGGAGAGAAGGTGAGAAAATCAAACAAAACCAAAAAATCCTCTTCCTCAATTAGTTCCAAATCAACACTAGGCTGGGATTATGGTGCAAACAGCAGTTGGGGGGCGGGGTAGTGGTGTCACTTCAGACTTCTGGCTTTCATCGACAGCACCACAGCCTCCTCCCCTTGTCACCCTCGAAGACCTTCAGTCATGGTGGTTTTTGCACCAACAAGGCAGGGCTGAAGCTGGCTCCCTCTGACCCTTAAAATATCATGTTGAGAGTCAATCAGAAACAGTTACTCCTAACTGCTCAAAACCGCTGTCTTCTCTAGAGGCCACTCCCTGAGCTTAGTAGTTCTGGTCTGCAAGGGTTAATGGGAAGGCATTTTAGTTCCGTTCACGTAGATTCATGTCCCATCAGGTATAACTGTGAGTTTCTGGATTTTGAATAAAACTCAAAATTCTCAACTCAAAGCATTAAGTTTCTGGTGTTCTACACACAGGACCGGCGCTAGGGGCTTTAGCGCCCTAGGCGCATGGCAATTTCGCCACCCCGCGCCCTGGTCCCGCGGCTCCGGTGGAGCTGCCGCAGTGGTGCCTGCGGAGGGTCCGCTGGTCCGCAGCTCCGGTGGAGCTGCCGCAGTGGTGCCTGCGGGAGGTCCACCGGAGCCGCAGGAGCAGCCGACCGTCCGCAGGCACCACTGCGGCAGCTCCACCAGAGTCACCTCCTCCGGCAAAATGCTACTCACCAATAATCCTGGTGCCCTAGGCAATTGCCTAGGCCGCCTAAATGGAAGTGCCGGCCCTGTCTCCACACAACACCTAACAAAATTCCACAAATCTGGTTCCTAATGAAACAGTTTTCACCAAATGGGGGCATCAAAGCCCAGTGGAGGACTGGGTGTTAAGAAACTTGGGTTCTGCTCTTGGCTTTGCCATGGACCTTGAACAAGTCACTTCACCTCTCTATGCTTCAAGTTTCCCCATTGTATAATTTTGTTAGCGATACTCTTTCTTGAGAGTCACATAGGTCTGCTGAACACTTTGCAAATCTACATGATAGCCTTCAGTTATTTGGAGCAAAGTTCTATGGCCTAATTAAAACACAAAAACAAACAAACAAACATACGTACAATCAAATTTACTGGGGTGAGTCCTTCCCAGAGAAATTCCTCTTCACCTCTTGCTGTTTATTTTTCTTCAGTCCACTTCACTGATGATCATGTTGGCAACACGTGTTTTGCACAAGGGTTTTGCACAAAGGCAGGAGGGCAAAGAGAAGTAGTGCAGAGGTTGCCAAGCTGGGGTACAAGATATCCACTTAGTCCAGGGAGAAAGGAGTATAATGCTAGATCTACTGTGACCCTACTGCAAATATGCTCTTGCAGCTACAGGTAAAGCAACATCTGGTTTTCTGAGAGCCATTCCCTTCCATCTCTTGTATTGGCCTCAAATACAAGAACAGCTTGCTTGGATGTGGCTGAAAGCTCAGGCATGGTAGCTCAAGTTTCTCTTCTCTGCTCCTGTAGCATCCAGCTCACCCTTTGAGCCACTAATAGATGGCCCTGACACCAAACAGGGCACAGAGGGAGGGCGGATGGAGTGTGCAAGTCTTCAGGGGATGGGGAGCAAAACACAAATAGGCATGATGGAGGGAGGGTCTGAGCCACAGGAAGAAAACAGGAGAGATGTCAGCAACTGGCTGGAGAATGGCAAATGGGCCATTGTGGTGGGAGGGCAACTAGCTGTCAGTGAATCTCCAGGTGGGCTCCAAGACGAAACGACTGGGAAACATCATTTTGAGAGAGTTAGTCCCCTCAATGCTGAATGATAATTTCACTTTGTGAGAAGAGATCACTATTCAATAAGTCATCAATAATGTATCAGGGATAGATCCAGAGCTTTTGATGATCACATTACTATTCACGGCTCATGTTAAGCCTCAAAGAGTTTGGTGTTCTCAGATCCATCATTTCCAGTTAGCCTTCATAGCAAAAAGGATGGAGGAAACTGTTAACTAGAAGATCTATCAGACCCAGGTAGGTCTCTGCCTTGTACCAGAGTTTAAGAGACGAGAGCATCTGTTGAGGCCAATAATTGAAAAGTGGAACACTGATAATGGCACTAATCTGGCTGGTATGCAGAGGAAAGGGGAGAAGGAAACTCCTTCTGGCAGCTACTACAACCACATTATTTTAAATATGAGAGGAGATTTGTCCATGCAGCTAATAAATGAAGCCAATATTTCAAGAGTACCTATTATATAAAATGGCTAATGGTGTATGCAGGGGGATATGTTGATATTGTATCCCACAGCCCCACCCCTTGGATCTCCAAAGTTTTGGGCTTACAGTTCACATCACAGTGAATGCAAGTGCCCCTCATTGTTTATGTTAGGTACATTGCCTGACTTGCTACCTCATTAAGCAACACCCTGTTGCTGCACCCTATAATAGAAAAATCTGCAGAGCATGCATTGCAGCGTCTTTCCCTGGGAGTTATATCCGACAATGAACAATGGGACAAAGTGATGTTTGGACTGCTGGGGTGCAAGAGCTTGCTTAAGTGATCATACAAACTCATCTGTTTCTTTATGGAATTTATCTGGGGACGACACGGGCAGAAGTCCCCACTCATATGAGACTCTGGGTTCAAGAAAAGATGACTGTTCACACTGAGAGGTTAATAGTCCTTTCTTAGGTGCTAATGTAAGAAGCATGGACTTGGGCTAAAATCATCTGCCCAGGACCCAGTCTTGTCTAGACTCTAGACAGGTAAGGGTAGTATGTGAGAAAGAACACTCCACTCCAAACCATGGAGCAGCTGGCTGGGCTCAGTGAAGTAGGCCTACAGCTGCTGTGCAGCCTGGAGTAACGTATGTAAATGGCTGCAACGGGCTCCAATGCCCTCTAAGAAAGAGAACAGGAGAATTCACTCATGGCGGATCCCCCATAGCCCCACTCATCTACCGCTCTTGGCCTCTAAAGAACTGAGTTCGGTACCATATGAGTTTGCTCATCCAGCCCTCTCTCTCACTTGTGTATCAAAACCACACCGGCTCCACTGCTTGGCAACTTCTACGCCAACTGGGAGATATGGGCTGGACTGAGGCCTTAAATAATGAATTCTGGAGTTGAGATTAAGGATATTTGTAATATTGTACTCCATGACCTTGCTCTATTGTGTTTGCTGCATTTTCTTCTCTTTGCATCACGTCCTCCCATACACCACAATAAAAGGGACAGAAAGATATTAGAAAGCTTCAGTAACATGCTCATAAATCCCTCTCTCTCTCTCTCTCACACACACACACCTCCCAGAAAGCGGTTTACAATAAAGGACTTCCCAGCACCAAAGCTAGTGCCTCAAGATGAAAGAGGATTTGATTTTTTTTTAAATGCACCACTAATTTCAATCTACACAAGCTTTTGTCTTGATTAGGATTTCTAGCATTTGATTTTTGTATCTAGATTCAGAAAAGAAAACTCACATAAAGCACATGATCATTAGTCAAGCAACAACTGGTTCATTTCTTTATAGTTTCAGTCAGTTTTAAACTCTCCATGGTTTGTCTTGTCTCCTTAGGAATGTGAAAATAAAATTACCTCTCCTTATCAAGTTTGCCCTCTTTCTGTTTGGCAAACATTGTTATTCCCCACCTCATGCCCAGTGTGCCAAGTGGGGCTTGAAATTAGCATTGGCTTCATTTATGTGCCAGCGTTATCAGCCAGGTCATCATAGTTCCAGAAAGGTGGAATATTTTCCTGCAGAGCCAGCAGAGAGAGCATAAGACCTCAGTAAGTTATGGGCTTGACCATGCCTAGCTCTACACAGGTGGGGCAGAGGGCACAAGCAGTCTGGTTTCTTTCATGTTAGCCAAGGGCCCAAAATAATTTCCATCTTGCTCCAGCACTGACAACATTGTTACGAACCTCACATGGGTTTCCCCTGCTGCACCCTCAGATGAGCTGGGAAGATGCAGGGAGACGTATTCAGCATACTGTAAAGCGATGTTGCAGATGCCATCCCAGAATGTGCTGCTACATTGCTTTTGGAAGTGTCATGCCTAACTCTCTGCTCCTGGTGCACAGCCCATATCTCCCCACTTCCATCACCCTGGGTGGGCAGTGACTTAAAGCCCCATTCTAGCTCTAGCACAATAACAATCTAGGTGCCTAGAAGTTTGTTTTTTATTTCGTGTAAATGAAGGGGTGATTTCTCTCTCTTTTGTTTAAAGACAGACACATAGCCTGAATTCTGTTCCCAGATATACAAACACACACACACACTAGCCTTTAGAATCCAGAGAACTTCCCTTACTTAGGTCAAATTTTGAGTGAGAAGTAATTTATGGTGCCCTTGTAACATGCTCATGCTAAAAAAGCGAGGCTACAGTAACCACAGACAGGCAGTCCAGTTCTCAATACATTAAGAATTCAACATAATATGCTTATGACCTTGATATATTTATTTATATGTTTTTTGTCCAAGTGGCTCCCAAAGTGCTTTTGCTTTGACAGTTCCAGTGATTAAATGCACATAAACATTTCTCATATCCAATTCCACATTTTGGATGATTTGAATAACACAATTCATCCTTCAGCAACTGCTAGCTATCACATACAGCCACTCAGCTGTTAGCAACGCTGAAGAGAACAGCAGGAAATATTTTAATTCTTAATATATTGTGTTCTTCTCTAGAAGAAGCCACATCTATAAAAGAAACCTATTAGGATTTTTCTTTTTTGGAGACATTTGTTGAACAGTAATATATGCTGCTGCCTCAGCACGTGTCCATATGTGTACACACTCTCTCTCTCTCTCTCCCCCTCACACACACACAAATTTTAAACTCCTCTGAAGATCTTGTACATCGATGGAAATAGCTATGAAAATCTTTCTGCATTAATATTTATGTCTGTTTCAGTAACATTTCAAATATTTTCCCTTCCTGTGAGATGTTGACTTTCATATCATCACCTAATAATTGTGATGAACAGAAGATGGAAAGAAACAATATAAAAAGAGAAATCCAATTTTACTTCCTTCCAGAAAAAAGTTATGAACTGAAGAAAATCTCACATTATTTTCTTTAATCGGTGGAGCAGTCTCCAGGCCAATTTTTACAAAATAAATAGCTGATCTTGATAGATATTGTGCATATAATTATAAATATATTTATACAAGCATCAAGGTATACTGGTTTAAATCAAAGCAATTTAAATCACCAATTTAATAATGATTTAAATCAGCAAGCAGGAAACCTTGATTTTAATCATGTTTTGCATTTATACTTTTTATTTTCCTAAAGAAGGGTTGAGTCTCACTAGTTGGTAATCATTAAAACATGTGGAGTTGCAACTAAATATAGCCTTTGCACTAAATTTGGTGGAGTTTGTTTGGTTTTTTTTGCTAAACAGGACAATACACTATACCTATATACATATATTTAAACAATTATATAGCTTAACTTGCATTTATTTGGATTCTTACTTTTTAATTTCTTTTTTATGTTAGAAAATGGTGAATGAAGCATTTCTTATTTATTAGATTATTTTATTACCTGTGATTTGTGTCATGCTCTATTTGGACAGAAATTCAAATTAAATTAAAAAAGTATAAAACCAGCATTTTTTAAATTAAATTAAATATGGCTACTTTAAATGTGCTGGATATATAAGAAAAAAGTTTATCAAATCATGTTTTGCATTTAAAAGTAATTGATTTATTAAACAAAGGAAGTATGATTTATAGTTAGCTAGCTGAACTGATTGTTTTTGGTCACCATGCCTTTCAAGATTTTAAAACTAGTAAATTTCATCCTCACTCACCAATTTTTTAATCATAGATTGGAGGAGAAAAACTAGCTTTCCTAATTTTCCAATTCCCATTGGTTTCTTAATTTTGAACGAACTAGTCATTAAACTGAAATGAAGAAAAGATTCTCTCTACAAGTGCAGAAAAATCTTCTGTAGTCAGAAGCTGGTTTAGCACATCAGCAAACTCTGGTTCCAGATGCTTAGCCAGTAACTTCCACCAGTTCAGTGGTTTGATGCTCTTTAAAACTTAAAAGCAAACACATACTGCTTAATATTATTCTTTGCATTTAATAGATTATAATAAATTTAAGACCTTATATTATTATTTTCAAATTTAATTTTAAATAGGAGGTTGGTTTTTTTTAAAAAAATCCCTGTAGTTAATTTAAATTAAAATACAATTTAAATAAAAACAATCAGATTTAAACTTTTTTTTTTTTAATCATCCATTTTTACCTACACTGACAAGGCTGGACCAAGAGACTAAATTTAGAACACTTTCAACACAACAGAATGAAGCAACAATCCAAATGATAAGCAAAGTTGACTGTCTAAAAGTGACAGTTTTTAAATAAAAGTCTAATGAAACGGTACCGGAAGTATTAGGGATATTTAAAAGTGGTAATCAAGGTAGGAAATTATCAGTCGGAGATGTTCTTTAATACAATTTCACTTGATGTACAGAGAGAGAGAGAGAGAGAAATAGGGATAATACTGTCCACATAACGCTGTTTTGAAGTTTAATTCATTAATGTCTTTAAGGTACTTTGAGACTCTCTGAATGGTACTAATGATGTGCTAAATAGTTTTATAACTAACTCTACCAACTGAGTACCAAACTGCTACCTAAACTGAGAGTTACAGTGCATCAAACATGTAGCTCACACTGATTTCAAGTTAGGCTTTTTATCATTTCCTTTACACTGAACCATGTACTTTCTTCTGCAGTTCACTTGATGGTCTTCACTGCCAAATCAAAGTAACAGGATGTGCACAGGAAAAGGAAAGGGGAGTGGGGGAAAGAGCTACAGGACCTTGGACAGCAAATGTCTTAAAGGAACCTTAGCAGAAAAAAATACCCATTGCTTTAAATATCCACCTTGCTCATGCGTGTAAGATGTCCAAGCAGAGAGTGCAACATTTTAAAACACAGTGATGCTATTTTAAAGCAGAGTTTATTAATATGGTAACTATAAAATCTTGCCTTCTTCCTCCCATCCCCAAATTCTAAGGATGGTTTACTAAAATAACCAAAAAAGCCTCATATAAATATTACAGGAACAGTCTGCTAAGTAGTGGTTTTTTAATGTAAGCATTTAAAATATATATATATTTCACTGCTCTCTCCTTTTATTACAAAAAATGGAATTGAACTCTTTGTTTAAAGTTTATTTATATTCAGAAAAATGTCAAAGTGAAAATAGCATCTTCTTATGCAAAACATCAGCTCCTTGTGTTTCCAAGTCATAACTCCATTGACCAAAACAAGTTCTTCCTACAATTAGAGATGCAGAACCAATACTGCTATGGAATAGTGACCTGGATTCTGTTTCGTTTCATGCATCATCAACAAAACTGTCAATCAACTCAACTGCAAAAAACCTTTATTACTGGTGATGTCTGTGAAGGAAAGAACACAGCTTGATATTTAGATCCCAGGATGGTTCTCCAATGCTGGACTTCAGATTAGTCTTTTGTGTACTAAACACACTGAATCCGGAAGTCCACAAGAGAGAATAAATATGGAACCAGTCATCAGCCCAGCAAGCAGGTGCTTGGGGTGGCCAAGGGGAAGGGGCGGCATATCCAGCTCTTCAGCGACAATTCAGTGGCGGGTCCCTCACTCCCTCTTGGAGCGAAGGACCTGCTACCAAATTGCCACCAAAGACTGAAGCGGCAGCAGTAGAGCAGATTGAGATCGCGGCTTTTTTTTCCTCTTGGCTGCTTGGGATGGCAAAAACCTTGAGCTGGCCCTGTTTGCAACCCCCCACTATTTCATTTTTACAGTCACTTTTCAGACAATAGTCACTTTCCAATGTTCCTCTTGTAGTACAGGCTCAACCAAACCAGTAGAATACGCAGTTGCCTAGAACAGCAAAAATGTTATCTACGGAAGTAGAGACAGAGCTGTGCAGGGGAAAAGGGGTATATCTACAGCATGGTCTTCCCTTCTCCACAGGGTAATCCACAGCACAGGGTAGCCCTGGAGGGAACAGCAGGATACAGTCTTCAATTATTATTGATATTGCAGTAGTACCTAGAGGTTCCAACCAAAATCAGAGTCCCGTTATGCTAAGCACGGTCCAAACACACAGTGAGGGGCAGTCCCCATCCTGAACAACTCTCAGTCTCACCAGAAAAGACAAAGGGTGGGAGGGAAAACAGAGAGGTGTCTTGCTCAACGTCACACAGTGGCAGAGTCAGGAATAGAACCCAAATCTCTCAACTCCCAGACAAGCGCTCTGGCCCCAAGCCCACCACACTGCCTCCCAAAGCATGGGAAAACAAACAAGCCAACAAAAACACAGAAGCTTGTTTTCATACAAACATCTGAGGTAGGGATTAACTATAAATACACAAGCCTCTGAAGAAAAACTGCAATGCCAGAGAATTCTAGGTAACTATTGCCAATGTTTCTAACTGCTTCCATTGCAGCTATGTGCCTGCTTCACAGCAGCTCCACATGAAGCCTCTTCTCCATTTCATTTTCTAAAGCTGAAACAGCAAGCTCGTTCCTGCGGCTCACTAGCGTGATACAGGTGTTGTGAGAGAAACCTGAGAGAAATATTCATGCTGCTCAGCTCTCAACTCATTTATTTTATAATGGATGAGCTCTGCACACCACTTGAAAGACGCACTTCTGTCCAGAATGTTAGACATAGCATCTTTGTGGGTTATTTTAAAATATAATGTTCTTTTCAATCATTTGGCCTGGGGGCATTGAAAAGTCTCATTGTGGTTCATTTATATCCCAATGTCAGTTCATCTGCATCTCTGGCCAGAGATATCATTACTAACGTTTAGCTTAAAGGATAAAACAAAGAAAAAATGCATTCAAAGAAAGCTTGGCTACAATAGCTTTCTCATTGCTTTTTAAAAATATGCCTTTCTCCATAGTACAGCTCTGCAAAATCTTTCTAGTTAAACTAAAAAATGGTGTGCTTTTACATTCTGATGCAAAAATTCATCCCTCTAACAATGTCACTTGCTAGGTTTCTAACCCCATCAAGCCCTTCTCCAGCCAACCTTGCTCCTGGTCCACTTTTCATTTAAAAAGTAATAAAGCTGACATGAAAGCAATAGCTTTTGTTCTTCCCGTGCACTGCCACTTTCATGATCTCCTTGGAAAATGCAGAACTGAGGGGAAAATGACATCACAGCGTTCAACATGTATAGTGTCGCTCCAATTCCATATCAAATGTATTTATTTTCGGAGGGAACAAAAACGTTTTCTAACGACCAGACCCACAAACTCCAGCTAAGATCTGACTCATTTTGGCTCAGGCACCATTAACAGTCAAAGATCCTGTATAACAAATGCACCCCCGCCCCCACCCTCAGGTTAGGTCCTCCATCACACTTGTACAACCCTCTCATCTTCTAAAGAGTTGGTAGAGGTGTCACCAAGGATATAATTTGAAGACAATGGAGGTTCAACAGTCAGCCTGTAATTGGAATTTAGTTAATTCTCTTGTCATTCACCCAGAGTTACAATGGCTCAGTGGTGCTGGTGTAATCCACTGGTTCTGCATGTTATATCTACTCTATTACCACATCTATTACTACTAGCATTCCTCCAGCTCCTGGAGTAAAGGTCTCATGCTTTTAGCACTGAAGATCTCTGATTCAATCCCTGGTGTTGGGTCAAGTTGGGGTTCATTATACTGGGAGTAGAAAAAAAATATTTTTGTCACTAAAGGAAAGCGATTGGCTTCTACTGCTACATGGTACCATTCTTACGTAGTCATTTTCAGAGCAGAACTTCCTTTAAACCAAGCCCTTGCATATAGAGATGGGTGAAGATGGCAATGAAAGGTCAAGACCATTAACAGCTGAAACAATAGCACTGGCTCATTTCTGGGTCCAGAAAGTTCCTATTTTATCAGTTTGGATAATTAGCTGAACATTTAGATGCTATTCTGACCTGAACCCTCAATACCATTTGAAGTTTGACCCTCACAAGGGACTATAATTAAATCACTTATTTTAAAAAAAGCAAAAATAAACCTCACACCAACCTTAATTTAAGATTCGTCCTTCTATCTATTTCATCAGGGAATGGAACATACTGAGGCCGGTGATAAGAGAACATTTCCCTTGATGCAGCAGAAAGAAAACCCACCACCAACCCATTCCTAGGGGTGATAAGGTCAAAGGGTCTAGACATTTTTGAGTAAGCTGAATTGCTTATGATACATTTCCTAACTGGCATCAATATTAAGTCACTACCAAAAAAAAAAAAAAAAAAGGGAATTTCTCAAAAAAACCACATTGAGATCAGATACTACAGTGAGAAGTGAAGCAAACGCTAGGCTGTTAACAGGAAACGTGGAAAAGTCCGCAAAAGTTATGCAAGTTCAAACCACGCTAACTCAGGAAGGATTCAATGCCTTTTATCATACAGTACACTAGATCACACAAGCTCTGGACCAGACCACTTAAAGTAGGGGGAATTTTGTGCATTTTACCTGTCAAATGATGGCTTCTCTCCACAGTCAAATGCATCCTGTAACTCTTTGACAAGGTTAGCCTGGCCCGGAAGTCGAAAGAGTCCTTCCTCCTTCAGCCCCCGCAGTCGGATAAAATCCACACACTGCTCCACCAACATGGGAGCCAGACGGTTCCCATATCGCTTCTCATACCGGACTGTGTCTTCCAGCTTCTGTCCAAAGATACCTATGCATAATAAGGAGTGACATGAGTGGGTTGAGGGAAAGATAGCATTGGAATGAACAAAGAGGGAAGTCTGTGCACTAATGATTTGTACCACAACCAGCCCTCCTTACAGATTAGTCAAATAGAAGGGTAGTCAGCTCCTAAATCCAGGGATAAAGAGCTCAATTTCACATCTAGTGCCCTTTATAAAAATCACTACACCACTGTATTTTTTCATAATGATCCAAAACATAACTGTAAAAATACCATGAACCATTGGTACAGAATATTGTAACTTTTAAAAATAAAACACAACACTACCTTCAAATCCTAAAGGGAAAGCAACGCAGGGACATAAAACTCTGTCACAAAAGTGGTGAACCAAGATATTACATATGCCCCTATTTACTCTTTGAGCTGAAGTTAAGTGTACATGACCACTGAAACAGCTCTAATATCACATCTAAGATTGTCATAAACAGATAGTAGGAGTTAATAAAACAGAAGTAGTTTATATCTCTTTTGACTGTAAAGGGTTAACAAGTTCAGTAAGCCCGGCTGTCACCTCACCAGAGGACCAATCAGGGGACAGGATATTTTCAAATCTTGAGGGAGGGAAGTTTCTGTGTGTGCTGTTAGTTTTTGGTGGTGGTTCTCTCTGAGTTCTGAGAGTGACCAGCCGTGCAACCAGGTTTCTCTCCAATCTCTCTGATACAGGCTCTTATAAGTTTAAAATAGTAAGTACTAGGTAGACAAGGCGAGTTAGGCTTATGTTTGTTTTCTTTATTTGCAAATGTGCATTTGGCTGGAAGGAGTTTAATTGTGCATTTGGCTGGAAGGAGTTCAAATTTGTATTTTGCTGAAAGGATTTTAATTTGTACTTGTATACTTAGGCTGGGAGGGTATTCCCAGTGTCTATAGCTGAAAAACCCTGTACCTAATCCATCTTAAATTTACAAAGATAATTTTTACTGTTTTTCTCTCTTTAATTAAAAGCTTTTCTTGTTTAAGAACCTGATTGTTTTTTTATTCTGGTGAGACCCCAGGGGACTGGGTCTGGATCCACCAGACAATTGGTGGGGAGAAAGGAGGGAAGGGGGAGAGAAAGGTTAATTTTCTCTCTGTGTTAGGACTACTTTCTCTCTCAGTGAGAGTCTGGGAGGGGGAGAGAGAAGGAGGAGGGAAGGTGAATTTTCTTCTCTGTTTTGTGATTCAAGGAGTTTAAATCACAGGATCTTCCAGGGTAACCCAGGGAGGGGAAGCCTGGGAGAGGCAACGGTGGGGGAAAGGGTTTACTTTCCTTGTGTTAAGATCCAGAGGATCTGGGTCTTGGGGTTCCCCGGGCAAGGTTTTGGGGGGACCAGAGTGTACCAGGCACTGGAATTCCTGGTTGTTGGCAGCGCTACAAGTACTAAGCTGGTAATTGAGCTTAGAGGAATTCATGCTGGTACCCCATCTTTTGGACGCTAAGATTCAGGATGGGGAATTATACCATGACAAAGATATAAGAACTTTTTACTCTTATTATACTCAGGCTAAAACTTTCAAAAGGGGCATAAGTCAAGTAGGAGCTTAATTCCCATAGACTTTCAATGAGAATGGAAAATGGGACTTAGGCGGCTCTTTTGAAATTTTTACCCTAAGATTTTCATAGCTGTAAAGCAGCTGGAGCTCCTACTGACCTCAGCTGGAGTTGTTGGTGGTCAGCTCCTCTGATTTAGACCATACGTTAGGTACACACACACACATCGCTCACTCTTATAATTTACTACAAGCTGCAATTAGTGTCTTTTAGAACAACAACAAAATGTGTATGTGAGAAAGAGCAGGTGGTGGTATAATATGCCAGATAACAGCCCTGAAGTCTAATGCTTGTATTGATCTACGTGACAGGTAAGCTATGAACAACAACAGTGCAAGTTTGCTTACGCAATGCACTTCAAACCTGATCTGGGGATGTAACGACTTCTTCCCTGCTAATAATGGCATCTCCAACTCCCTTCAAACCTTGGGTCCTTCTTCCAAAGAATGTCATTTGTGATGGTTGTTTTGTGATGTGAGCATCTGTTTCCTAGCAAGAAACATTTCATATACAAGAGGACACTAAACAACTTTCAGATGGGAGTTGAATTCCAAATAATGGCTTACAGTTGAGAGACTTCCCTTTCCTATTACATAAGCCATAGAATGAGAAAAATCCAATAGGTCAGATTCTTCCCTTTGATAAGCATGCACAGCTCCAGTGACTTAACATTTTTTTTAAGGAAGATTCAAATTAGCAAGTTTTTGAGTCCATTTTTCTTCTTAAAACTAAATCTAATCTTTAAAGTTTGTTTTGTTTTTGTTTTTTAAATTGTATTTATTTTCACTAATATACCATAATAAAGAAAGCTGGTGGAAATTCTAGTTCCTGTGTCCAGCCATGTGATTCTGGGATAGAGGAATAGCAGAGTTCTGATTTCCAATGTCCCTGCCTAAGAATGCTACCTGTTGGTGGGTGGAGAGGGGTGGAACTCTCTCTTCTAGCTTCTCTCTCTGCATATGGCAGAAACGCCAAACGGGAACCATCAGCAGCTACAGAAGGAATATTTGAATGTCATAGTTAATGGAGCTTAGAGAAAGATTAACTGGCGCAGAAAGTTTGGTGTCCAGCCAGGTCCCTGTCTCAGCTACTAGAAGTCCACAGAACTTACGTTATTTATTTATTTATTAAATAACATTTTGGTTTCTAGCTTGCTCCATGTGGGGATGATGGAAGGATTAAACATACTTGTGGTTTTTGAGCTGATAGAGCTAAGGAGTGCTGTTTGGCAGTATAATGGAGTTCCTCCACTCCCTCCCTAGTTCAGGAGGAGTGCTGTCCAACTGAGCTCAGTTGAAAGCACGTGGTGAGATCACAACGCTCACAGCAGCATGAAGGATTCAAATCCCATTCTGCTCATGCGATTGTACCCAACTCCACAAGTCAGCAGCTCTTGGTGACCTGCTGAGTCAGGGCCTTGATTTAGTTGAATGTGAATTGGCCACATATTTTTCACAAGCCAAGGCTGAGTTTTGATTTATCACTGGGAATAGTTTGATCTGACCTGACAAAACACTGACCCTAAACCTTGAAATAAATCTGAATATTTGTCAATACAGGTAAAACTGTAGTAAACTTTTAATTTGTTTCAAATTCAGCATGCCCTTAGTACATACAGGGTGGGGTGAGAGTGGCCAGGAAACGGAAATATCACAAGACGCACAGTTTCCAACCTGGGCCAGAAGAAGAATCTTGTAACAAAGCCCTATTCTTACTAGATTTCTAGCTTCTATTTCCACATATGCTTCAAATCATAACTGAAAACAGCAATTACTCCCCCTTTTAGAAGCTGCCTATTGTTGAAGATAGGAGCTCATTGTTAGTAACTGAGATGAAACTGGAAAATGTTTTGCTTAGCATGAAATTAACTAATCTATTTTTTTTCATATCAGCCTTGTGAAGTTTTCTCCACTGCTCTAGCCATTTCAACCCAAGGCCTTCCCTGAGAAAGCTATTCTATGAGCAGACACTCAGAGTTCCCCCTTCACCAACAGCCCATAACACATTATGGCACTAAATAGAAGATTCAATACTTTTGAAGTTAAATTAATCAGCGTGAAATGTGGATTATAATTATAAGTACAACTCAGGCCTGTTGAAAAAACAATTAATATGATGAGCTCTATCTCGTTAACTGTACTTTTTTCTCGCTCCACTAATGTTCTTCTGATTCATATTACAGGCCTGCTTAAATCTGCACAGAAGAGAGACAATTTCTCAAATCCATTAAACTGCTTATAGGTTCATATTTCCACTGACACCATTGTCAAAACACATAATTTCAGGTTAATAAATTTATTTAGGTTGCTCCCCCATCCCTCTTATGGAATTGGCTTTCAAATCATATCTAAACTGAAATGAATGTCGTGAAAATAGAGTTTTTTGAGGCACTGGGGGGAAATGTTTCTATAGTGTTATAAATTGCAGATGCACTTCAGCGCAAGCAGTAATATATTGGAAGCAGCTGGCTGCTGCATAGTATTAAGATGCCCGTAACCAGCTCTCAACCAGTATCACTGAGTACAAAAAGATATGATAGATTTAAAATCATGCCTGGTGGGGAGAAAGTGAATAACCAAGTGTTATTTACTCATTCACACAACATAAGAACTAGGGTTCACCCAATGAAATTAATAGACAATCGGTTTAAAAAGAAATAAAAGGAAGTACTTCTTCATACAATACAGTGTCAACCTGTGGTACTCATTGCCAGGGGATGTTGTGAAGGCCAAAACTATAACTGGGTTCAAAAAAGAACTAGATAAGTTCATGGAGGAAAGGTCCATCCATGCCTATTAGCCAACATGGTCAGATATGCCACCCCATGTTCTGGGTGTCCCTAGTCTCTGACTGCCAGAAGCTAGGAGTGGATGATGGGATGGATCACTTGATGATTACTTGTTCTGTTCATTCCCTCTGATACATTGGACACTCTTGGTAAACATGATACAGAGCTAGATGGAACATTGGTCTGACCCAGTTTGGCTGTTCTTATGTTCTTAAGTTATTTTCTCCAATATTAAGTCTATGGGCCAGATTTTCAGAAACCTTTCTTGCATAGTTGCATGCATAGGTACACAGTTCACATGTGCAATTACAGCATTTTTGTGAACCAAATTTTGTTAACTAGACCAAGATAAATGTTATTTGCATGTGCATCCACAGTCAAGGCCTGATCCAAAGCCCAGTGAAGTCAATGGGTGTCTTTCCACTGACTTCAGTGGATTTGGATCATGTCCTAATGATGCACACAGTGTTCTGCAAATCTGTCCCACAGACTTCCATGCTGATTTATTCTGGAGAAGACCTTGTATATGTAAAGCACAGTTCAACTGGCACAAGTGCAAATGGGCAGCAATGGCTCCTGCTGAATCATTCAATCCCCTGCCGGCAAACAGAGCGATTTCACTCAAGTTTTCAGAACAGAAGAGTTGTTGTGTTAAAGTGTACAGAAAAACCAAAACAGCTGAAAGTCTCATTTCTCGACGAGAAGCCCGCGGCACCACTAAGTAAAAAAGGTCAACTGTCTGCAAATTAATCTGTTAATCCTTTTCTCAAATTCTGAACATTCCTCGAATAGTTAAGCTCATACGGAGGGGCAGACAGCAATGGAGAAGTAGTTATACCAACCAGTACATAACTTGTATGACTAGAGACATGTATGTCCCGTCTCAACCAGATTTTCAGAGGTGCCGATTAGCTCCAATTTTTCATTTTTTAAAAACAAATCTATCAGCAATATTTAAATCTAGGGCTAGATGTTCAGCACCCTTTGTGTGCACTTGTGAAAAAAAATCAGGCCCTCTGCATTTATTTCACTGGAAAAACTATGGCTAGTGCTGCTTCCTCCTTTAGGGCATATCCTGTTCACTTTTGCCTGTGTGGGCAAAACCCCCCAGAGCAATGGAACCACCTTGTTACTGCTGAACATAGTGGGCAGGCAGCAAGCACCCGTGCTGGGAAAGATTGGCAAATGTTGCAGACCACTGTGTGTGGCAGTTTAGTAGTAGGCTAGGAAGGGAACAGATGGGAGCACAGTAATGGGACCTGCAAACTATGGGGAAATAAGAGCCAGATCCAGTTGCACTTAGCAACTTCATCCAACTGGGGGGAGTGGCTACATGTTGCTGCGAGTTGGCTGAAGAGAGGATTCCAACCATATTAACCCCTGTGTGTGGCCCTGAACTCATGCCTTGGAGTGGGGATGAGAGTTTCCATTCACATACTCATAGTAGTTCTTAAAAACAGCACAAAAATGGCTGTGATACACTTCTTCTCAGATTCCAGAAGACAAAGTTTCCCCTCTCTCATCAAAGAGTTAATTTATATTTTTTCTTGGTGCTCAGCCTCCTATTCCGCATCACCTCCTATTCAGATCTTTTTGTTTTCTCTTCTAGCTTTACCTGTTGATGCATTTTGAAAGCCAGCTTTACCTCCACAACGACCATGCTTTAATCATTAGGATTATGTGCAATGCAGAATTAATCTGGCTTTAATAATGTCTCTGCAGCAAATGGATATAGGTGAACAAGCTGCAGTGGAATAGAATGAAACAAAGCAAGTGATATGCAACAGCATAATGCATGTGTGGAAATCCAACATCTTTGGATCCAAGTATTTGGACTCCTGGACTGACGTAAATTCTCTCATCCCCTCCTCTCATGTGGGAATAAGTGTCAATCAGATCTATTTTTCCAATTTTGCAAATCTTATGGCTCACCCCGGGTGTAACAGGTTCAACTCCCTCACCCCTGTGATTTTTAGTTCAAAGTCACCCTGATGCACCACAAAATTTATTCTTTCTGCCTCACTCCACCAGACTATTCATGGACTGTTAGACATAGAAGACAATGCTAAGCTTACAAATACAAATGAACAAGGAAATTAATAAATCATTCATGGAATGTTGGCATCCTTATTGTTTCATACCCTTTGTTTTGGACTTCTTGTTGGTGCTAAATACATGGCCTCCTTGACCTATCAGAATAAAAGGCTCTAACAGCAAAGCACAACACAGTGACAAGCTGTACATACCTTTGCGAAAACTAAAGCACCGTTTAATTCTCCTATAGGTAGTTTTAGGAATGAAAGGAGCCGATGCTAAGGCCCCTGAGGTACGGACCCCACCATTTCTATCTTCAGGCATCCTACAGGCCGGAGACCCAGTATCAAGGCAAAGCCCTCCTTTAGAAGCTGCATCCAGATGAAAGACTGTAACTGTTCATTGTTACTGATTGATGGGGGTGGAGTGGAGGGGAGTTAACGATGACTTTTCTTCTAAAGTTGGAGGTTTGTGATCTTCTAGATCTCCGTAGTTGGGATTTTTTGCTTTGTTTTTGTTTCCTTCCCTGCTTCGATTCTGCTTGGGAAGAATTTCCTTTTGTCTTTTTTTCTTTTCTTTTTTTCCTTTTATTTCCTGTGGTGAGACAACTGGCGACAAGGCAATGTCACAACAAAAGAATTTCAGCCAAAAGATGCATCTTCTATTCAAATGGAAGTGTCTGTGGAAGAGGGGTATATGCTGGTGGATGTGGGGAGGGAGAGCTGTTCCTGTCAGCTGCAACTGGAGGTACAGTGGCAGGGGACTCAAATTCCACTGGAAAAGGTCAGCATGTCATGATGCGCAAGGGGGAAGAGAGAACAATGACAGAAAGGCCCTGAAGAATTCTCCAAGATACTCCTTGCCAGATCCTTTTATCTCCACAAACAGGGAACAAAAATAATGGCACCTTCGCCCGAAAGACTCTCTGTCCATAATGGATTCTTTTCAAAGTGCCTTCCTCCGTAACCGCCTCCCCTTCTGATGTTCTTGTGGGCTTCCCGGTTGTTTTGTTACCTTCAAGCTACCAGAAGCTCCTGTGGGAGAGAGGCATCAGATGCAGTGGTGTTGGCCGAAAGATCCTTGGGATCTGCTGAAGAATACAGACTTCCACACGGGAGCCGCTTTGCTCATTTCCTCCCTTTACTACTATTCTCACTGGAGGTGTTATGAATGCTGCTGCTGTTGCTGCTGCTGCTGCCTTCTGCTTCAGCCAGTCACATACAGCAGGTGCAGGCAAAACAATGTAAAGGAGGGAGCTGCTGCAACCTTGATTTTTTTTTTTTTGACTTTGAGTTGACTTCAAGCCACTGTCACGTGTGCCAGCTTAACAGGCAGTAAGCCTCAGCCCTTCTGGCTCTCAAGAGTTTCCAGCCGTTGCTCTGCTTTACCCCCTCCAACTACCCCCACCCCCTGACCCATTAAAACTCTGTTGTTTCTTCTTCTCCTCTAACCCCTTCTTTCACTTTATTTCTGTTTTCAAGCTCTGCAATCAAAGCTCAGGCCTTTCCTTTCTTTAAAAAAAAATTGCCTTTTTAATCTAATCGGGGAAAGGAATTTCATGTGCAAACAAGCATTAGAAGCCTTGGCTGATTTAAAAAAATATTTTTTTTAAGGAATGTTCTCAGTATTTTTCCTGCTCTTTTGGTTCAAAAACAATCTTGTTCAGAGCACTTTGGTAGCACCCCACCCCCCCTTTCCCTTCCTAGTACCAGTTAACAAACAACAATTTAATGATCTGGTTAATTATTTATAGATCCGCTTGCTCCATGACCAGGATACCATTCCAGTCACCAGCCAGACCCCAAATATGAGTGGTCTTACAGAGCTCATGCACAGACACCTGTGGAATACACACAAACCTTGTTTATAATACTCAGAAAAATATGACGGTTCTATGTAAAACTATGTTTCACATCAAACATACAAATAATTTGGGTAAGACTCTCGTGGTTCACTGTATTTTGTCCTAAACTTTAGGCAGCAGGGGCAAAATGAGTGTTTTGCTTTTGATTAATTGGTTGGCTGAGTTTATTTGTTTTCTGTATTTGATTATTTTTACGCCGCTGGTTGATCAAGTCTAATTGTAAGTGTGATTGTAAGTCTAATTAAGTGCTATGATACTACAGCTTTTGGATAGAATTTTTAAAATTGTTGTTTAAATCTATCTATCTAAATAGCATAATTATAAACTCTGAGAGCACAGATTTTGAGCTAGACTCTCATTTGATGTCAATAACTGAAGTCAATGTTGATTTACACCAGCTGAGAATCTGGTCACTTATACAGTATTTTCTCTGTGAAGCCTTATGCATACCTACGGAATTAGATAGCAAGTCCATTAATAATAATAATAATAATAATGATGTTAATAATAAGGACCCTTATTCAGCAAAGTTAGTCTATTTCAGGTTGGTTCTGGCACAATTTAAATAGAAATAGGGGGGAATATACATGTAGTGAGTTACATATTGTCACAAAACAGCCAAAGAGACCTGATTAGATCTTTTGGAGTTTCAAAAGTAATAGTTCAAATGAGAATCAATTAAATAAATAGGTTTTGGAGTGGTAGCCGTGTTAGTCTGTATCAACAAAAAGAATGAGGAGTACTTGTGGCACCATCCTGATTATCACTAAAAAAGATTTTTTTCTCCTGCTGATAATAGCCCACCTTAATTGATTAGTCTCATTACAATTGGTATGGCAACACCCATTTTTTCATGTTCTCTGTGTATATATATATCTTCCTACTCTATTTTCCACTGCATGCATCTGATGAAGTGGGTTCTAGCCCACAAAACCTTATGCCTAAATAAATTTGTTAGTCTCCAAGGTGCCACAAGTTCTCTTCGTTTTTTTTAAATAAATAGGCAACTCTCTAGAGGCACAATTCCCAGATGTCTCCAGGCCTAGGATACTGTCTGGTATCCCTGTGTAAATACATTAGAAATGTAAAGCCACTCAAGATTGTGCGGCTCAATACCAGCATTTGTGTCACAAATAGAATTCTCTCAGGAATGTATCTCTGTTCTGGGATGGAAATCCTAGTCAGACTGTGTCCATGCAGAATAGTCAACAGCCTGGTAGTCAGGGTATGGACCTGGGTCTTGGGGACCCAGGTTCAGTAGAAACAATTTTCGAAGCCTCAAAATTTTGGGGGAAATAGAACTTTTGTTTTCTGGCCAGGACTTCTCAAAATAATTTTACTCACGTTTTCCAGAGCGAGACTCATTTTAGAGTTAACATATTTGCTCAAGAAAGCCAACATGAATATGACATTTATAAAAGGCTTAAGTTGAATTAAAAATAATTCATTTAATAATTCAAACAAACAGTAGTTCAACAATTATAGTCTCCCACCATGCCCGAGACTTAATTGGTATTATGCAAACAATGAGCCTCATGTTGAGCTATGCATTTGCACCAACAGGTAGCACTACACATTACTACATTTGTGACAGTATCATGCCAGCTTCTGGGGTGCATCCAGTGGTTTCCATATGTAAATCCAGTCTCACCAAAGTCCATCTTACATTAAAAAAGGCTAAAGCATCAAACTTGGATTCAGGAGCTCAAGGTTCTATTTCTAGCTCTATCACAGACCTCATGTACAAACTTGGGTACATCACTCAATCTCACTTGGCCTCAGTTCCTCACCTGTACACTGGAGATATTTGCCTACCTCACAGGGGAGTTGTGAGGATAAATGTATCAATATATATGAGATACTCAAATACTATGGTTGTTGAGATCATACAAGCAGGTAGACTCATAGCTTCCCTCTTCTCAAAATGGTACTGCTTGTACCCAAATGTGTTATTGCCATGGTAGCTTACAGTGATTTTGGGTTGGAATATAAAATGGGCCTATTATAGTTCAATATAATAGGTCCTTCTAAAACAACTGAAAACAACTGGGTGTAGACTGCAGGAAATGTACATTTTTGCTTTAGTAAAATTTCAGAACATTAAAATATACCCTGACCCACCCCATGCTTGTAATAGAAACAAAATGAAAAATCAGACCTTTTAAGACAGATTTTTAAAAAACAACTTCCTGTATAGGGAATCACATCTAGAGTGCTGGCCCTTCCCTGCTTATTATGTAGGTCCCAAATTCCTAATAGGCTACAGGGACATCTTTTACCATCCCTTTGGCAGGCATTTTCTCTAGGACAGCTAGACTGCAGGCATGTTTGAGACAGTACCAGACAGGCCTCCTGCTGACAGATGGTCACAGGGAAGTCCACCAGGCAGGGGTCAGTGTTTCTGCCCAAAAAGAAATGTCTGACTTGGACAGAAGGTGAAGCAATGTGTGTGGTTCCTTAGAAAGATTTTGTTCAAAATTATCATTTCCTTCAAGCTCAGGTTTAACTAATAGGTGGAAAAGGAATTTTCAGTCAGTAAGAGCAGTTTTCTGCTACAACAACTGTTCTTCTCTGTTGCAGAACAACATGAACAGTCTTGCTGAGGTGCCAGACATTGTTTTCACAGCCAAACAATAATGGTGACAAGCGATAAGTTCCCTGGTTTAAATACAGATGCTGTCATCTAATGGGAAAGTAGCCCCCATCTCCAAAAGTAAGGGCTTGAGTGCCCTGAGAAACAATATGATTAATGTGTAACCATTGCTCTTCCTGAAATGATGATAATAGTATTTGAGGTCAGTATAAGGGGCCTTTCAAAGACAGCAGGTGTGCTGGGCAGACTGAGTAGGGCCATTTGGCTTTTCAGGATTTCTAACCAGAAGAAAGAACTTCTACACATAATGCCCAAATAAATGCCACAGGGCTTCTAATAGTGTGCACTGCATTTTACACAATATTATCAGTCAGATGCGGCTTTCAGATTTTGTGGGACCAACAATGCCAAGTTCTTGTGACCGGTACAAATTCTAATTGAAGTAGATACCAAGATGCATCAAGATTCTGTCTCACCTTACCCCATGTGAAACAGCCTTTTCCATCAGCAAGGACTAGAACCAGTTAACCAGCTATAGGAGATGCTAAGAAAGCACGTCCATCACTGTGTTGAGTGGTGATTAATACATTGTATTTGCCAATACATCTTTGTTTTGAACTCTTTCCTACACCTAACAAAAATGTCTTATAAAATACATAGTCCCTTTTTCTCAGGAGCCTATACCATTTTTTGTTTCTCCTCATGCTAATATAAGGTGACAAGACTGAATCTACTATGTACACTGACTCCATTCTGTGTTTTCTGACTGCAACATATACAACAGCATGCTGAACAGAGAAAGGAGCAGAAAGAGAGCAACAGAACTGACACAGTGGCACTGGAGGCCCCTCACTAGGAGCCTGCTCACATAGGTTGTCATTGGGAAAAGAGAGGCATCCAAATAGACACAATAGCACGTAAGAACGGCCATATGGGGTCAGACCAAAGGTCCATCTAGCTCAGGGTCCTGTCTTCAGACAGTGGCCAATGCCAGGTGTCCCAGAGGGAATGAACAGAACAGGTAATCATCAAGTGATCCATCCACAATTGCCCATTCCCAGATTCTGGAAACAGAATCTAAGGACACCATCCCTGCCCATCCTGGCTAGTAGCCATTGATGGACCTATCCGCCACGAATTTATCTAGTTCTTTTTTTAAGGCTGCTATAGTCTTGGCCTCCACAACATCCTCTGGCAAGGAGGTCCACAGGTTGATTGTGCATTGTGAAGAAATACTTCTTTTGTTTGTTTTAAACCTGCTGCCTATTAATTTCATTTGGTGACCTCTAGGTTCTCATGTTATGAGAAGGAGTAAATAATACTTCCATATTTACTTTCTCCAATATGCCACCATTGCATTTTCATTCTGTATCTTTTTCAGAAGAATATTTTTGGTATTGGGAAGAAAAACAGGGTCCTCTTAGGTGAAAAGAATGGCTGCCTGATTAAGAGACAGGACTGGGGGTCAGGCAATCTAGGTTCTATCTTCATCCTCTGTGATAATGCGCAAGTCTATTCAGCATTCTATGCCTCACTTTTCCCCACCTGTCAAATGGAGATAACAATATTTCCCTACCTCACAGAGAGATTCTAAGGCATATTTAACTATGTCTGTAAAATGTGTTGAAATCTTTGGATGGGAGAGAAGCAAAAATACTTAATAATATTAATGCATGTCACCCCTAGGGATTATCTCAGTCTGCCTTATTCCCTAGATGACAAACTGCCCATGAAAGATTGACTTCACCAGACCAATTTTCCTAGAGATCTCTATCATGATGGGAAAGGAGAATGGGAAGTTCTTGGTCCAACTATTTTAAAGCATCTGGCTCACTCACTGTTTTTTCTTCTTCACTAGGACCTAAACTTACAACAACAGAAGCCATATGTATCTTTTTCCTGTGACTCTTAAATTTTCTCTCCTGGACTCACCTCCTCCAAAAGGTGCCCATATAACTCTGCGAATGGACTTCACCCAGTCCTCCATGTCATTCTGTGTGCTGGCCATAAGAAGGTATGTCTCATGATGAGCTGTCATCCGCTCTCGGTCTCCCCCTGCAAGAGAAGACAATCACATATAAACTCTATCCTTTCCAGCCCAGCCAAACTCCTGCCAGCCACCTACCACCAAACTGACTGCTGGAAGCTGCGACAATGTGTAAGGATCCGAGGGTGCAGGTCCTTGGTTTTAGCAGGCCTAGAACCCAGGAGTGTGCGGGGCTGAGGTCTCAGACATTCCTTACTGCCACCAAGGAAGACAGATGAAGCACCACCTCACTAATCTCAGATGGTCAGGCCCCACCGGAAGTCCTATCAGGACACCAAAGGCCTGGGGCACCTGATTGGCTTGCAGCCATTACTTAAGCAGCAGGGACCTGGGTGGGTTGTCTGAGCAATTGTGCAGGATCCCTGTGACAATTTTGTATTGGCTCAGGTGTTTTACCTATCTCCTATGATCTAGATCCAACCCTGTTCCTCGTTCCTGATCTGCTCCTGTCTCGCTCTTAGTTCCTGCCACATTCGTGTCCTCACTCCCAGGTCCTGCCTTGCCCCTGCTCCTTGCCTCATCTCTGGTTCCTACTCCCCTGCCTCATTCCTGACCATTGGCTCATCTCCTGGCTCCAACTCCGGCTCTGACCATTAGGCAAGACCACCTACGTCCTGGTTCCTAATACAGTAGTTTGCAGTATGCAGACCTAGATACCATAGTCTAGCTATGAAAGGCAGGAATATGTATCATCAGTCAATAGCATGAAAAGAAAGCTATTAAGTTCCAAAAAGAAAGCTAGAGGACAAATGTCATCTGTAAACAAAAAATCCCCATTACTGATCTGAGAAATCTTGCACCTGCGCTAATCTGTAATCTGATACAGTTATTGGACATTTTGCAGAAATTATTATACACCAAGACTGGAAGTAAATTGTGCTTTTTTAAAAGTATTGACAGCCACTCAATTTTTATGTTCAGGAACTAAAGATGTCATATTTGTAACAAGAACATTTGATGTACACAATTGGTGGTGTCATTTTAAAAGTGAGGCACAGTCATGCTAATAGTCAGGAATCCAATGGTGTACAGCACTGATTTTGAAGGTTCTGTTAGTGATCAAATGCAGAGGGAACACAAAAGTGTGGAGATAGCTTCAGGCATGCCCAATGCCTATTTAAATAACACGACTTCGGCCCATTGATAAGAGGAAGTTTTGATCCAGACCTCAGCTTTGCTGAAGTTCAGATTTTTAAGATCTGATGTTTTGATTTAATCTCTTCTCTACATTCCTATTTTAATATAAGGAATGAAGATCTGAACCATCATTATGGCACCATAGAATACTTGATTAGGAACATGCACAAGTTGATGGCAGAAGCCTGTGCATCCCCCAGTCCAGCTCTTTGGTCAGTGCTCCGTGCTTCAGTTCAGTAGGTGGAATCTGTTCCCCAGGTGATAGTGGTGAGGAGCAAAGCCATACAAAAATTAGTTTTCAGATATTTATAAAACTTTTAATTGAGCCATCTAAATGTGCACAGAGCCAAGTAAGTGAACATGTGAACTTATTGCTCTTGCTCCTGTCCTTCCTCGCCTCATTCTCTCCCTGTTATTTCACCCTCACCCTTTGGATCATGTCTAACACAAGACTGTCAGCTCTTTGGTGCATGGACTCTGGCTTTCTGTGTGTCCTGTAAAGAGCCTTGCACTTTTGGATACCGTAAAAATAATAAGATTGTTTCTTACTAGGCATTTCTCCAGGGCCTACAAAAATAGGGTCCTGATCTCAGCTGTGGCTTCTAGGCATGACTAATACAAATAAATAATAGTCTGTGATTTGGACTATATATAGTACATGAGTGTACATATGACCAAATTAAACCCAAGTGAATGCAGAGGCTAGATTTTCTTTTAGGATTCCTGGATAAAGATGAAGCACACTCAAGCTTCACTCTCAGGGAATACACTGTCACCAAAGCCTTCCATTAAATATGGAGTCTAATTGCAGCGATAAAATATAATACAAATATTACTCTTTATAAAGAGCACCCTTCCCCACCAAGGTGCTCTGAGTGCTGCACAATAATTTAAAATATAATGTACTTTAAAATGTCACAATGTCAGAGTAAACAGGAATTACTGAAAGAGGAGCAGAGCTCTGGAGAGGAACTGATATTTTATTTGAGAAAATGAATAGTCACAACATTTCATTTTTGATAATATTCTGAGTCACCAACCAAAAGCACAGGCACAAAATATGGACCTCCTCATTCTATATTGCTTTGCATCTTGTATGATTTACACAGCTGTACAGTGAGCACATTCTGCACACACTTTGCACTGATGGATACAACAACAGAAGATGCAAGGCAGTGGAAAATCAGGCCCTTTAACTGTTCCCTACAGTTTCCTTCCTTTTTCAGCATTAGTAATTTGGCTATCTGACAAAAAACGCCTTCCTTTTGGCCAGTCCCAGGGTAGTTAAAGCATGAGAAGGAACAGCTGTCATTCTTTCTCCTTCCCTCTTACTGACTCACACACACAGAGAGCATATGATGTGGTGAAGATTTTAAAGTTGCAAAGGACTGGAATAAGAAGATGCATTTTTGACCCATTAAAATACAACATGAGATGAGCACAGAAATGCCATTCTAAGCCTGAAGCATTAATTACTTATTTTGCCCAAAGGACGGTTTACAGAATGTACAGCAATATTCTGCTCTGTCACCAGTGCTCAGCCAGGAACAGCCCTGACACTGAATGCAAACGACAGCTGCTTCAATGTGTTCCCAGCTAGTGGAGAAAAAAAGTGATAAGCATATTGACCATTATTGCTGCTACCCACTTGGTACTCTATCCCTGAGAATGGTGCCAGTGTCTAGTTTTTGAGGTTGATTGTTATTTGGTTCTCCACTGTCAATCAAAGGATGTCAGTGCCTTATATTTATTACACAAGTAGACATTTAACTTGCAAATGCTAAACAGCAAAACCAAAACACAGAAACCATGCATCCGTCTGCTAGAATGTTCCAAAATTCCAGCTTTGCATCTGAACTCCCTTCAAGGGTACATGGTGTCCAGAGGCCGGAAACTGAATCCAAGGCCCCAAATTCAAGCTCACTTCTCCAGAGCCAAAATCAGGAGCCTTTATTTTTATTTTTTGGGTCTGATGCAAAAGTCCGTAAGGTCTCTTCTCATTCTGGCCTTCCCAGAGGATGTGGCCCAGAGAGTAGAAATCTTTCAAGAACAGCTAGTATGTTCCATCATTCAAAAGTCAGCAAATCTCATTGTATCAGCTGGTCCATGATATTTACTTAATCTGTGGCTGAAATCTCATGAGAATTAGGCATCATTACATGCAACCCCAAACACCAGTTCTGAATCTTTCTAAGAACTGACCCCAGCCCCAGCTGAGATTTAGAGCCGACCAGAACCACTTAGTCAAAATATATGGACTAGGTATTGAAAATGGAATATAATATATATCTCCTAGAGCTTTGTTACATGATTTAAACCAGGGGTAGGCAACCTATGGCACGCGTGCTGAAGTCGGGACTCGAGCTCATTTTCAGTGGCACTCGTGCTACCCGGATCCTGGCCATTGGTCCAAGGGGCTCTGCATTTTAATTTAATTTTAAATGAAGCTTCTTAAACATTTTAAAAACCTTATTTATTTTACATACAACAATAGTTTAGTTATATATTATAAACTTATAGAAAGAGACCTTCTAAAAATGTTAAAATGTATTATTGGCACGAGAAACCTTAAATTAGAGTGAATAAATGAAGACTCAGCACACCACTTCTGAAAGGTTTCCGACCCCTGATTTAAACAAAACTAACGTCTCCACCAAAACACCACATTGTATTACTCTGCACCTGATCATTGCAATGTATTTACAGAGAGATTTTCCTCCTGAAGAATTTAAAATATTTTACATTTCACCTAGCGCTGAAATTCAGCCATTTCTGCATTGGAACATATCTTGTGTTTAACAATGCACTGCAAAAACTACACAACAGTTTAGGACAGGAAGTGAAGTATGCATCTGAAAGGAGAAAGAGAGGGTGGGAAATTTCTTACGCATAGGCAGAATATAATCACCTGAATGGAATTTGAATTTCTTATTGTATTCGGTTTAGACTTGCATGTTTTTGTTTTATTTTGCTTGGTAATTTACTTTGTTTTGTCTGTTATTACTTGGAACCACTTAAATCATACTTTTTAAATTTAATTAAATCATCTTTACTTATTAATTAACCCAGAGCAAGTATTAATACCTGGGGGAGCAAACAGCTGTGCATCCCTCTCTATCAGTGTTATAGAGGTCAAACAATTTATGAGTTTAACTCATATAAGTTTTATATAGAGTAAAATGGATTTATTTGGGGTTTGGATCCCATCAGGAACTGTGTATCTGGGTGTTGGAGACAGGAACACTTCTTTGTCCCTGCCTGCAGGTATATGGGATCTTGGGGAGCAATTACCACACAGGTGGGGTGCAAAATAAACTTTATTAAGAAAATGCAAAAAACAGGGAAAATTCAATAGTGAGGGGTATGGGGTTTGTTAAGGTAAACAATTGGGGAGGGGTTTTTAGCAAATAGTATAGGGGTTTCAATAGTGGGTACATACAGTGGGGTACAATACAGCTGGTAACCAATTAACACTGAAGTATAAATGTAACAGGTAGCTAACAATTTCTATGTAAAGGTTGTGTCACAGCAGCATATAGCCAACTAACAATTATGGGTAAAATGTGTCACAGTAGTGTAAATGTAAAATGTGAGTGTGTTAGAGAGAAAAAAAAGGGTAATCAATGAGGTTTTATGCTAGACTTCAGTAATACAAGTGAGGTTTGGGGCAGCGGGAAGACAGACTTAACCACAATTATACAGACACAGCAAAATCTTATCTATGATCTAATTAACCAAGACTACACAAATTAGCAAAGTAACAGAACACAATGCAACAATATTTTTTAAACCTAACTTAAAGAGCACAATACAACAATTCTCTCAAACTCACTTAACCACAGCTATGCAAAATGAAATTACAACTTATCTAGACTAAGAACTGCTTCTAATAGGTGCACCTTAGCAGCAGTGGAGGGGGCTGCAAGCTGGCAGTCAGGAAGGCACAAGCTTAGCAGCAGCACAGGTTATTTTTAGCAGCAAAGTGCTGCGGAGTTTAAGAGAGGTTTAAGACACAGACCAAGTTAGCTGAGTCTGAGTGCTGGGAGACAGAGCCAGCAGCTAAAATAATAAAATAAAAGTATAGAGAGTTTCACAGGGTTCTACCAGCCCCAAAGGAAGCAGCAGAGGTAAAAGGAGCAAGATCATCGGAAGGCTAGGTACGGTCTCAATAATCAGGAGATCTCTCAGGCAGCAATTCGTTCTTCGTGGGGGGGGGGTTCAAAACAGGGGACGCTCAAAAATAAAACGAGACGCGGAGAAAGGACCCCCAGAAACCCCTGGCTGATCAGACCAGGCGCCATGCAGGAACCTTTCTGATCTTAGTTTTAAAAATGTCTGTTTTAAAGCAAACCAGCAGTTTCCTCGGACTTCTGATTGCTCTTCTTGTACAGGAAGAAGAGAGGCAGGGAAAATCTAGGGTGAGCACAGAGACATGTCTGGCAGAGTCCTGTCCAGTAGTGATTCAAGCACATGAGCCTATGACTCTGCCCAAAGATCTTTAAACACAATAAGTTTGAGCTCTGGAATTGCCTACCCTACACCAAGCCCGGTTTAACAAGGTGATAAACAGGACTAACCTTTGAACAGGGCAGTGGGTCCCACTTAGCACAAGTGGCCATCCCTTTGAGAAAGGCAATGGCTCATAGAGTAAACAACTGAGGCCCTCCCTTTGAGAAGGGCAGTGGCCCTGGTAAACAACTTAACAGCCAGGGAAGGGGCGGCCACAGGAGGAGAACAAAATGGAGCATGGGGACAGCTGTAAGAAAAGAAAATGGAATAGGGGGATTGCTGTAACAGACATTCTTAAGTTGTTTTCAGTTAAGCCTGCAGCTTTTGAGGGACGTGGTTCAGACCTGGCTCTGTGTTTGTAACAGGCTAGCGTGTCTGGCACAACCAGGCAAGGTACTGAAGTCCCAAGCTGCCAGAGACGGGCTTAGAGGTAGTCTCAGCATATCAGGTGACAGTCCTAAGTGGGTTTCTGTGACCCAACCCATCACACATGTGACTAACACAAAAGCCTGCACATTTTGGAGGCTAATAGTGATTTCCTTGCAGTGGTGACATTGTAAAGGTATGGATAGCTGCCATGACTGAAGGGTGGACTCTTATGTGTGATCCATCAGTCTTTTCAGTTTTCTTTTAATGGCCTATACATTCCACTATGGCAGATCATATGCCATTTAAAGAATAATTATTTTATGTCAAATTAGAGGATCTACACACTATAAACTGGATTAGTGCCAGATAGTTCATTTACACCATTCCAGAGTAGCACTCCAAACAACAGACTTGATTAAATATCCATTTAGCTAACATACAATTAATCTGTGTTTGTTTAACTTCATAATGAAGGAAAGCATAAGATATCCTTGGTCAGATGTTCAGCTAGAGAAAATCAGCAAAGATTCACTGAGCTCAAAGGAGTTTACACCAGTTGAGGATCTGGTGCATTCTTTGTGTGCTGCAATATTTTATGCTTATCTTCCCTGTGAATAAATTATTATTTATATAGTGCTACAAGTCTGCATAATGCTTTGAAAAAGATATTTGCGAATACACTGGCATTTATTTGTTTCATGTAGGTTTGTAAATGCTGGTTTATGTAGAAACAATATTTAAAATACAGGTAAACCCTGATAATCTGAACAGCTCAGAAGTTATATCTAAAATTCAGAAAATAAGAATTTCAGATCATAGGTATTTGGACAAACAAAATTATGGTTACACAGGACACTTCCAACTTTTCAATAATCCAATTTTATCCATATAAAGATTTTTAGAGTTGCTGAGCAACCACAGGTCCTAATTATTTCAAGAGAAGTTTCAGGGGATCAGCACCTCTGAAAACACCCAATATTAGGCACCCAAATTTTGAAAATGGTGCCTTATACTAACAAATCACAAAGGTTGCACATGCACCCTTAACTCTGCCACTGGCACCCTTTACTCTGTTCATTATACATGATTGCATAGAGCCCAATTATGCCTTTATAGCACAATCTCTCACTGAGCTCAGATTGGAAGCACAAAAGTTGCACAATCATTTCAAAGGCTGCAGCTTATTCATCTCTCCAGGGCCTGGTAAAGGTGGACAGGGTGGGAAACAGCAGCCGTGCCCATTATCCTCTCTCTCCTCCCTGGCAGGGGAGGGAGCAGAACTCTGTGCTTCCCTGACTACAGAGACTGGCCCTTGTCCACTCAGGGGAAAGCTGCAGTTTGCACAACCATCATACACATCCCATTCCTTCGCAGGCCTGTGCCAGGACCAGGGCTAGTCTGGCCCATACTGTTTCTTAAAGATATACTGTATCATCATGCCTTTTCCAACCCTTAGTATTCTCTTTTTTGGATTGAATCAGAGTCAGATTTATTAAAGCAATCTAGAATTTCAACTTGGAATGGAAAAGGTGAAATTGCCCTACCCTATGTTCAGTCCTGTATCTCGAACAGATTAGATTGCCTCCCCTCTCTTTCCATTAGCAATGACTTATGGGTTTTCCCTTCTGGCCCATTCACTGGCTGTGTAAATAGTAAATAAAAAATGCTACTGTGCTTCTTGATCAAGTCTGCCTGTGATCACTCGAACCCATGCTGGGCGCAGCTTTGTGCAGTGAGCTGGTGCTGCTTGGATCTGAGCTAGGCAGAATATTTTAGGAACTTCTGCCAGCTAACAGGAAAAAAAACCCAACACACATAATTAAAATCAGGAGAGATATGATTCCTGGAGGGACAGGAAATGGGACAGCCTTTATTTGCTTACTCAACATTGCACTATATCCTTTGAAAAAAATGAAGAGATGCTTAGTGAATTTAATGGGTGGTTGATTCCTGAAATATCAACCTAAACAGCTTTCCTGCATTTTCCCCACTGTCAAGTAAACATGGGAAGTACATAAAATTCTCATCCAACCAAGTAAACCAGGACTTTATCAGATAATACATTCTTGTTCGTTGTACTGTCTCTTTGTCTCTCCCCCACCCACAAATGAGCAAACTTTCAGGGGACCAGGCCTTGTTTATGCTCTATTTGAACTGCATCACCTTTCTTCTACTCAAAGTGCTAATCAAGCTGAATTCACCTTGAAAGACACCCTCAGTTTTCTGCTCAATAGCATCTTGGATTTATTGCTAACTGTAGTTCTTTGCTTCTTGCAAATGGAATACAAGGGGATTGATCTCCACCATTTTTAAAAGAGAATTTCCCCCCAGGAGAAACATCAAAACTAGGATTAACATGACTTCTTTTTTTTAACTAAAAATAACATGACCAACCTCAAAAATATATTCCACATTCTAATAGAAAAATGTTGGAGCCATTTGTAAGGTGAAGTTGTTTCCTATTTTCTGTGCATTTCTTTCAGTTTAAAAGCCTAAAACAGAGTTTTGAAAATGGAGATGTTAGAGACAGCTGAGAATTAAGGGTGATATAGCTGGATTCTGTGCCAACCCCCACACTTTAGGCTACTTATTATCACCAAATTTTAGGTTTCTGAAGAAAATACAGAATAATAATTGTAGCCTTTAATGTTTCTCATATGAGCATCTATGCACTGGATTTTGTCCATATATAGGCATTCATATGGGAGCTGCTGGGTGCTCAGCAACTTTGAATATCAAGCTATTTATTTAGAGGCCTAACTTTAGACACTAATCTTTTAAAATCTTGCCTCTACACACTTCCCTCCATCCCCTCCCTCCATTTATATTGTATTTTTGGCCTTGAGATCCCATCTGTCTTTCAATTAGCTTTGGCCTTAATGTGCCTCAGGACTTTCTTCCAGCTAAGGCTCATCACTTCTGTATGTATGTGTTGATTAATGCCCATCTTTTCTTCCTCATTTCCTTCCATATCACCTGAAGTCTGCTGATTCATCCATACTCCACCACAGAAGGAGTGTCTAGTTTTGTACCAATCTTTCTTTACAGAAGATACTGCTCAACACAAATAGCTAGATAGTCAACAGGTTCTATGCATCTCCCTGTTGGTAATTTGTTTAGCTCTTCAGAGTCTGAGCCTTTTGAAAATGTCACGTGGAAAATGTGTCTCGTGTTTTTCCCTTTGTTCCATATGGCAGCCACTCCTTACTCTATACAGAATGCAAAGATAACGGTTGTTTACCAGTTCAGGTCTCTGATTAACTGATCTCAATACCAAAATAACTGATAGCCATGACAGGAATTCATGGCTCACTTTTCAGTCCATTTTGTTTACTTCTCCTTGAATCTTCCCCTCTGCTGCAAATGAGCTTCCCAGAAAAATACAGTATTTCATCTCTGATTTTTCTGGATATGCAAGCTTCTGTTTCTTTCTTCCTTCTCTCTTTGTCCTAGGGCGACCAGACAGTAAGTGTGAAAAATCAGGACAGGAGGTGGGGCGTAATAAGAGCCTGTATGAGAAAAAGACCCAAAAATTGGGACTGTTCTTATAAAATTGGGACATCTGGTCACCCCACTTTGTCCTTCATCAGCTTTGATTTTACAGCATTTATATTCATGCTCATTGGTCTGGACCATAAATCACCTCTTTATGTTATAGAAGTTACCAGATTAGAGTACAAGAATGTCACTGCAAAGTCAAGACCAATGATCTCTTCCCCTTTATTCTAATGTAGTTCCAAGATTTTTTAAAATAATCCAATGCACAAAGCAGAGGTAACACTTATGACCTCAGCACTGATTTCACACCAATCTACAATAGTTTAACCACAGCAACTTGACATGACACACTGATTATGTACTAATGAAAACTAGTTTAGCCATGATTGTGTTCAGGGGCGGCTTCAGGCCCCAGCACGCCAAGCGCATGCTTGGGGCGGCATGTCGCAGGGGGCGCTGTGCCGGTTGCCGGGAGGGCGCCAGGTAGCTCCGGTGGACCTCCAGCAGGCGTGCCTGCGGAGGGTCCACTGGTCCCGCGGCTTCAGTGGAGCATTCGCAGGCACGTCTGCGGGAGGTCCATCGGAGCCACGGGACCGGCGACCAGCACAGCGCCCCCCACAGCGTGCCGCTGTGCTTGGGGCGGCAAAACGGCTAGAGCTGCCCCTGATTGTGTTTGTTCACTGGGTGATGACACTGCAAACTAAGGTTGTCATCTACACTACAAATATAAGCAAGTCGGGTGACCCATTTACAACAGATGGTCTCATCAACACTGTGAATTTTAATTCTGTTGTAAAATGGGAATTGCCAGACTGAATCAAGCCCAAGGTCCATTTGTCCTGTATCCTGTCTGTAACAGTGCCATTTTGGAGGAAGGTGTAAGACCCTCCTAAGAAGGCAGATGTGGGACAATCTGTTCCCAACATTAGATCTCATCTTGATCCCCAATAGTTAGAGATTGGCTCAAGTCCTATAGAATTAATTATCCCAGCTGCAGGGAAGACAAAGTCTAAATTAAAGATCTTTCCTTAGAGCAGGCTAGGCTGAGCCATTCAGATGTGTCTCAGGTAAACCATGGCTGAAAGAACAGAGACAGATTGCTACTCCAAATTTATGGTGTTTTTGAATCACTTGAGAGACAGACAAAGATGAGTCCTTGCAGTAGGTGTTTGGGGGAGAGACAGGGGGAGGGAATGAGACTTAAGTTTTGCACAGAAGTTGTGATTGAGCTGTGTGATTTTATTGGAGCTATTAATTCAGTTTTAATGCTTGGCTAATACTTTTGTTGTTTTGCCCATCTTTGATCCAAGCACTATCAGGAATTATGTGGATCCTGTAAATTAAAGTACACTGCAAAAATATATCTGCCCTCAGTTTGTATCCACTCACTTCTCTCTCACCAAACAATCATCCCACTCCAGAAGGCCAAACCCTTCTTGCCCACTCAGAGGTTGGAAAAAATGAAAACCATAAGTAAAATATATATATGTGGAAAGCTGTCAATTAACAGAAGCCCTGGCACAACTGCTGAGATTGACCTTATTTATTTTTTCATTACTTCTCATGAGAAACAGACCTGCCCAGTGTAACATCTGTGCAGTAACAGTAGTTTTAATTTTCCCTACCACTCCCCTTTATCTTAGTGCTTGTAATGCCTCCCCAGAGCACATCTTTTCTAAGTACATTATATTTTAAATACTTTTACATGTAGCCTAATACTATCCCAAGATTTCCTTTCACTTGACTAACTTAAAAAAGAAACATTTTTGATCTCATACCTTGTAAACTTCTACTAACTTTTCTACTTATTAGTAGCCAAATACAGAGAAAGTCTTATTGTAACAATCGGGGACTCCGTATTTGGCTACTAATAAGTAGAAAAGTTAGTAGAAGTTTACAAGGTACGAGATCAGAGGCAAGAAATAGTTCACTATGTGTATAAATCCTATAGGACGTGGAAGGGTTTCTGTAGTTGTGTTTCAGAAATGTGTCAGGAGGAAGCAATGCTGTGAAAAAGTGGAGCTGTGAAGGCAGAAAGATACAGACAAAGCCAAGAGAGAGTCTTGGACCAACCTGGGGAGGTGACAATGGATCTGAGAGGCTGTGAAGAACTGAGGAAACAAAAGCTGGAGAGAATTGGGGAACATGAGATAACATTGGAAGGGCCTGGGATTTGAGATAAAGTATCAGAGGCACCAGAGAGGCAAGCAAAACAGAAAAACAGCAAACAAAGCTGCCTGGAGGACTTAAGGGCTCAATCCTGCAACTCCTGGAGGTGCTAAGTGTCTTCATCTCTCACTGATTTCAGAGGGAATTGAGAACACTCATCATCAGTATTGTCAACCTCAAACATTAAAACTTCAGAGTCAAGCCCTTAAAAATTTGGAGAATGACTTAAAAATAATGAGATTTTTAGTCAGAATAAATTTTGAGTTCTCCTTATGTGCTTTGTGGTTTTGAGCCTTGAGGATTCATATTTTCAACCTTTTCTCCATAAACATGTGGGCAGAAACTTTCATAAAACAAGCAAGCTTAGGGTCTCATGAAATCATCTGGCTCCAGGAGATGGAGCTTTAAGAAAAACTCCAAATATTGCAAGGCTTGTGCTAAAATGAGAATTGTCAATGCTGCAGCACCATATAGTATCCAGCCCTGAGACAGAGAGTGAAAGTAAGTTGCTAAGATCAAAGCCTGGAGTAGTAGAAGAAAGCCCGAAAAGAAAGCACTGAATATGAGGAGGCAGGCACTAGAAGAGCAGTGGTGACCTACTAAGCATAGAGGGCCAGGTAAAGGACCCAAGGAGCTCACAAAATGGGGAAAAGTAAAGATTGCTCATTTGTCACATCTAGCTATTTCTAAGTATAACTTGCCTTTTCATTGCAATAAATATTCACCTAATTTTGTACACTAAACTTTCCCTTTAAATGACACAGACCGTGTGACTTGTGGTGAACTCCTGTAACTATATCACCTTGTGCTGAGATGGTGTCTGATCTCATAAACCACAAAAGGTCAGACCTACTTAGATTCTGGGCTGGGACACCTCAATGGAGAACCTAGGCTGTTCCAAAAAGTGGAGCAGACTGGAGAGCTGGGTGGAAAATTAAAGATACAGTATTCCATGAATTCTGCATCTTTCTGTTATTCGTGAACAGATTACAATTTTCTCAAAATCTGCCATTCAATTTTCACTAATAAATCTTGGTCTGCAACTCATTCACTGCAGTTTACTGAAAGTAATTTGCTTATCAATATTGAACTGTTCTGACTGAATCCACAGGTCACATGATGCATTTCTATTCCCTGAGCACAACTCTCAGGAACAGGTTTCTGGTGCAATACTTGTGCCTTGGGTCTTTTAACTTTCCCTGTCTCTGAATATTCTGCAATACTCACATAAAATCTGAGTTTTCCTCTGTGGGCCTGACTCACCTTTGTGTTGTTCCAGTTTTAAGTCAGCAGTGTAAAACTGGAGTATCTCAAGGTTAAATCAGGCCATATATATAGTTTTCCTTTCCCTCCCCAAAAAACTGAGCACTTGAGGATCTTTGGATAAAAGCTGAGAAGTCTGTGATTCTAAGGGAAGAATCGGAAATTCTGCTCTGCTGCAGCTGAATTGTTCAGGTCAAGCTACAATGACCTACAGCTCCCCCCCTTAAGTTTGTAAATGTTCCTCAATAATAACTGAAAACAAGGGACTATTTACTAACACGTCTACACTTATACATATGCGTGTGTGGGGAGGAAACAGCAAGCAAGATACCAAGAATCTGAGGTGTATGTGGAGCAGACTTTACTATGGACAGTGTTTTGTATATCTTCATGACTACATCGAATGGGTACTGCAGTGGTAGGCATCTTTGAATGCTGTTCAATAGACAAATCCATCTAGAGAGAGCCAGATGCTATAAAACATCAATAATTATTGTTACTATTTCATTTCTAAGCATTTTCAAAAGCTGTACCCCAAAATTAGGAAATACTTCTTGTTATTTATTCTTTTCCAAGTCTCAGCTGGTATGAGATTCTGCTGCTAGTATTCAGTCTTGCCAGCTACTATTCAGCATTTGCCTCTATAGCAAAAAGAATATCACAGAGTAGGGGGAGGAATGAATGAAAGTCACAGCTGTGCTTTCTGAATATTGACTTACCAGTGGTGGTGACTCTGAATGTAATATTTACAACTGGGTTTTGGACAGTCTGTTATTCTGAGTTCCATTAAACTGAATTACCTCTAAATCCTTGATGACAGATAAGAGATTGGGCTGAGACAGATACACAAATTATAACTTCAGTTATCTTCATCAGAATCACCGTGTTATTTACTTGACTCCTGCTCAGATCTCAGTGCATTTTATCAGTCACAAGGCAATAAGCAAATAGAGACAGCCAATGTATAAGCCAAACTAACTTCAACCTAGTGTATTACTAACATCATTGCCAGCAAGAACACTGGTTTCAACAGGGACAGTTTCTAACCAATTTACTGTTTTACCCAGTCACTGTGTCAGCTACATATTTCTTTGGATGCAGCACTAATAAACCTCATAGAACAAGAATTATTAAAATTATTGTTACTATGGTAAAGGCACAGACCTTTAAAGACCTGCAGTTGTACTATGACAAATGTTTACTCTTCAGATTCATAGCATCCAAGCTGTTCTTTTGTATTAGTAATCCTGAGCAACAGTCCTCTGCATTAGAGATGCTGTAATTTCATGTGAGCACGCATGGAGTAGTCTAGCGTAAGTGCCTACATGACAAAAGTCTCGTAATAGCAGTTCATTCCCTACTGGGCATTACACTCCATCACGATTTGCCATTCACAGCCTGTTTGGGAAACAGCCAGATACTCGAAACAGGAGAGGGAATTGTAAGCATGCATGAAGCTGTGAAGTGACTGCCATTAGACCCCTCACACTAAGGTCTGATTCAGGAATCATTTGGAAATGGATCTGTAACACATAGTGAATAACCTATACTGGTAGCCTCCTACTTAGGTACAATGGTTATAGCTAGGGTGACGAGATGTCCCAATTTTATAGGGACAGTCCCGATATTTGGGGCTTTTTTAAATATGGGCTACTATTACCCCCACCCCCTGCCCCGATTTTTCACATTTGCTGTCTGGACACCCTAGTTATACCTGCAGTCCTGACTCCCCATAATGAATTATAGAATAAGATAATAACAACAAGGCTTTAATTATAAGGCAGCACAGCCACATATCAAGATGCTCAGGGTACCGCATAAGCAGTTATGACAAGCCATTAGCAACGGATAGATAAAAACACTGGAACTGTGTTAATAAATCAGAACAAGTAGGGTTGGGGCAGCGGGTTGGGGGTGTGGGAGAGGGTTAGGGGTGCAGAGTCCCGGTGACGTTTACCGCAACTCCTGAGAGGCAGCCACCAGGTACCTGCAGTCCCTAGATGTATGGGTGGCCAGAGAAGTTCTGCATGCTGCCCCTGCCCTCAGAGCCGGCTCTGCAGTACCCATTGGCCAGGACCCAGGACCAGTGGGAGCTGCAGGGGTGTGAGTGCAGTGCGTGGAGCCTCCCTGTCCGCCAATGCAGCTAGGGGCTGCAGGGTCCTGCAGCCAGAACCGTTCCTTGAGTAGGGCAAAATGGGGCGACCACCCAGGCCCCACACTTTGGGAGGCCCCGCGCTTTGATAAAATCAGGGCTATCTCGATATTTAGCACTTTGTACCATGCCCTGACCTATGTACGACCAGGATGTCATTTGCCCCAATATTCAGGTGAGGAGGTGGGTGGGGAGGTAGGGTGGGGCGTGGGCAAGGTGAGGAGTCAAACAGGAGGCAAGTGGCAGGAAGGCTGGTGGGCGAGCAGGGAGGAGAGCGGTGGCTGGGTAGACGGGGGGAGCGGGGAAGAGGGTGTACCAGATGGACGGCGAGGAGACTAGCAGGGAGGCAAACAGTGGGCAGGTGGATGAGGAGGTAAATGGCAGGCGGGTTGGTGGCTGGTGAAGAGGCAAGTAGCAGACGGGTGGGTGGACGGCAAGGGGACTAGCAGGGAGGCTAATTTGTCCTGGGTCCCTCACCCCACTAGGGACAGCCCTGCCTGCAGCTGCTTCTGGGAGCCTTGTGGACTCGAGCAGGCAGGAAGCTTGCCTCAGCCCTGGGCCCCTGCTGCATCGCGGACTGCCCTTTTAACAGCCTAGTCAGCAGTGCCGACTGGAGTCACTAGGGTCCCTTTTCAACCGAGGGTTCTGGTTGAAAACTGGACACCTGGCAACCCTACTTGTTCTGTTCGGACTCTTCCTTGTTTCTCTCCTCTTCTGTGAGACCCTGCTATTGCCACTACACTTGACTCGGTCCTATCTTTTTCTCTCCTAGCGCCATTCCCAAACATAGAAACTTCCTCTTCCAACACTCCATCTCTCTTTTACTTAAAGAGACAAAACCCAAACCATTCTATTTACTATTTTGATACAGCATATATTAAAAGGCCATCACTCCATATGTTCCTCATTACAGGTCTATATTTAACAAGCCCATAGGGCAATGGCACACATCATTGCTTTTCTGGTTAATCAGTGTCTCAAACAGCTCAGAGGTACTCTTGTTTGTCACTCTGAAAAACTCTTGCTGGGAGGCTGAAAACTTTTACTAGTGTTGTGAAAAGGCTTGCAATGCATAACTGGATTCAATTTAATTGAATTTCATAGTTCTGCTGTTCTACTGATAGGATTTTCAGACATTTTCAGAACATTTTACAAAGTTTTCTATGTGCACTAATGATTTCCCTTTCTGCTTATGCTAGATTTGTGTGAAACTACACTGGATTTTTTTTTATTGATTGTCCAATCTTTTTGTTTTTTTAAACCTGCAGCTTTACCTACAATTCCCTTCCTTCTCTCCCACAGTCAGAGAGAAGCTGAGCTCACAACAGCAAGTAGAGATTTCAAAAACTCAATTTCAATCAGTTAACTCATAACCTTAAATAAATCAGATTTCTTCAAAGCTCTGATGGCAAAGATCCTCTAACAGAATCCAGCAAAATATCTTAACGTTAACATGAAGCCTAAGAGACAACATCACAGCAAATTGTTTACGAAAACTGTTTGCTATAAACATTATATTGCACCCAGTATTAATCAAGTGTTACAGTTACTGTAGGACAACAGAGAAGAGACCCAGTGGAAGCAAAAAAGAACAAGATTGGCTCAAGACAACTGGTCTTTCAATCACGTCTGTTGTGATGGAGAGAATCACAGCACATTAAATCAATCAAGTCAGCATAGCCAAAACCAGACCCATTTTTCTAAATTCTCATCCTGAACTTTCAGGATTGGAAGAAATGGCACCAGTTACAGCCCAAGCATTTTAGTCACAGTTATCTATCTAGGTACTCATATGGCCCCATCACTGTACCACAGTATATGGGCATCTGCCAAGTATTTAAAAATAAAACCAACAACCATCTCTCTCTTGCTTCCAAGTCTATGGAAGAAATCCCTTTGTTGCTACCCTTCAACAATAATATATGCACATGCTCTATATTGAGAAAAAGATGACTCAAAGATCCAGTATTACCAAGCATTATGATTTAGACCAGGGGTAGGCAACCTATGGCACGCGAGCCGAAGGTGGCACATGAGCTGATTTTCAGTGGCTCTCACATTGCCCGGGTCCTGGCCACCGGTCCAGGGGGCTCTGAATTTTAATTTAATTTTAAATGAAGCTTCGTAAACATTTTAAAAACCTAATTTACTTTACATACAACGATAGTTTAGTTATGTATTATAGACATAGAAAAAGAACGTCTAAAAACGTTAAAATGTATGACTGGCACACGAAAGCTTAAATTAGAGTGAATAAATGAAGACTCGACACACCACTTCTGAAAGGTTGCGGACCCCTGATTTAGACCCTCCCAAAATAATGAAACTAACTTAAAAAAGATATACGATAGTATACATTTTGGATACTTTTGATTTGCCTTCTGCTATTTTAACCACTCAGGTACACTTAGGTTATATTTTCAAGCTTTTGTCTGCAACTGCGAGGGCTAGAAATTTACTTTTCTAAAAAATGAGATGTTCGTAGAAATATATGAGCTGGATAAAAAATGCAAAACTCGTGATAAAAATCATGAGCATCGACAACACTGAAGATATGAAATGTGAGCATGGGAGGCCTATGGTAATTCCTAGCTCTGGAACAAATGAGTTTCTTAATCTAGGTTCTGCTCCTTTGAAGTTTGTGTCATAAAATCATCCTCTGATGGTCCACAGTTTCCTGGTTCCAATGGAATGTAGCTATTGCATGAGGTTATGATGGGAAAGGCCATCTCTTAGGTAGATGGGGAAATCCCATGGAAGATCAGGACAGAAGACTTGACTTCAAAGGGGAGCCAGTGCAGAGAAAGAAACACAGCATGGTATGCTCAAAGCAATCTGTATTGCTCAATAGACTGGCTACTGTGTGTTCTACTAGTTGGAGATTCTTTAGGACAAGATGTTTCATGTCTATGTATGAGTTGCAATAATCAAGCTGAGAGTGGATCTCTGTGCCTAGGTTTGGCACCCTCTAATGGCCAGTTGCAGTCTCAATAGGGTGTCTTTTCTTGCTACTTGAGTATTCAATAGCAATGACGGATCCAAAAGAATGTCAAGGAAGCAGTTAAATTTACCAAAATGAGGGCAGGTGCCCCCAATAGTGGGGAATTATATAGAGGAGGTAGCATCTCCTGAGCACTGGAGTTTGATTATACAAGAGAAGGATTATAGATTTTTTTTTAAAAAAATGCTATTATGTTTATCAGTTAGAAACAGGTCCCGATTGAATTGTCCAATCTACCCAGCGGATAACTTGTGACTATTAAACGATGTTAGTTCTTCAGTGCCTAGTTTTAAAAATGTTGATGTTCTTGCCTATTGAATTTATTTTTTGGATTAGTCTTTCAAATAATAGTGCAGTTTGTGGATAAACAAGGTTTTCTTTTTCCCGTCTAGGAAAAGTAATATTTCAGTAATGGCTGGATATGTTTTTAATGCAAGTTCTCTCTTTTGGTGCCCACACATCATGTCAGTGAACGTGAAGGGTTCAATGCCACCTTTCCCTTTAAACACTTGTAATTGGTTGACAACTGAAGTTTTATTTCTGCAATGAAGATTTTGTCCCAGACGAAAGGCTACATATAAGGAGCAAGATTTTTAAAAGTGACTTGTGATTTTGCTTGCCTCCATTTTTGATTGCCATTTAGACACCTTAAAAGGATTTGATTTTCGGGAAATGCTAAGCATCCACCATCTTAAAATCAAATCCTTGGAAAGTGTCTCAAGTTGCATACCAAAAATCACAAGGCAGGCATTTTTAGAGAACCTCTAACCCACTATTTCTACATGAGAGTCTCTCCAGATTAGTGGTCAAACCTGGGCACAGCCAAAAAGTTTTGACCTGGACAATGCTCCTTCAAGAGCCATTTAATCTCCTCTCTTCAAGGGAGAGAGAGAAAGCAGATCGAGTTCACTGGTCCACATACACCAAACATCATAAAAAGAGGCCTTGGAGAAGCTGTGATCTCTACCCAAAGAGATGCTGCAGAAGACAGAGTGGGCTCTGTGCTGGCAATGAGCGAACTCCTCAGACATTATGCTGCTGGTAAACAGATACACAGTTACAAAATCCCTTTTTTTTAAATTCTTGTTCATCACAGCAATATATCTTGCATTAGAGTCTAGTGCAAGAACTAATTTGAAAAGGATTATCTTAAAATGTCAGCTCCTCGATGCATGTTTGTATTGTATTTCAGCTCGTGGAAGACTTACAGTAAGAAAAGGTCCATAGCCTAAGGAAAGCCTTGTAAGTGTGAACTTAGCCAAAGAGACTAGGGTGACTTATCAATATTTATTCACATTCAGTCAGTGAATTTGGCAAGCCAAGATACTAAAGAAGTTACAAGAGAGCTGAGTTTGCCCCAGGTGACCTTTCAGATTTGCAGAATCTAACAAGACAGACATTCGAGGAGCTCATAATCATTTCAACTGTCAACAAATACTCATTAAGCTATCTGTGCTTTACTAATATGAAATACTGAACCTTCAGTTGATAACAATCTCGATTGTATCTTGCAAGCTTGGACATAATTTTGTCTGCACAATGCAGCAGAACAACAGCAACAAAACTGATTTAATATAAACAATTTTGAACAGCTAGGTTCTGGTGCTCGCTTCTTAGAAACCAGCCAGAAGAAATAATAATGCAAAACACTTTTTGATTATGAGCTTATTTCCTTGTATAATTAAACTGTCAAATTACTGCTGCCAGTTATAATTGGATCTAGCTCTTTTAATGGTTTCAGCTTGTCTGGGCTGGTGTCCCCACTATCAATCTCATATTGACAAGCAGATGGTATTTTTTTTAAAGCTGATAGTTAAAACGAAAGTGCTCCAAAGAGTATTAATATGCTGTATTTCTTTTTTAAAAAGTCTAAGAAAGATGCTATTTTTAAAAACTCAATAGACAAGATATCTTTCTTCTTCTTACCAACCTTCAGAGAAAAACAGGTCAGTTCATCTCACCTATATACAGTTGATCTTCCACCTCGAAGAATTTTAGAGTCAAACTCTTATGCAGGTGTGGAGCAGCATTTCCAAACTTTATGTATAACTGAAACTGAAATTGTGCACTGAGTTGGGTCCAAACATAAATATACTGGCAGGAATTTGTGGGAGCAACCAACCACTTCAGTTCATATCTGATTTCAAACACACTAATAAATAGCAATAATAGTTCTGTCTTACATTATACATCTTTCATCACAAAGAATTAAATTGTTTTTCAAACACAGCAAACACATACTTTGCACAGGCATCATTTCAGCCACTAGTGAAATACAGCAGCTGTTTAATAATGCAAAGGCACACTGAACAACAGTTTATAATAGATATTGAAGACGATTGAAACTGGAGGGCACATTTAGATAGGCAGAATATAATTACTCAATTTAAAATCTGGCCAGGACACCAGAATTAAAGGTCTTGGATCTTTTAAAAAGTGACATGAGATCTTCAGCAACCAGGTCAAGAGGTTTACTTTACAACACATGCAAAACCAGGCTTCTCTTGCAACACAACTGTTAACACCATGCTAGGCATTTGTTCAGCCCAGAATCAGAAGGAAGACTGACACAGAACTGATGACCAACATCGTCTGGCCACCTTAAGTGATTCTTGGAGCTTTGTGGTTCAAGTGCCGATTTGGCCTGGATTCTGAGATCCGACAAGATCGGGCCATAGTCCATTATTATTACCGGTTATTTATAGAGCACCAAAAGTGTGCTGTGTGTTCTGCAAATGTTCATGCATCATAACACATGTAATAGGGAAGCTGAATCTGGTTATCTTTCCCTGAACATATGGAACACACAGTTATTGGTAGCCTGAATGGCTATTTTTTAGATTCTCCAGTAACAGGACAAATGTTAAAATTAATTTTAATATGTGAATTTAGAGTGAACAGATCCGTGCAAAAACAGGAACAAAGAATGTTCCTGTGTTTGGTGTTTTCAGTGTAATACCTGATTCTCCATCAAACTTGATACTTTACAGATAATACTAATGCCCTTTTCAGACTTCTTAGGTTGTTGCTGTGACTCTCAATAAAAGGAATCTGCCACAGAGCCAGCTGTGGAGAAGAAATTGATCTGTGAGGGTATGTCTACACTGCAATAAAAAAACCCACGACACCAAGTTTCAGAGCCCAGGTCAGCTGACTCAGGCTTGTAGGGTTTGGGCTACCCAGCTACAGGTCTAAAAACTGCAGTATAGAGGCTCAGGATGGAGCCTGTGCTCTGAGACCTTTCCCCGTTGCCAGATTTCAGAGCCCGGACTCCAGCCCTAGCCCAAACTTCTAGACTGCAACTTTATACCCTACAGCCTGAGCCATGTGAGCCCACATTAGATGGCTCAGACTGGCTGTGGCCATGCTGCAGGTGTTTTTATTGCAGTGTAGACATACCCTAAGTTTTGATTCTTAGCCACAGCATTTGTTTCTATTTCCTTGATAGAGTCTTAACTGAGCTCAGCCTCTATATGCCAGAGAGAGAAACTGAAACATTTTCAATAAAAAAGCAACAGCTCAAAGCTTCTTAATTACTTATAGTCACCAGAGGCCATCTGTGAACACTCAGGAATCAATTCTGCTGAGATGAAAGACTTTAGGGTACAATTTGCAAAAGCTCTTAAGTGACTTAGGAGCCTAACTCCCATTTTCAAAAGTGACTTAGGAACCTAAATCATATTGACTTTTCATGAGCCATAGGCTCTTAAGGCCAGGAGCAGTAAAGGTATTTAAGTGCTGCTGCTCTTAGGTTACAGTGTCTAACTGATTTAGGAGCCTACATCTAATTTCCAAAAGGGATTTGTGCACTTGGGAGCCAAAATCCCATTAATAGGCAATGGGATTTATGCTAAGTGCCCAAGTCCATTTTGAAAAATGAACCTGTAAATTCCTTAGGCAATTTTGAAAATTTTACCCTTTGTAAAACAGTGTCTGTGTACAAGGGCCTGAACCAAAACCTCAGATCTGAATTCTGGATCTGGATTTCACATCTAAATTTTCATATCTTCAAGGGTCACAATGAAAATTGCGGGATGTAGATACTCCCAAACTTGTCTGTACAAAGTCCAGTTCCAAGTCTAGCCTCCTCAGATGTTGGGACCAGATCTGGCCCACCGTACAGACAGGTGTGAGCTGTGAATGTGGAGCTGTACTTGGATGTGACGTTTTGGTTACGGCCCATCACTAGGTTTTTGCTAAGAACATCAAGTTTAAACTAAGAGCCCGGCATCACTGGAGGCTGTACCTTTTCTGGAATCTAAAAGAAACCTACTGACAGCTAGAGAGTTACCAAAAACAAGTCCCAAACACACCATCACAAGGAGCCTAAGGCTTTGATTTAAGAATTTAGCCCAGATCTCAGGCTGCATTGAAGCCAATTCACACCATGCAACGAAGCCAACGCAAAGCAGTCCTAACCTGGGTGGCCAGTCATTGGATCTGTACAGATGGATCCTCTGATACTGGTTAAAAAGTGACATGGACAAAAATGATAAATTAATCTACACAGGAAACTGATTAATGTTAGGCAGGAGGCTAGATTTAACAAAAAGTAGTTGAAAGATAAATAAAGTCAGGAAATATTTTGGGTTGGTTAATAATTTTGTTTCCCTTCACTTTCTTGTTTATAGAATTAAATGGTTTCTCTAGACCAACACTCAAGGACACTGAAAAGGACACTGAAAAGGACACTTGGGGATATGGCTAAGGCACTCACATACAGTGGTGATGGCCATGATAAAGCCACCTAAATGGAATGGGAGAAAACAAAATCAAACAAAAAATAGAAGTAGAAGATCTGTAAGAGCATTTTGATGGAACAACTTGATATTGCAGTTGCTTCCCTTCCTCCTCCTCGCTCATGAATGGTGGATGGATTCTGGTTATCTCACATTGTAACTACCATATTCTGATTGCCTCTATTTTTAAATGGATAAAAAATAATAATTTGTTTTGGCAACTGCAGCATGGGTACCAATGAAATATGAGATGTCAGATAACAATACTCTTGATCATACAGGCTACAATTAGAGAATGAGGTCATGAATCTGTTTGTAACAATATTTGCTTTTTTGAATAGAAGAATGTTTGCCATTTCCTGTATCTTTTCATCCTATATATTTCACCAAAACCAGTTTAATCAAAGAGAGATATCTACGAAAGACTTCATACCAAATTCACAACAGGTTTCTGTGTGGCCAGTGGAATTGCAACTCCTTACACCAATGAATTTGGCTTGATATGTTCTTTTTAAATAAAATGTGTTTCTATAACAAAAAATAAATTCACCAAGTAGAGAGGAACTTAGTGGTTTCTCTTTGCAAGAGTTGGTTTCAAGAGTTTGCACTGCTTAAAGTTCTGTTTTGAAAAATTCAGAACTCAACTTGGCCAAAAACATTCATGTGACTTGGGTTAAAAATCCTATGAAACCACAAAGTTCCTTAGGGTTTCCAAGGAAATCCATAAATTGGTACAGGTTCACCACAGATGTATAAAAGCTTGGCAACTTCCTTTGGGCATGCAAATATTAATGTCTATTATATTATCCACTTCAAGGACCTGCAGTTTCAATCCTCTGCCACCTCTTGTACAAGTATACACATACACACGCTTTTTCTCTTTGCGTGTTCATTAACACTTGTACATGTCATTTAAAGAGTGAAATAGTAGCACACACGTGCATGTTAGCACCAGGTCCATTTTGTGGGTCAAATGATTTGCACAAGTATTGCACGAATAGAAGAACTCACACAAACATTACAGTATTAGCAGGTGATTACACCAACTGCAAGCATGAGTATATGTATGTGCAAATTGATTGTGCACCTCAGCAGCTTGCTGAAAATGTATCCCTACATATCTGCAATTCATTTTTTCATTAAGTTCTTTGAAGGGGTCAACAAAGGTGGACAAGGGGGATCCAGTGGACATAGTGTACTTAGATTTCCAGAAAGCCTTTGACAAGGTCTCTCACCAAAGGCTCTTATGTAAATTAAGTTGTCATGGGATAAGAGGGAAGATCCTTTCATGGTTTGAGAATTGGTTAAAAGACGGGGAACAAAGGGTAGGAATAAATGGTAAATATTCAGAATGGAGAGGGGTAACTAGTGGTGTTTCCCAAGGGTCAGTCCTAGAACCAATCCTATTCAACTTATTCCATAACTGATTGGAGAACGTGGAGTAAACAGTAACGGTGCGACAAAGTTTTGCAAGATGATATACACTGCTCAATATAGTTAAGATATCCAAGAGACTGTGGAAGAACTTCAAAAAGCCCCCAACAAAAACTAAGTGATGGCAACAAAATGGCAAATTTATAATGGAAAATGTAAGTAATCGCCCAATGGAAAAATAACCCCAACTATACCCACAATATGATGGGGCTAATTAGCTACAACGAATCAGGAAAGAGATCTTGGAGTTATCGGCGATATTCTCTGAGACATCCATGCAGTTGTGAGCGCAGCAGTAAAAAGCAAACAGAGAGTGGTTAGGATGCAATTGAAAGAAGTGTGATAGGAATGATCTGCAGAATATCTTATTGCCCTTACTAGAATCCAATGGTCTACGTCCGCAACATCTTAATAATCTGCACTACAGATGTCTAGGTTCTCATCTCCCAACAAAGATTGTATCAAGCATGAGAAAAGCGTTCAGACAAGTGGGCGCAACTAAAGAAACTATTAGGTTTCTGGAACGGGGTCCATTCTTGAGTGTAGAGATAAAGACTCAGGACTTATTCAGCTCCGGCAAAGCAGACTAACGGCGGAAATTGGAGAGTATATAAACTCATGAGTGTGATGCTAGAGAATGTGAACTATGAAAATAAGTTATTTTACTTGTTCCTATAATATAAGAACTAGAGGCCACCAAATAAAATTAATGGGCAGCAGGTTTAAAACAAATAAAAGGACGTTCTTCTTCACAAAGCACACAGTCAACCTGTGGAACTCCTTGCCTGTGGAAGTTGTGAAGCCTAAGACTATAACAGGGTTTAAAAGAGAACTAGACACATTCACAGAGGTTAAGTCCATTAATGGATATTAGCCAGGCTGGGGTAAGGAATGGTATCCCTATCCTCTGTTTGTCAGAGAGTGGAGATGGTTGGCAGGAGACAGCGCACTTGCTCATTACCTGTTCTGTTCATTACCTCTGGGACACCTGGCACAGGTCACTGTCAGTAGACAGGATATTGGGCTGGATGGACCTTTGGTCTGACCCAGTATGGCCGTTCTTATGTTCTGAAGCATCAATAAATGCACATAATAAGTAAGATCAATTGGAAAACAGTTTTGTGAGACAACTATTTTTTCCTCTAAAAATCATCCTCATTATGTAAGTTAGAATAGATGAGACAAAAATTACATGCAGCCTAGAACCACTTGAGCCTTGATTCATCTCCGGTTTGTTCCTTTTTTAAAAAGTCTAGTGATGTGAGAAGCAATCATTCAATGACCAAATTAATCAGCGACAACCTGAAAAACACTGGCAGATTATTGACACACACTCAGCAAACATTCACTAGCTCTGAAGAGACAGCATCTACCCTGCACACAATCATTAACCCTTACAGGCAGAATAGAGCCTGAACCAGAGGAAAGGTTACTTGGGCTGGAATTTCAAAGGGGCCCAAAGAAGTTACCTGACCAGCTCCAATTGACTGTCAGTAGGTGTTGGGCCCTTAACTCTCAAACTCCTTTGAAAATCCCCTCCTTTGGCTCACCACCAACCTGACCGCAGTTTAAAGCACTTCCTAATCTTCCCAAGATGCAGAACACACCTATGCAGACCCAGCAAGTTAACATGGGTTTACGATATATTACGCATCTAACAGGAAAGGGTGAATAATTTCACATGAAGAAAAATATTTTAGTGATGTTAAATAGGGTTCTCAAACAATTACTCTGAAAAGCTAGATAATTAAATGGAGAATAGTATTCTTTCTATGGAATTTTTAAACAGCCCTGTATAAGTTAATAGAGGATCACACTTCTGTAAGAGACTTTAAAATATCAATAAAAAGATTATCACTCACCATTCTTATTATTCATATTGTGGTAGCACCCAAAGGCCTCAGTAAAAAGGGGCACCCCCTTAGGGATGGGCACTGTACAATCTGAGAGCAAGACAAGGTCCCTGCCTTGAGAAAAAGGCTTTATCATAAGGGTAGAAATGGAAATGCTGAAATAATAGTTTATTATAGTTAAACATTTGCCAACTGTTACAACAACTTTACCACTGATTCATCCTATCTGAAGTGTAAGGGGAAACTGTTACATTTCAGATAGCACTATATATGATGGCAAATGCTGATATTTTTGAATGGTCACCACCTCCAAAAAGACATTTGTCACAGTATTCATGATGTGGCCAGAACTGGAAAGTACCAAAAACTTCATAAGAGAGCCTGTTCTTGACAAATTTCCAGCATGATGTCTAGAACTAAGAGGCTAGGACAAGTTTCAGATAAGCATGCAAACTGTTTGATGCTTGTCCAAACCAAACCTCAGAACCTTTTGAAGTACACCTGACTGCTCACAAAAGAGCAGGGGGAGGGTAAACCTGGAGAATGTGGCACTCTGAACCGAAGCGAGGAATGTGCAGGTATGGGAACACTCAAGAACTGGACAGAAATAACTTTAAATCTGAAACAGTAACTTACAGTACAGTCTCCTTTACTTCTTTGACTGTCCAACTGTTACCCAGTAAAGTCCCCCCAGTCATGTTAAAGGGTCCAATCATCTCCTCCACACTATCACTCCTGCCTCTCACTCCTCCTCATGCTTCACTGTCAGCATTGAATTGTGCTCCTGGTCTGTCAGACAAGAGCCACAATGAATAGTCCCATCTTCCCACATCTCTCCCCTCCCAATGGTCCACTTTGGAACAGTAAAAATCCCTGCCCATTTTAAGTTTCCCATCCAGTTTAACATAGTTTTAAACATTCATACAGAATAGGGATATAATTAACCTTTATATAAATACATACCCGCACAAAACACATTCTTCCATGTCCTTACAATGGTATGAATTCCAACCACAACCATGATGAACTCCAAAATTACATGATCAATTTTTGCTGTGGTTCTCAAGCGCATACATTATCTGCTTGCATTACCAAGCATACACCGAACACCTGATAAAGTCCTGGACATTTGTGTTTCTGTAACACTGGAAAAAGTTGACTTCTAAGAAAAAAAAAAACTGCATTGCTGGCCAGAAGGTTGAAAATTCATCATTTTGGCAAATGGAGAGAAACGAGAAATTGGTTTTCACCTAAAATTATATTGCTATGGCAAAAAACACCTTTGGAAAAAACCAACACAACACCTGAAGCCAAAACACTGTTTTTGTTGGGTTAGATTCACTCCCTGCTGGAACAGGAAGAGAAAAATTGCAAGTCCCTGCACCACATCAAGACCTTCTATGTCAATTATTTTTATCTGAAGCAAATTCTTAAACATACAAGAATATAAGGGTTTATAAAGGAAAGTGTTACACAATTTCTGTGCCTTCACTGTAGACTTAATTCAAGTTATCTGCACCTGAGTTACTTGAATACCAGCAGCCATATTATGAAATAATACTCAAGTTGCTGTGTACACAGCTTGTGTGTGGTACATCTCATGGTTCTTTGCACTGCAGTAAACTGAGACACTTTATGAATTCTTTCCTAGTGAATTCTGGAAGAACTTGTCTGTCCTTTCTGGCTACATAGGACTGTGAGAAGGCATTGGCGGACTAGCAGCACTCAAGTGGAGCTAGCCTAAGTCCATATTGCAGAGCGGCCATATTAGCAGCTCACGAATTTTTGCTAACTCAAGCTTTAGTCTATCTATCCCTCTCCCCTTCCCCTCCCACCCAACTTGAGTTAAAAGCACCACCACACTAAAACTGAGGCTTTGTGTGTGTTGACAAGAGCTAAATTATCAAAGTTAACTTTTCTGTGAAGACAAGCCCCAAGAGAGACAAATGCACAACAATGAAACTCATTTCAAGGAGCATCATAGCATCTCACAATGTTAATACAACTGTATTCAACTTTCCAATGGTGTCAGATTTCTAGAACACTGTGCATTATTAAAAACTGGAAGTCAAAGCCTAGTGAGGAAAATAGAAAGGAGCATAAATGTTGGTAAGTCAAGTGTAAAAGTATAATAAGGAAGGACAAGGAAGAATTTGAAGAGCATCTAGCTAAAGACACAAAAACTAACATCAAATATGGCAAGAAGCCTGCTAAACAATCAGAGGAACCACTGAATAATCAGGGTGCTAAAGGACCACTCAAGAAAGACAAGGTCATTGCAGAGAAGCTAAATGAATTCTTTGCATTGGTCTTCCACACACCTGAGCCATTCTTTTTAAGAGACAAATCTGAGGAATTGTCCCAGATTCATGTGTCAACAGAGAAGGTTTTGGAACAAATCGATAAATTAAACAGTAATAAGTCACCAGAAATGGATGGCATTCACCCAAGAGTTCTGAAGAAACTCAAATATGAAACTGCAGAACTATTAACTGTGGTATGTAACCTACTGCTTAAACCAGCCTCTGTTCCAGATGACTGGCGGGTAGCTGATATAACACCTTTAAAAAAATAGGTTCCAGATGTGATCCTGGCACTTGCAGGCCAATAAGCCTAACTTCAGTACCAGGTAAAGGTACTGGCTGAAACTATAGTAAAGAACAGAATTATCAGCAGCATAAATGAAAGTAATATGTTAGTGAAGAGTCAACATGGCTTTTGAAAAGGGAAATCATTGCTCACCAATCTATTACAATTCTTTGAGGGTGTCAACAAGCATGTGGACATGGGTAACCCAGTGGAAACATTGTATTTGGACTTTCATAAAGCCTTTGACAAGCTCCCTCACTAGAGGCTCTTAAGCAAGGCAGGTAGTCATGGGACTGGAGGGAAAGTCCTCTCATGGATCAGTAACTGGGTAAAAGATAGGAAACAAAGGATAGGAATAAATGGTCCGTTTTCAAAATGGAAAGAGGTTAATAGAGGGGTCCCCTGGGGATCTGTATTGGGACCAGTTCTGTTCAACATATTCTTAAATGATCTGCAAAAGAGGTGAGCAGTGAAGTGGCAAAATCTGACACACAATTGCTCAAACTAGTTAAGACCAAAGCTGACTGTGAAGAGTTGCAAAGGAATCTCACAAAACTAGGTAACTAGGCAACTAAATGGCAGTGTTCATAAATGCAAAGTAATGCACATTGGAAAATATAATTCCAACTATACATACAACATGATGTAGTCTAAATTAGTTGTTACCACTCAGTGAAGAGATTTTGGAATCATCATGACTAGTTCTCTGAAAACACCCGCTCGATGTGTAGTAGAAGTCAAAAAATCAAACAGAATGTTAGGAACCCCTTGGAAAGGGATAGATAAAGACACAAAACGTCATAATGCCATTATATAAATCCATGGTATGCCCACACCTTGCATAGTGTGTGCAATCTGGTTGTCCCAGCTCAAAAAAAGATATATTGGAATTGGAAAGGTCCAAAGGTGGACAACAAAAATGATTTGGGGTATGGAACAGCTTCCATATGAAGAGAGATTAAAAAGACAGACTATTCAATTTAGAAGAGAGATTATAAAGGGAAGGGGGATATGATAGAGGTCTATAAAATCATGAATGGTGTGGAGAAAGCGAATAAGGAAGTGTTATTTACCCATTCACATAACACAAGCAGCAGGGGTCACCTAATGAAATTAATAGGCAGCCTTAAAACAAACATAAGGAAGTAATTCTTCACACAATGCACAGTCTGTGGAACTCACTGTCAGAGAGAATGCTGTGAAGGCCAAAAGTATAATCGGGTTTAAAAAAAAATGAGGTAAGTTCTTGGAGGCTTGGTCCATTACAGACTACTAGCCAAGATGGTCAGGGAAGTAACCACATGCTCTGGGTGTCCCTAAATCTATGACCACCAGAAGCTGGGACTGTATGACTGGGGATGGATCACTCAAAATTGTCATGTTCTGTTCATTCTCTCTGAAGCATCTGGCACTGGCCACTGTTGGAAGACAGGATACTGGGCCAGATGGACCATTGGTCTGATGCAGTAAGGCCGTTCTTATATAGTTAGGGTTAGATCATCAGTTTGCCATCTAGCCCATAAAAATGGGCAGCTTGTTGCATTTTCTTTGGAGAAGCTTGGGAAGCAGATTGTAATCTGTGGTGTCTTGCTACTTTAGAAAAACAGTAAACTGCATACACTTCTCCTTTCAAGGTGGCATAACTGTACTGCCTTGATGCACTATGGGTGTGTGCTTTCCTTGTGCTCAGGAAGTGGCAGTGAGGTGCATCATTGCACAAAGGTAAGGGCACATTATGTCCCCTTTACTTCATTGCATTAGTGAGCAGCATGGGCCACAATCTGGTCCTTAGTGGCTACCCATTCCCCTATTAATCATTCAGGGCCAGATTCTTCAAGCCATGCTCAAACTGAGTAGTAATTATTTGCAACTGTTCTACCTGGCCACCACTGAATGTGCTTTGGAATCTGGACTTCATATAGTGGAATCCCTAGAAAAAATGTCATGCACACAGATTTAGCCAATCTCCGCTTGAGTTACATAGAGAGGGTAGTGATGGCCAAATCTCAAAAGGTTTGGAGGGCATCACTGGGATGAGACCCAAAAGGTCAAATGATGATGATGACGATGACAACATTTTGCACTTCCATGGCAATTTTCATGTGAGTTTTTGAAAACACCCCACAAACAACTAATCCTCACAGCACCATTGTGTAGTAGGGAAGTAATATCATCTCACTTTACAGATAGGGAAACCAAAGCAGCAATAAGTTAAGTCGTTTGCTCAGAGACAGAAGAAATCTGTGGTGCAGTTGGGAAAAGCAGCACATTGCCTGGCTCCTAGAGCTGTGCTTCAGTTATAAAAACCTTTCCCTTGGCTTTACCCTAATTAAGCCTCTTGGATATAAAAATTAGGGCAGGGAGTCCTTCTGAATTTTTAAGGCAGGTTTTTAGAGCAAATTTACTTTGGCTTTGTTCATGCCCCTCCAGTGTTCACTTTTCATGAATATTCTACTGTGAATGAATTTCCTGGCAGCAATGTTCACAGGAACACAGCTGTAATTAAATATATGGCAGTATTTGTGGAAAGCAAATTTGAAGTTGTAAACACAAGTATTTACAGAAAAATATTTGCAGTTATTATTCATCTAATAGGTCTGAATATTGCATGAAGCTGAGAGAATCCCTGTTTGCTTGTGCACAGTTTGCAAACAGAGAAAGAGGCAACGTTTATTGAAAATATGATTTACTACACATTATTCAGCCAGCTCTACCTAATAGATACCTTCTGGCACGGGCTTTTGTTCAATATGAAATTAAACTGACCACATTCCTGATGTCTGAAATGCAAAAATCTGAATACCATCAACATTAAAAATTACCTCATAAAACAAGAATACTGGAAAGTTAAACTAACTGTAATGAACAGAATATTTAACTGCCAACTGCTTTTTCCACGCTTAGGAAGCCAGTTCACAATGAACTGCATGAGGAATGAGCTGAATCACTACTGACTGACCTTCTAAGACAACAAGCTTTATTAATACCCCCAGCCCAGCCAGCGCCACAGCTAGTCTATCAAGACCAGCTGCTGGCCTGTGAGATGGAGACAGAAACGCCAGAATTCTTCCTTGTCCTGAAGCTCACTCACTTACTATGGGGAATATGTGCTGCAGAAGAGGAAAGCAGGGCTGGGAGATGAGAGTAAAAAAAAAGGGCATTCTTTAACAGGCTCCATGCTGGGATTGCCTTGAATGAAAATGCTGTGAGAGTGAACAACAAAACCTCCATAACACAAAAGCAGTTTCTATTGTTGTTTGGTTACAATATAAATGCAGTTGCTTTTCTAATCCATTTTCTTCAGTACATAGAACAACAGGAACCAGAAGAATGTGGAGAATTCAGTCCCACCTTTCTGCACCCCAGAGCCCATCCTGCAGGCCCTCACTCCTCCACCCACACCCCAACCACCATCACAGCCTGGAGCCCCCTCCTGCACCCTGAACTCATTTCTGGCCCCACCTCAGAGCCGTACCCCCAGCCGGAGCCATCACACCCTCCCGCATCCCAACCTCCAATTTCATGAGAGTTCATGGCCCGTCATACAATTTCCATACCTCGATGTAGCCCTTGGGCCAAAAAGTTTGCCCACCCCTGCACTAAGTAGATTATTCTTAGTGTGAAAAACATCAAATGGCACTATTACGCATTGTTTTACAGATGGTTTTTTCTTAGTGAGCAGACACTGTTCTGTCTTTGAAAAAATGTGGCATTTTTGTTAATTTTGTGATGATGTTTCTTTTTGGAGCAGCTGTGGCAAGCAGCAAGGGAGTTTGCTCTCTGCCTTAAATTCTGTAACTACAGTCCATTCCTCCAGCAGAGTTGCTCTCTAAGAACTAGGCACTGGTGTTTTGGCTGAGATTCCTGAAAGAGGGAACTGCCTGCATGCTGTTTGACCACCTCTGATCAAGGGCCAGTGTATACAATGTTAAAAAAACAAATTACACTAAGAACACACAACCTTTGCATCCCTCTTCCAGTGGGAAACCAACGTAGAAGACCCTGAAATTTGCTACTCTCTGGCAAAGGAACATATCCTGTAACATTTCTTAGACAGAGGTTAATTATGAAAGAAATAACTTCCTATATCTGTTCCAGTCAAGAATATTCTTCTTGATCAAAGTACGATGTAGAAATGGGTGAAATGGTCCCAACTGTTCCCAAAGATCTACCCACTATACCCTATTATTTTTGTGAATGTCTGGCAGGATCATTGGATTCTACCTTTGGCTTTACTATTAACTTGCTATGGGGCAAATCTCACCCTTCCTTGTTCCTCAAGTGTATAGATCCTCAACGTAGTGGAAATAGTGATACTGGGATGCCCCAGTGGAAAGCTTATGCAGGGACCCCGCACTTGCTGTGCACCAAAGAGCTCTTCTTCTCAATGCTTCTTGCCCCTTAATGCACATTATGGTTCAAGGAGACACATCTGGTAGATACAGATCATCTGGTCCCCCCACCCCATCCATGCCCCTCCATTCCCCCAGCCCAGTGCAACTAGCAGAGCTAAAGTGGCACAACTTCCTCCCTGGCTCAAGCTGTGCACCGGAAAGAGGACTTGGTCCTATGTAACCACTGTTAAGTCATTGCAACTGTATGCCTCAGTTTACCATATATAAAATAGTACAGTACTTACCGAGCTACCAGGATGTTTGGTGCATCTTTAATTAATGTTTTTAAACATCTTAAAGGTGATTAGGAGATTCCTCAAAGGGTGCTTTCAAGCACTAGCTATCTAAATGCAAAGCACATGTTTTCCTATTTAATTTTTGTAGATGATGTTTATATTAACCTATATTACTTTTCTGTTTTTCCTAGTTTTCCCTTTCTCCACCAACTAATTATATTCTATAGAGGGAGCCTCCAAATAAATTCGAATATGATTAAAGTAGGTTTAGAAGAGGGAAGTGTCATAAACAGATAGTTAAGGGTTAAAGTTCTTTCACCTGCAAAGGGCTAACAAGCAGAGAACTGACACCTGACCAGAGGACCAATCAGGAAACCGGATTTTTCAAATCTCAAGGGAGGGAAGTTTTTGGGTGTGTGTTTTTTTGTGCTCTGTCTGTTGCTCTCTCGGCTCTGAGAGTGATCTCTCTATCTCCAAGCTTTCTAATCTTCTGTTTCCAAGTTGTGAGCACAAAGGTAGAAAGACAATAGGCTTATATTGTTTTTGTATTTACATGTGTGTAGTTTGCTGGAATGTTTAAATTGTATTTCTTTTTGGATAAGGCTGTTTATTCATTTTTTCTTTTAAGCCAATAACCCTGTATATTGTCACCTTAATACAGAGA
>NC_133773.1:20152862-20191085 GCF_003597395.2 Chelonoidis abingdonii | reverse complement strand
CTATCAGATCTAAGCTGGTAATTAAGCTTGGAGGTTTCATGCAGGCACCCACATTTTGGACGCTAAGGTTCAGAATTGGGACTTACGCTTTATGACAGGAAGAAATCTCTAATCATCTAGTGAAATGACCACGTCTGGCATCCAAAAGGTCTAGATTTCTGACTCTGCCACTGATTTACTGTGTGACCTTAGGGAAGTAATTTCATCCCTCTCTGCCTCAATTACTCCTTCAGTAAAATGGAGATAATAGTCCTGTATCAAATATGTCAGGATTTACGGATTAAAAACCCCTTTGTTTAAGGGCTAACAATATTATGAAAAAAGCAGCCTCCTGGCTAGAGATGGGAAAAGTAGCTGGATTTGGGAGGAGAGGTTAATTCAAATCTACAATGAAAATGTAATGCTATGTTCCTATCAATAATCAGATTCAGACTAAGCTAATTATTACATTAAACTCAATTTGACCATGCAGACCTAACTGTCACCATGACACTGGAAGGTATTAAATAACTCATGCATTGAATCACATAAAAAATAATTTAAGAAGCTACAAACAGCTTCTCTCACTTAGTGCTCCTAATTAAATTTCAGCCTCTTTTCTAAAATCAGCCTTTGATCAGCTAAGTCAGTAGCCAAACTTTAAGGTCTATTCTTCTCTCAGTATTTATGTGCCACTCAAATTAATATTAGGCTAACCTTGGGAGACTGGAGATATAAGTTTCCATTGGCTATGTTGAATTTAAGCTCACATATTAGGATACAGACGTGTACATGCCAGTAGGAAAATTATCATGCTGAGAAAGGAAGTGGGTCAGTAGCTCAGCAACACTTATTTCAGTAGTTGTAAATTAACAGCAACACATTTACATAGGTCCAAATTCATTCCTTATGATGTTCCACTGAAGTCAGTGGTTGAATCTGACAGGTTCTACGGGATACAAAGATTCTGATGCTGGGAGAAGATTGTGACTGGTGCCCTAAGAAATCTCAAGTGACAGCTAAGGATTAAGTAGAAGCCAGAATAGCTAGCATGCTTTACTGCTTGGTAAACTTTTACCCCAACTATTTTGCAAAGCTGTGAGCAAATACAGAGGAGAGCAACAAAAATAATACAAGGTTTAGAAAAACTGACCTTTGAGGAAAGGTTAAAAAAATTGGGCCTGTTTAGTCTTGAGAAAAGACGACTAAGCAGGGACTTGATAATAGTTTCAAATACGTTAAGGGTGATTACTAATAGCATGATAAATAATTGTTCTCCATATCCACTGAAGGTTGGACAAGTAGTAATGGGCTTAATCTGCAGTAAAGGAGATTTAGGAGAGATATTAGGAAAAACTTTCTAACTCTAACGGCACTAAAACTTGGGAACAGGCTTCCAAGGGAGGCTGTGGAATCCCCATCATCGGAGGCTTTTAAGAACGGGTTGGACAAACACCTGCCAGGGCTGGTCTAGGTTTACCTGGTCCTGCCAGTGCAGGGCTGGGCCCCAGCACCTCTAGGCTTGACAGTTTATCGTCCCGACATCTCTGGGCCTGCCACGTCATTTATGAAAGTTAAAAAATTGCTTAAGCCCTGACACCTCTTTCATTACATTGATTAAGCATTGGTCTGGCCTCAGCATAGGGGGCTGGACTTGTGGCATGGGTGGCCGGTGAACCCCACTGTTGTGGGATGCTAGTCCCCAGCCCCTCCTCTTGTGCCTGAGGCCACTCCCTCCCCCGCAGGAGACCAGGACACCCCCACCACAGCCCACAGCCCCAGCCCAGACCAGGCAGCCCCCTCAGCCCCGGTGTGCTGGATAGCATGGCCACAGCACTCCCAGTCCCAGTGTGCCAAGCGGCCATACACCAGAGTGAGTGCTGGGTGATGTGTTCTGAGCACCAGGCAGGCAGTGCGGCCCCAGCCACCCCAAGTCCCTGTGGGAGGCAGGCCGGCTAGCCCCAGCCACAGCACCAGGAACTGCAGGAGGAGACCTGGGGGCAGAGTGGGGGGTTATGGGGTGGGTACACCAGCCTGTTTGGAGAGGCACAGCTTCCCACAGCCTATAATACCCACCATCCATGACTTGATGGCTTCTTTCCAGGCCTACATTTCTATGGTTCTATAAACACAAAGCACAACATCAATGGAGCTGGTCATCAATGGATCAATTTGAGCCTAGGATTTTAAACTAATTTTGTCTGTGTCGGGGGTGGGGTGGGGTTTAAGCCCAAGCATTGCGTAATTGTTGTACAAAGAGAGAGCTGCAAACACACCAATTAAATGTTTCACTTCAAAAAGAAGATGCAATTAAAACAAAAAAAATTATATTCCAGGCCAAATTTTAAATTTTGACAAAAATCTAAGTTATTATCGTGAATCATGCATGAAGCAAAAATTGAAACTTTCGCATATCTGTGTTCATGTTGATCAAATACCTAAGACATGAACAAAGCTACTGATGAAAAGATGCCAATTTCATCCTTGTGAGGACTAGATAAAAAAAAGTGATATGAAAAGTTACATGAATTCATGACTAAAACAAGACAACCTGATTCTCTACTCACATATACCAAAGTATATCAATTGCAAGTCCACTGATGTAAACCCTGTTATACTTGTATAAAAAAATGAATCGAGAATGAGGATCTAGGTGTGAGATCAATGAGAAAATACTATAATTGGGTAATGCAATTGTCAAAGCCATCATCATCAGAGGCATTCAAAAATGAACAAGTCGTTTAGGGAAAAATCCTGTTCCTCCTACATGCATGAGATTCTTGAAATCATATCCCTCATGCAAAATTATGTCCTTAGAGAATTATCAAAACTCCCAGTGCTGCCCTGCTCCACAACATAGAGCTGGAAATGAAGAGGTTTCCAGCTCTATCATGGGTGACATTTACTTATTTGATATTCTACAAGCTCATAATAAAGGTGAACTCTCAAGGATACACATTTTCTGCTTTCCAGTAGTCAGACACCCAAGTGACCCTGCATAAAAATGTTCCTTTGGGACTGTGAAACTAATTTGCAGCCTGGCATCTAAACAGGTCTGCAATTTGGAAGAACAGTAAGGTCAGTGCTCTCATCTGAGCCGTGCTTGGAAAGTCCCTATCTCAGCAGAGCCTGGTGGCCTCAGCTTAATTATTTTCCAGCAGAATTCTCCTTATTTGTTTGAAGGCCTCTGCTTTGAGCAAAGGGCTGACTCAGCTTACAATGCAGAGTAAACTCTAGCCTTCTGTTTAAGGAATGCTAGATTATAGTAAAATGAAGCAGGGCTGTTCAGCACCTTTTAATTCAGTATAGTAAATAAGGATTTCATTTAGACACACAGTGATAGTTTGTGAACATACTATATAACTTGCCCTATCTACTAAAATGCAACAGTTATGTTGTTGAATGCCATTCAGAAGGTTGATTCGCATATGTGGATAAGGAAACATTTAATGGTTAGCAATGTGAATTAATCTGCTGCCAAGTAAGCCTATTCAAGCACTCATTTCACCTGCCAATTATTTTTACATTTTCTCCCATTTTTCCTATTTACCTCATTATAAATACCCCAAAAGATCACCTTTGTCTTTGTTCCTATTTTTCGTGTATTCATGATCAGTTGCTTTTTCTCTAATTGTGTGTGTGTGTGTCTGGGTACACAGACACAGTGATAAACAGTTATGTAGATGCTCATCCCAAACTCTGGCACCCTGACAACTTGATTTCAATTTCTCTAATACTCTACTCTTCCCGGAATAAAATAAACAAGACCAGCACTCCCACAGCTCACAAAACCTCTTCAACCCTTAACTCATCCTTCCCCAGATGACTAGTTGGAAAGACAGCATGACCTAAAGATCTACACATTTAGGCCACGGTACATCAGGTGGGGAGAGAGAAATCCAAAGCAGAGAATGCCCCACAAACAGCCTGAATCATATCAAGGAGGCTCCATTCTTGAGCACTTCCCCTGAACTGCAATGCAACAGAATGGCAGGGAACAAAGCAGTTTTTTTGGCAACCACTGCCCAAACCACAGATAGCTTTATAGGTTAACACCAACACCTTGAATTCCAGCCAGAAACTTTTAAGTTGCCACTACAGATTCCAGAGTACTCTTGTTGTGTTCCTCATGTGAAACTCCACTTACTAAGCAGGTCATGGTATTTTGCACTAGTTTCAGTCATGAACAGTCTCAAGGGATAGCTTCATGCAGAGCACATTAGGGTAATCCAATCCCAAGGTGACAAAGGACCGGGTAGATGTGCCAAGTTCTGCTTTGGAGGGAAAAGTGACTGGCTTCTTCTCACCAGGTACAGATGAATTTAAAAAAAAAAATGCTCTTGTCCATAGTTGCTACCTAGCAGGGACGGCTCTAGACATTTCGCCGCCTCAAGCAGGGCGGCATGCCGCGGGGGGCGCTCTGCTGGTCACCTGGAGGGTGGCAGGCGGCTCCGTGACCAGAAGACCCTCTGCAGGCATGCCTGCAGGAGGTCCACTGGAGCTGCCTGCCACCCTCCTGGCTACCGGCAGAGCGCCCCCTGCGACATGCCGCCCCAAACACGCGCTTGGCGTGCTGGGGCCTGGAGCCGCCCCTGCTACCTAGACACCAGGTTTTAGCATGACATCTGTGCACATCCAGTAAAAATGGACATCATTCTCCCTCAACGGGGAGCAGCACTGTAAGTTCTGCTTAGCTCACCATCTGTTTTTCAGGATCCCATAAAATCTGCCTCTATCTTGTCTGAACTGAGCCAGAGGCAGCTAGTCTTTACCCAAACCCCAGGCTCATATAGACACTGGGTCAAACAATTCATTACATGATCCTGGTGGGTTATGAGAGACAGCTGTGACACATCAGCATGTTGCAGACATTGCAGCCTGGGTCCTCTCACTAACACCCCCAGCTGCCTCAAAAGAACCCCAAAGAAGAGATCGGACAAAACAGATCTTTGTGGCACTGGAGAGAACCTTCTCTAACTCCCCTTTGGATTATCTCGGAGATAGGATTGGAGCCACTCAAGACTGACTTCACCACCTCTGCTAGGGTCCACAGACAAAACTTCCATGTCCATCATATCAAAGACTGCTCACAGAGCTAAAACATCACTTGATCTTCATCCAGAGACTGCATTTGGAACAGTACCTTCACAATCATAGGGACTAGTAATTATTTTTAGAATGAAAAGGTAAATACTAACAAAACCCAGAAGGCCCACAGAGACATACAAGAATAGTGTATGCCAGGCTGGATTAAGGCAGGATTCAGATCAGTACCTATGGTCCCAGCTCTTAGAATTATAGGACCACATCAAAATTCAGTTTCTGTTTGCTTTTAAATGAAAAAGTAAGTTTCTAGCCCTGGTGGCTGCAAAGTACAGCTTGAAACTGTGGACCAAGCAGTCTGCAGAGAGCCTGAAACAATTGCTCAGAAAAGTGAACTGCCCCTTACATCTCAATGAGGTGTTAATACCAAGACATACTGTTTTGGGAGGCTCTTCCAAGACCAATCCAGCAGAGAATTATGTATTTTTCCGGAGGAGAAAAGTAGAGAAGGCCCAGCCCATCTCAAGAAATATAATACCATGCTGGTTGCTGTGGTGGTGACTGGGAGACCCCTCTCATGATCATCCCTGCCTCTCTGGGGAGTAAGAGGGCATTGGTTGTGGTATCTCTCCCTGCCTCTCTTGATGCCACTTGGAGAGATGGGGGAAGGTGTTCCAGTGTTGCTGTCCTTGCCTTTCTAGGAGATAAAGGGGGCCCCCAACACGCCCACAACCATAAAGTGATTTGCCAAGAGCCTCAAAATGCTCTAATCCAACCCTGAATAGACCACTGAATTGGCTCAATTTGACCCCTGTTCCTGTCAAATCTATATCCACTGTTCCCAGAGAGATTGTGACTATACCTCTGCTGGGAACAGGGAAAGAAAATAAGGTATATTAACTCAATACAACACAGGATGTGCTAATAAGCAGCACTGTCTGTAGCAACAAAACTGAGAACACAACTGACCTCTCTAAAACCTGGGGGCTACATAAGTTTCTGATCTGATGCCCACTAATGAATTTTTATTGTGTGTGCTCCATGGTTTCTTGCAAGACATATTCCCAAAAAGAACCAAAGGGGGGGAAAGCAGACAGGACTATCAGCAACCAACCAGATCTCCTTGAAGCAAAGCAAACAATAGCACTGACCTTGGAAGCAGTCAAAGCAAAGTGGCACCTTATCTAGTTCCCAAGGCAGGTATCTGATTAATCAGAAGGACACTTAACATTTCAGGATAGAAATACCTTTAGTACCTTCAGGAAAAGCTCGACTGCACACAGAAAACAATCCCAGTTGTAAATTCACTACTGTTACTTTATAAAAGGAGGTAAATGACTTAGATTCCAGATGGGGCAATTGTTCAATCACACTGATGTGATGCTATCATTGGCAATATGTCAGTCTCCATTCCAGTTCAATATTCTATATAAATTATTTATTAAAGGCTTTCGTTTAAAACTGGAAAAATGGAATTATCACATGTTGGAAAATAATCAGGTGGGAGGCAATGGCTGAGATGAGACAGCCTGAGGCTCAGAGAGGTAGGTTCTTCCTCGGTACACTTTTCATGAACCTCTAAAGCAGTGGTTCCCAAACTTGTTCCGCCGCTTGTTCAGGGAAAACCCCTGGCGGTCCGGTCCAGTTTGTTTACTTGCCACATCTGCAGGTTCATCCGATCGCGGCTCCCCGTGGCCGCGGTTTACGGCTCCAGGCCAATGGAAGCTGCTGGAAGCGGCACGGGCAGAGGGACGTACTATCTGCCGCTTCCAGCAGCTCCCATTGGCCTGGAGTGGTGAACCACGGCCACTGGGAGCCACAGTCGGCCGAACCTGCAGACGTTGCAGGTTAACAAACTGGCCCGGCCCACCAGGGGCTTTCCCTGCACAAGCGGTGGAACAAGTTTGGGAATCATTGCTCTAAAGTTATAACACAATATTATACAACAGGGATCGACAAACTTTCAGAAGTGATGTGCCGAGTCTTCATTTATTCATTCTAATTTAAGGTTTCGTGTGCCAGTAATACATTTTAATGTTTTCAGAAGGTTTCTTTCTATAAGTCTATGATATATAACTAAAATATTGTTGTATGTAAAGCAAATAAGGTTTTTTAAATGTTTAAGAAACTTCATTTAAAATTAAATTAAAATGCAGCACCCCTCGACCGGTGGCCAGAACCCAGGTAGTGTGAGTGCCACTGAAAATCAGCTTGTGTGCCGCCTTTGGCACATGTGCCACAAGTTGCCTACCTCTGTTATGTAGTGTTTATGAAGGAATGGGGATGATAGCCAGAAATGGAAGGTGGGGAGACTCATATTAGCAGCAGCCTAGCAATATGGAAATTTCACTAGAGAAAAATTACACTTGTGCAAAAATTGTGAGAGTCAGATGGAACAGACTTTCCCCTCTCATCCTCTCAGTAACCCAAGTCACATATATAGGACCAGATTATATAGGACCAGATAAGAAATGGGATAACTATGTGGTAAGACTCACTCCACATGCAACATAAGTGATATAGAGTTGATTCAGTAAATGTTTCTTCAGGAGAACAAGACAAGTGAAATCAGTTGTAACTCTCTCTCTAGTAAGAGGCAGGTCTGTGGAATGAAATATACATGCAATCTAAAATGTTAGTGGGTTATTTTTAAAGAAAGATATTCCATTACACTCCCTTGGAGGGCAGAGCCTAGATCACCCCAACCCCTTGGCAGGAAGTACTGGGGCATGGCCATAAGTATAAAACGCAGGCTCTGCCACACAGTTGGGGCAGAGCCTGCAAAGGAGAAGGACGCTCTGCCTGTTCTGCAGCATTCCAGAGAGGAACCTAAGCTTGGCTGTCCCTGATCTCCAGATGCTGACAAGGCCTGGAGGCCACAGATACCAACCCCCAGGGAGGCAGGAAGTGGCCCAGGGGCAGCCACGGAACAGCCGGCTGCAGTCAGGTGTGGCTCAGTCAGCATGTTGTGGCTGGATCCCTACACTGTGCGAGGAAGCTCCAGCTCTAAAGAAGGAGCCCCTCCCACCCCCCAGCTCATACATAGGCCAGGTCTACACTGCGACTTTAAATCGGTTTAATGGCCGATATACCGATTTAACGCTGTACCCGTTCACATGACGTCGTCATTAATATCGAGTTAAACGGCTCCTTAAATCGATTTCGGAACTCCTCCCAGACGAGAGGAGTAGCGCTAAAATTCGATAGTGATAACTCGGATTAGGGTCGTGTGGCGGAAATCGACATTATTGGCCTCCTAGAGGTATCCCACCAGTGCACCACTGACCGCTCTGGTCCGCATCCGAACTCGGATGTGGAGTGCCGGTAAGCAGGAAAAGCCCCGAGATCTTAGAATGACATTTCCGCTTTCACGTTGTCCAGCTCTGATCAGCACGGGTGGAGATGCAGTTCAAATGCAAAATAGCTCTGCATTGAACTTACGGGAGATACTAGATCTGACGCTGTATGGTGAGACAAATCTGTTTATCAGAGCTCGTTAAAGAACAGGAAATGCCAAAGCGTTTGAAAATAAAACCCAGGATACACAGCAGTGCGTGACAACCGTAACGGGAAGCAGAGACTCAAACGGATGGTCATGGAGGGAGGAAGGGAAGGAGGGGGTTTAAGGAGGACTACAGCTACCATTCCCACAGCACTATTTCATTCTTGGCTGAGCGCCAATGTCTGTAGTTAATACACGGTGTCTGCATGGTTCACGAACAGCTCGTCAGTCCCTCCCTCCCGACCATGAAAGAAAAGTAAAATAAATAATTCCTTGAGTACTGTAATGTCACCCTCTGTGTACTGAATGCTGCTGGCAGACGCGATGCTGCTGCGGTGAAGAGCAGATGTTTCTGCCATCCACCACTGTGCTCTCAACCCGGAAGTGGGAACTATGGGATAGCTGAGGAACAGCTACCCACAGTGCACCGCTCCTGAAATCGATGGTAGCTTTGGACCATGGACGCAAACAATCGATTTTGTGATCCCACTGTGGACGTGCTAAACCGATTTTATTAGATCTGTTTTGTAATATCGGATTAAGCTAATTCGAAATAATCGTGCAGTGTAGATGTACCCATAGACTGTTGCTTTGCTGGCTGCCTGAGCTCCGCCCAGGTTAAAGCCAGACTTGAGCCTGTTTTGTTGCCGGCTGCCTGAGCCTCCTCAAGCCCAGGCCCCCACTCAGGTATAGATGCTGTTTAAGGCTGGCAGAATGAGCTGCCCAAACCCAGGCTAAAGCCTGACTCTTACTGTTGGTCACCTAGCCCTATTGTGGGCTGTTGACTGTCCTGCATATTCTGGTTCTGGCCAGATGGGACTGGACTGAGCGACCTTGCTCAATGCCCTTATATCTACAGTCCTATGTATACAGTGAGCCTGCTTCTGAAACTCGCTTATATCATTGTAAAACTGAAGAGAACTCCAGTGAAGACAATGGAGTTACACTGGCTGACCAAGATTGCATCTATTAAGCACAGCCAGTACTGGGGCAGTGAGAAGCCATAATGCAATTGTCTCCAGACTCTGCTCATGGAATGAAAAGGAGAGCAAAGACTCAAGTACCCTCTGGCTCACTTCCACCAGGGCAAACTATCATTCCAAAGACCTGAACAGATCCATCCCCCTGCTTTTTAAAAAAAGTAATCAGTCACTCAAATATTTACTTCTCTCTCTTCCAGACTTCCTCCATCCCTATCATTAACTCCTTGGGAGAAGATAGTGGGATGAGCTGGAAGGGCTGAGCCTGCCTGAGCCTCAGTTTGAATTTGTTATTTAATGCTCTGATCAGGGGCCTGTGCAGAACAGTCAGTGGAGTGGACCAAATCTGAGCTTTTTAGATACAGCCAGGCAATTATTTTTTTCCAGAAAGGCAAGCAACAGTTTTCCATTCTTGCCATAGCATTATAAGCTGTGTAGCACCAATCAGGATCCTTAATTTACTATATAATCATTATACCAAGAATATAAAACCATGTTACATTTCCATTACCCCATATTCCTCATCTCTCTGTTTTTGATTTTTTTAAATAAAACCCTCCTTCTGAATTTAGTTACTGAGACTATACTTATGTGCTGGGAGAATCTCTGATACAAAATATAGCATATCACTGAATTAATTAAGCAAAAGAACAGCAAAAGAGAATCATTTCTTTAAATCATTTCTGGAGTGGAAGAGGGAGAAACCTATATATCTCACAGACAGGCTCTGGGAAGTGGTATTTGATTTGCACTTTAGCGAAAGCCAGCCTGGAAGCTATATTGCAAATACTACCAAAAAATATACAAAATTAAGTAAATAAACATTATCCATGATAATAAATTAGTGAATCAATAGATAGTTGAACAGAAGATTTCCTACAGATTTGCTGATGGCATTTTGGTTCATCTACCAACGAGATGTACTTTCCTGTCCACCCAGCGGATCTCTAAGGCACATTCAATCATTTAACACAGTACTTTCACACTGACATGAATGAAAGTTGTATGTACAAATGGAAGATCTATGCCCAACACAAGTGCAGAAAGTACAGAAGAGATTTACAACATGAAATTGACTTGAGACTTTTGCCTACTAATTTACGAGTACTTGATACAATGGGTTTTTGACACTGAAAGCTTTATATTTTCAAAGATTTAAACAACTTGTTCAATGAAACATGTTTAATCAAACAACTCAGCAAATACTTTAGGATTTGTGATCTCTTACAAGGCTACAATTCTGCTTTCAGTTACACCACTATAAAACTAGAAGAACTCCATGAATAGTCAATGGAGTTAATCCAGATATACACAGATGTAGCTAAGCAAAATTCAGTCCAATGGAGTCACTGAAGATATATACTGGCATAACAGGAGGGCAGAATTTGACATTGTTTTAAAGAGCTAGATATTATTATTGTCAAGATGACAACTTAGCCACTCAATGGATCATATATCAGTATTCAGTAAATGAAATATTCGAAATCTTTAAATATGAAATATTTTAAAAGCACATTCCTTAACCACAGGAAAATTTTCCAACAGCAGAACCAGTGGAGCCACTTGACGATCGAGATACAAAAGGAGTGCTTAAAGACGATAAAGTCATTGTGGAGAAACTAAATGGATTCTTTGCTTCAGTCTTCACGGCTGAGGATGTTAGGGAGATTCCCAAACCTGAGCCAGCTTTTGTTAGCCACCATGAATTTATCCAGTTCCTTTTAAACATTGTTATAGTCCCACCTTCACAACCTCCTCAGGTGAGGAGTTCCACAAGTTGATATGCGCTGTGTGAGGAAGAACTTCCTTTTATTGTTTTAAACCTGCTACCTATTAATTTCATTTGGTGCCCCTAGTTCTTGTATTATGGGATAAGTACATAACTTTTCCTTATCCACTTTCTCCACATCCCTCATTATTTTATATACTCTATCATATCCCCTTTAGTCTCCTCCTTCCAGCTGAAGAGTCCTAGCCTCTTTAATCTTTCCTCATATGGGACCCTCTCCAACCCCTAATCATTTTAGTCGCCCTTTCTGAACCTTTTCTAGTGTAGAATATCTTTTTGAGGTAGGAGACCACATCTGTACACAGTATTCGAGATGTGGGTGTACAATGGATTTATATAAGGGCAATAATGTATTTTCAGTCTTATTCTCTATCCCCTTTTAATAATTCCTACATCCTGTTTGCTTTTTTGACCACTCTGCACACTGCGTGGACATCTTCAGAGAACTATTCCCGATGACTCCAAGACCTTTTCCTGACTCGTTGTAGCATATAGCCCCATCATATTGTATGTAATAGTTGGGGTATTTTTTCCAAAGTGCATTACTTTACATTTATCCACATTAAATTTCATTTGCCATTTTGTTGCCCAATCACTTAGTTTTTGTGAGATCTTTTGAAGTTCTTCACAATCTGCTTTGGTCTTAACTATCTTAAGCAGTTTAGTATCTCTGCAAATTTGCCACCTCACTGTTTACCCTTTCTCCAGATCATTTATGAATAAATTGAATAGCATTGGTCCTAGGACTGACCTTGGGGAACACCACTAGTTACGCCTCTCCATTCTGAGATTACCATTAATTCCTACCCTTGTTTCCTGTCTTTAACCAGTTCTCAGTCCATGAAAGGACCTTCCCTTTTATCCAATGACAGCTTAATTTACGTAAGAGCCTTTGGTGAGGGACCTTGTCAAAGGCTTTCTGAAAATCTAAGACACTATGTCCCTGGATCCCCCTTGTCCACATGTTTGTTGACCCCTTCAAAAGAAGTCTAATAGATTAGTAAAGACACGATTTCCTTTACAGAAACCATGTTGACTATTGCTCAACAGTTTGTTTTTCTATGTGTCTGACATTTATGCTTAACTATTGTTTCGACTAATTAGCCCAGTACGACATTAGACTTACAGTCTGTAATTGCCGGGATCACCTCTAGAGCCCTTTTTAAATATTGGCGTTACATTAGCTTAACTTCAGTCATTGGTACCTGAAGCGATTTAAAGGACAGGATACAAACCTTTAGTTAATAGTTCCGCAATACATTGATTCTTCAGATTCTTGGGTGAATGCCATCTGTCCAGTACTTGTTAATGTTGAGTTTATCAGTTAATTCCAAAACCACCTCTAGTGACACTTCAATCTGTGACAGTCCTCAAGATTTGTCACCCACAAAAGCATCCATAAATGGCTATTAGCCAGAAAGCGTAAAGAATGGTGTCCCTAGCCTCTGTTCATCAGAGGATGGAGATGGATGGCAGGAGAGAGACCACTTGATCATTGCCTGTTAGCTTCATTCCCTCTGGGGCACCTGGCATTGACCACTGTCGGTAGACAGATACTGGGCTAGATGGACCTTTGGTCTGACCCAGTATGGCCGTTCTTGTTCTTATGTTCTTAATCTCTTTTGTTTGGAGTTAAACAAAAAAATAAAATCTGTCTCTGGTTAAAAAACAAACTGAAATCCGAAGGATTATATTCTTCTCACAGGTACACTGGTGTAATTCTACACAAGTTAATGAATTTATAAAGATGTACAACTGATGTAAGTGAGAAGAGAATCAGGTTCAGAGGCTCTGTATTTACCCCTCAGCCAGCTAAATATTTTCTATTTTTAGAAGTGAAGATTGAAGTTTTTCAGCTTTGTTATCTGCTGGAAACTTCATTAAAGCCTCAGGATCTAGCTTCAACAGGAAGGCTGAAGCTATTAAAACAACAATCAAGCTAGCCACTGTTGTTTTTACACCCACTGTCTCTTCCCCTAATCAGGATGAGCAGCCAATCACCCACACAAAGAACAGAAGTGAAATACCCGTTATCAGGAGTAGTCATAACTTCATAAAAAGGAACAAAGCCTCAAGTATCAGCTGCACAGAGATAAGCATCTCACTTTTTCAGCATTACGAATAAATGGTAGGGATTAGACGCTATTGTTCACTGAAGGACACACTTGAGGACTGTCTGACTCCAGCCTCAGTACAGTGGGTTCACAGGCATCTCTTTACTCTTAGCCAAACAGATTATGATCTTTACTCCCTGAAAAGAACAAACACATCTGAACTGCTATAGGACTAAGTGGTATAGGAATTGCTATAGGACTGCAACAGGAAAAAACAGGAGAGTTAGAGGTGAGAGGAGGAAGCAATCACAAACACATTATGTCCCAATGCTCACAGGTGAAATGTTACAGCACCAACCTCAAGACTTAAATAAAACAGGTCCAGGAAGACATGTATTTAGCCAATAATCCAGTGGGGCTGATGGGGGTTTCATGAAAACTTAAAGACTGGCTGGGAACTATCACTGATGGCTCCGAAATACCCTGCACCGAGGTAGTTGTGATTAAGAGGAAAATAGAGGGAAACTAGGGGAAAGGATTTTTTTTCCCAATGGGTGCTGCAGCTTTATTTAGTACATACAAGGCTCATAGATCCAAACCCAGCTACTTCCTCACTGAGTGTAGAAGCTCCCCAGAAGACCGTAAAAAATGGGGCTGTTCCATTGCACAAGGTGAGGAAGCAGAAAGCCAAGGGACAATACAGGAGATGGACAGAACCTGTGCAGCATGGAGCTCTGTGGGGGCCCACTGTGCAGCAAGTGCATTCCAGGCTGGGGAGTAGCAGGATGATTAGTTGTTGCACAGAACCTCTAGCCTCTTTCCCTTTCCCCACCTCCACCCAGGGAGACTACACTGACTACTTCAGCCTCCAACCTAGCACCTGCCCTGTGCAGCTGCTCAGGATGGGTGCTAGGTTAGAATTTGCCCCATAGCAAGTGAATGCCCTGTTTATTAGCCATCATTCAGCATTCCATTTAGCTTCTAAAATACATTAGTTGATTGAAGATAGATATAAGGTTATCAATTTACGTGAATATCCATCAACAGTAAGAGGCAGAACTTTATTATGTGCTGTATGGCTCCAAGGCTTGGTAGGAGAAATTTTTTCCCTCTGTAATTTAAAGCAACTTGGACCAAATTAATCCCAAATTTAACTCCACTGATTTCAATGGCCTTCCACTGAAAACATGAATTTTAGCTTAATATCTTACCTAAGACATCTGATTATCGTGAAGAAAGAACAGTACATGCTTCAAGATCAATCCTTCCTCTTTAGTATATCCCATGGTATACACTGCATGAAACTGCACAGACAACCAATGCCTAATCCTAAAGTAACCCAGTGTAAATCAGAAGTAATTCCCATGAAGTCAGTGGAGTTGCACAATGGTCAACAACTCTTGTATCAGTAGGTCTACACTGCAATTGTACATGTGATTGCTACTCTAATCTAACTTGAATGATAATGAGAGACAATCCATGCCTCAAAGAGCTCATGATCTGAATAGACAACACAGACAAACAGCAGGATGGGAAACAAAGGCACAGGTAAGGGACATGACTTGCCCAAGGTCACACAACAGGGTAGCAACAGATCGGGGAATAGTTTTTAGGTTTCCTGAATCTCAGTTCAATGTCCTATTTAGCAGGCCACTCTGCCTCTCCATTGCCAATTGAAAATATTAACCTTCTTCATTACCTTGTGCTGCTGCATAGTGTTATACAAAGTGGCTGCATGACAGTGATGGGTGAAGCAAAGTGTTTTGGGATCTCTCTCGATGAAAGGGACTACGCAAGTCATTTTTCAGCAAACTGAATTGCAGTTTCTCTGTTACTGCAATATTAGCTTACTCACTGTACTGAATTTACAACTTACAGGCTAAAAATATTTAAAAAGCAGCAGTGATGGATGAATTTTGTAAGAGGCATTTTAAGTATTCTTATAGCCAGTGCAGTATATTTATTAATGTATTTAAATGTTACATGTCAACATGTTGCCAACATTTCTGGTGGTTTTCTTTTTAAACAAAATATTTTGTTTGCAAATTCTTAGAGACTAACTGTATTTAAAAATAGCCACTCAACTGTCTAGCAAGCAGCCATTTAAAGATTTTCTGATTGTGTATGCGTTTTCTATTACTACCACCACTGGAATTTTACAGGTCATATATCACACGACCTTATAATTGCTTGGTCATGCATGGTGACCAAAGCTATATAGTTGTATGAACCCAAAGACAGTGGAATCCAGTGGGATTGTCTATGGTGAAAAGATTAAATCAGGTGGAAGACGACAGGAAACCACAGTGATCAGATGTGAGTTACTATGGCTCTTGTAAATAAATTACAGTAGCAGGCACAAATCCTACTATTATCAAGTTCATCAAATCACTTGTAGAGCTCCTTATGATGTTTTTGAGTTTTCAGCTTAGATGTGAGTTTTGGGATCTGTTTGATTGATTGGACTCAAAAACAATGGGCTTTGTTTATTTCAACTACTGTACAAATAAAATCATTTATGAATTCAACAGAAATCTCAGGGTTTTGTTTTTTCTGGGTTAAAAAAAAAAGAAAAGCTTTCAGGATGTTCCACATTTCAGGGTTTAAATTTTATTTACCTCCATCTCCTACCTGATTCTAATAATTGAACCATTTTCCCTGGCCACAAACTATTCACTAAATTAAGATTTTCACATGAAGGGGCCAGATTCTGACTTACCACCACTTTTAAAATGCTGTCACATCATTGATTCATGTGGAATTACTCCTGATTTACAATGGTAAGCTATTAAAATTAGCCCCTGTATTTATAATCAAGTGATTTTTATATTACCAGAACTAGATCAGATCTGGATCCAAATTTCCCTGAGGTTTGAGGGTTTGCTGTGTATCCACCTTAGTAGATCATAAATAAAAACCAAGCAGACATCCATCACCGAGTATTGAGGGTTCATGTCTATTTACAGTAGCAAAGCATTTAAACTTTCCTTAATTACACTAACGACTTTCACATCACAAAAGCTCACTACATAATCTCCTTTACTGGACATTTGGAACAGAGTGTTGCTAAATACTAAACCCTCTATTCTGCTAACAATTGTTTATGCCCAAAACAGGAAGTAGATTTAGATCTTATTTTATTAAAATCACAAGCAACTTGCAGCTTTCCCTGCTAATAAAGAAAGAAAGAAATCACTGACAGCAGAGATGCTTCACAGAGCTCCTAAAGATGTCATAAAACTTGGATATGATAATTCTGTATTCCCTGAAGTATTCTCTGTAATGCTATAGCTGCACACTAATAAAATGACCTGGAGCCTGTGATACAGGCATGACAGTGGATCAGGCAATTTTTCATTTTACAAATTTTGAAAGAGTTGTGGTACTATCAGAACAGCACTAACAGCCTCAGATCTGCATGTCAGTACTTGTACATGTCTGTTAAAGAGGATATGCATCTTCAGTTCAGTACACATTGGTTTAGATGTCGTTCCAATCCATCAGTCCATATAAAGCACATGTGCAATATACTGGACAGGCACTTAAAAGTTTGCAGGGGGGCGGGGATATGCACAATTGTCTTTCAGGTTTTAAATTAATTAATAAAGCTATCTTGGTGCTAATTAATGTAATCTCCATATTAAATTCGGCTAGATAGGATACAGTTTAAGGCTCTAAATTATTCTGTCACATATGCAAAATCCTCCCTGCTTCCCTACATATTAATTGGCCAAGTGCATAATCTCTGCACAGTGATTACAGCTCTTATAAAGCCATAATAAACATGAGCATGCAGTGATATTGTTAATGAAGACAGGCAAAATGGAATGACAAGCTTAATTTACTCTGAAAAGGTAACAAATATATCAATATGTTAAATAAACAAGATGGAGTTGTTGAAATCTGGGGGAATGGTTATGATACGCACAACCTTCCTCCTCCAAGTCACTGGGTCTTTATCGAGGCCTGGCTGGGCTGGAATGAAAGGTGTTACCATCTGATGGCTGTTCAGTGGCCTGTTTGCCAAACTATTTACTCACTGCTAGAGGGGCCAGGCCAAATTAGCATTTAGACATGGGCAGGGCAGCCTACAGAAGTTTCAGCTACTATTGCTTGTGCTGCACCCCTTCTACAATTAAACAAGTGGCATCAAGTTTCCCATGCTCCTGCTTTAGCACCTTTCACCAGGATTAAACTCTGTTAATAAAAAAAAATTCAAACAGATTCAGGCCTGTAGCATAGTCCAGGATGTAGATCGGAAACAACTATGGAGCAAATTGCCTCTTCCGTGTGTTCAGCCACAATGAACTGTGGACATAAATCCACTGGGATCCGGGGGAACTAGCTGTCTTCCCTTCCCCTCCGGGTCACCATGTGCCACAGTGTGGCTCTGCCTGCATTCTCTGTAGATCTCTGGCAGATCTACAGGCCCTATCCCTCCACCACTCCCTCAGCAGCAAGGTGCAGGAATGAGATTCCCTGGTGGAGGTGCTCTGTTGCAAGAGGGAATTGTGGACCACTCCCTAGGCTCCTCAAACCCTGTTCCCACTATGTGCAGGGAAATTGTACTAACCGTATTAATTCCACTGCATACACATAAGCTGAGCAGGATTCACACCCATGGCTGTAATATGGCTCTGTGTGTGGCCTCTGTACATGATGTATTTCAGTATACTGAAGCAAAAGTCATGGAGGAAAGAAAAAGAGCATAGCATTTCCTCTAGCTTTTATATTCTTGAACAGAAATCATCTTCAACCATTTAGTTTTGGTATTTGCAGTCTCAACCAGTGACTTAACTTATAACGCATATATATATATATAAGTTATAGGGAGAGACAAGGGCATCCAGGACGCTGTGCTTGTGCTCCATAAGCACAACAGGGGGGAAATTAAATGCTAGTGTGCAGCCAGAAGTGATCCTCAACCAGTGAGGGCATGATTAGAGGCCTGTTTCCAGGGAGAGTACATGATTGATATCTAAAATAGAGTCAGAGTCTCTTCTTAGTGCGCTCTCCCCAGCCCATTCTGGGTAAGTCTACACAGCAATAAAGATGACCTGCGTCTGGACTGTGTCAGCTGACTTGGACTTTTGGGGCTCGGGCCGCGGAGCTATAAAATTGCCATATAGACATTCAGGCTTGGTCTGGAGCACAGGCTCTGGGAGCTCCTTGAGGAAGGAGGGTCCTCGAGCCCAGGCTTTAGCCTGAGCCCCCAAACCCGAATGTCTACACTGCAAATGTATAGCCCCACAGCTGAAGTCAGCTGATATCGGCCAGCCAGAGGCTTCTTATGCAGTGTAGATATAGCTCTGAAGCATTCTGCCTGTCACAGCACTATACCATCAGAATACCCCCAGCAACTGCCATGGGTATCTTGGTGCACCTCTGCTTGCAAGCCTCTTCCGGCAGTGATGCTCTGGGTCTAAAAGCCACAATAGGGCCCCAGACATTGAACTGTAGTACTCCAATCAAATCTAATCTTCCAACAGAAGCCAGGGGAAAAAACAAAATAAAGTCTAAAAATTAAAAAGGGAGGTGGCTGGGGTTATTTTTAGGGCAGTCGATTAATCACAGTTAACTCACACGATTAACTCAAAAAATTAATTGCGATTAAACAAATTAATCACAATTAATCACAGTTTTAATCGCACTGTTAAACAGAATAACAATGCAAATTTATTAAATATTTTTGATGTTTTTCTACATTTTCATATATATTCTGTGTTGTAATTGAAATCAAAGTGTATATTATTTTATTACAAATATTTGCACTGTAAAAATGATAAAAGAAATAGTATTTTTCAATTCTCCTCACAAGTAATGTAGTACATTCTCTTGGTCATGAAAGTACAATTTACAAATATACATTTTTTTGTTACATAACTGCGCTCAAAAACAAAACAATGTAAAACTTTAGGGCCCACAAGTTCACTCTGTCCAACTTCTTGTTCAGCCAACTACTCAGACAAATAAGTTTGTTTACATCTATCGGAGATGATGCTACCCTCTTCTTATTTACAATCTCACCAGAAAGTGAAAACAGTTAACTCTGCATTTGCATAGCACTTTTGTAGGTATTTACATGTCAGATATGCTAAACATTTGTATGCCCCTTCATGCTTCGGTCACCATTCCAGAGGACATGCTTCCATGATGATGACGCTCATTAAAAAAAGTATGCATTAATTAAATTTGTGACTGAACTCCTTGTGGGAGAATTGTATACCCGCTGCTCTATTTTACATACATTCTGCCATATATTTCATGTTATAGCAGTCTTGGATGATGACCTAGCGCATGCTGTTCATTTTAGGAATAGTTTCACTGCACATTTGACAAAACGCAAAGAAGGTACCAATGTAAAATGTCTAAAGATAGCTACAGCGCTTGACCCAAGGTATAAGAATCTGAAGTGCCTTCCAAAATCTGAGACGGACACGGTGTGGAGCATGCTTTCAGAATTCTTAAAAGAGCAAGACTCCAATGCGGAAACTACAGACCCCGAACCACCAAAAAAGAAAATCAGCTTTCTGCTGGTGGTATTTGACTCACATAATGAAAATGAACATGCATCAGTCCACACTGCTTTGGACTGTTATCGAGCAGAACTCGTCATTAGCATGGACACATTTTCCCTGGAATGGTGGTTGAAGCATGAAGGGACATATGAATCTTTAGCACATCTGACATGTGAATACCTTGTGACACCAGCTACAACAGTGCCATGAGAATGCCTGTTCTCACTTTAAGGTGATGTAAACCAGAAGTGGGCAGCGTTATCTCCTGGAAATGTAAACAAATTTATTTGTCTGAGCTATTGGCTGGAAAAGAAAGGACTGAGTGGACTTGCAGACTCTAAAATTTTACATTATTTTCTTTTTGAATGCATTTTTTTTGTACATAATTCTACATTTGTAAGTTCAACTTTCATGATAAAGAGATTGCACTACACTACTTGTATTAGGTGAACTGAAAAAAACCAATTTCTTTATTTTTAGCGTACAAATAGTTGTAATAAAAATAAATATCAAGCGAGCACTGTACACTTTGTATTCTGTGTTGTAATTTAAACTATTTTTATTTTTTTTAAGGAAAAAATTATTATGTGAGACTCCTTCCAAGTAAAATTCAAACTCATTTTCTTGTTGGTTAAACTGTTACCAGAGAGCTGGGAGATTATCTATCCTTCCGATCCTGCAACTGAGCTGCTGGCTTTCTGGTGGGCTAGTCATGCTGTTTAGCATTAATGGTCACAAACTAAACATACAAAAGATAGACATCTTCGAGTCTTAACCATATTCATTACAGATTATTTTCATCTATTTTATGGATTCTACTCAAATCTATCAAACACCTGAAACAAACCAACAAGCAAAAATACAATCATCCTGGCTAAGATGAAAATATATTTTTTGATCAGTGAGAAGAGTTATAAGCATTTGAATATTTCCTTTGCTATCCCTCTCCTTTAGTCATTTAAACTTCCCACTGCAAATACACTCAAGGTGTACGTTAAAATTAGCCTGCTTCAATTTACAGAACTTTAGCTTTGAGCAGTCAGTTTGCGTGAGAAAAGAGAAGTTAAAATAATTATTCAAGCAAATGATGTTTTAGCATCTTCCACGTTAATATGGCAAAGTCAATGACAATTTTACCTTTTGTATTCTCTAGCAGGAACTTAATCATTTCACAGCTTGACATTTCCAGATAAAATCTCCTGGTTTGTGTGTGTTTTCATAGGTATGCAGAGAAAATGTGTCACAGACCTCTCTACTAGCTTCCTTCAAGCTCAACTCTGGTTTTGTCAGTGTAAGAAGAGAGACCAATGACCATACATAATAGCTCCTAAACTCTCCATTAGCAATGTCTGGACTTGACAGAAACTGATTGCAGGCTAAAAATCACACCCACTAGTCCCCTAAGAACAAAAGGCTCAACAATGAGGAGACTAAAGTGCTTTAAATTGTGTGTTTAAAGGACAGAGCAGACACCACCTTTTTTTCCATAGCCTTTCTGGCCACTTCTGTTCTTACAATGCCTAGTTGCACTGTTGAAACTTTCTAAAGTAATTCCAAGGAGTTATGGTTAAAATGTATATAAATATAAAATACCTACACTTACTAAAAAGATTTCCAAGTCTGCAATGTTAGTAATCTATAGTATTATTTGTAACACAGGCAGATAGGCTTGTTTACAATGTGGGATTTTTAAATTGATAGTTATTAATGTTTGCAATCGGCTCTGAGACCCGGCTGAAAGTTGTTGGCCTTTGGAAACCTGAACAAAGCCCAATTCTAACTACTATAATGGCACAGTGTATGGAGACCACTTGTTCTGATTTTTTAAAATGTTCCTAGCTTTGTGTGAATTAATATATAATTTGTGTCTGAATTGGTTATTAAAGCACAGAGCTGCCATGGCAATAGGTTCTACAGAAATTAAATAAGCAAATATATATACACATATTACTGCTAGAGAAACACATTTTTGTATAGAGCACAATTTAATAATACCATCTCACCAAAATGCTCAACATGTCTGTCTTCCTAATGAAATAATATGGCCAAGAATCTTATACTGTACACTTAAGAGGCAAAGGCACTTGTGAGGGGTGAACCTCAACAGGTTTACAAGTTTAGTTGAGTCCCATGAGATGGAAGTGCTTTGGGAAGGAAGATAAAGGTCTTACAATTAATTATACACCATGTTTCACCATGAAAGATATCAAAATTATTTTTCAAGTGTTGGAATATGATTAGACCAATAAATAGGAATAATTTCCAGAACACCGAAGTGCAACCACCTCTGGAGCGAAATCCATTTGCTAAGTGGCAATGTGCAGCTACACCACAAAGCAATTTAGGTTAAGAACGGTAGTAAGTCTCCCTGAATATGGAAAGGCAATTTAGGTAGGCACAATGTAGCTACCAAATGTGGGATCTGGCCAGAAAGCCAGGGTTAACACCCTTATTTTTTCATCTCTCCATAAAGAAGGCGGTTCTAATGTTACAGCGCTTTCTAACACCGTAGGAGTGATACTGGATCACAAACAGTGGAGAAAGTAGAGTGCTGTCTATGGAGTCAGAAACATGCCAGGTTTTCCTTAGCAATATCCCTTCCAAGTAATGACCACCAAAAAGGGTTAAACGTTCAAGGTTGTTTAACACTGGGTTGACAAGAGGACAAACCCATTCTTAGCATTCACCAAGGGGCATAAATATGTGCCACCATCGTTGTTGTTATTCTTATAGAGATGAGGTATGGAGAAATGCTGGACCATTATCTAATTCAGACACAACTCCCCTGGGAAATACTGTCTGTTCAAATTGCTGACCATCACCAACACATTTTAATAACAGACTGGAAAAGCAGCCTCTTCTATTCATTTTTTGTTGTTGTTGCTGTTGGGGAAAGGGTGACTCTGACAAAGGCAGCACGGTATCACGCTGGGACATCTGCTGCAACTTGGACCACAAAGCATCAAGTGAGATGAAACCACAAAGCCAGAAACATGGTAAGCATCCAAGTGGAGCTTTTTCATTAGAGATGGCCCTGAACCAAAACCCTGTATCTGAGCCCCTCCCCTACATCCCTTTCAAAGCTTCAGTAGGATTTGAATGTGAATCACTATTTTGTTGTTTGGGACCATACTGTATTTATTAACCTCCATGTGCATAACACTTTGACTTATAACAATCTCATCTTCTGTGTGCCAGTTACATTTCAGCTTTTAACTCTCATGGTAACAACTCTCAATCAGGTTGTTACAAAAGCCATGTATGGGGCTCCCTTTCACAGGAGGCCAGTATAACTGTAGAAGGATGATAAACACATTATGAAAAGGTAGGGGCTCTAACTCTTCCCAGTTGCTAATTGCTCCAGACAAAACCAGAGCAACAGATCAGCACAATATATCATTCTAGCTGCCCCACCTTTCCTCCAGTCATACTCCCTACACTAGCAGCAGATAGGGGAGACACAGAAACAACTATACCATTTCAGCATCACAAAAGAACCCCAAACTCTTGCACGAGGGGAATACTGTAGGAACACAGGATAGTGGGCTAGATGGACCATTGGTCTGACCCAGTATGGCCACTTATATTTCTTATGATCTGCCCACAGCTGGCTACACCAACTCTGTCGTCTCAATATACCTGAGAATTTGGCCCAATATTTCACCGCTAATCTTCTGTATAACAGCAAACATTTAAAATAATAACAAACAACAATGCCCCTGTTGTTCTTGAAAATCACCTTGATTTTCATCAAATCATAATACCTGTTGCTTCATTCTGACAGAAACAGATTCAAGAAACAACCTCCCAAACCATGACATTGATTACATTTAGCAAAGTGCACACTTATTTTTTTTCCTCCAGCCTGGTGTCAACCTGTCATCCTGGGTTATGTGAGGAAGGAAATAACTCGTAAGGCAGAAGACTACTGTCCTTGTGTTTTCTCAAACTCCATTATCAGGCAGCCAGCAAAAAAGTAACAGACTCCTGACAACAGGTTGAAAGAAAAAGGTGGAAAGAAAAACACTGCGTACCACAAAGATCTCTAGCACACTCTGCCTAAAAAACTATTAGGGGAATGGTGTCTCTGTCACACATGCAACTACATGCCTGGCAAAGTGAGGTAGGAATGGATGAAATGATTTTACAGACAGGAACATGAAAAGCTGTTAGATTCTACAGCTCTAGGAACAATCTACTTTATGAATTATGAATTTCAATACTACTAACAGTTTGCTTCAAGCTAACTAAAACATGAAATTTACATCGAAGATAAGTCTGTCATTTTCATCCACCTCTACTAAAGTATCTAGCACTTTCAAGATTGGGGGTGTAGGGGATAGCTCAGTGGTTTGAGCATTGGCCTGCTAAACCAAGGGTTGTGAATTCAATCCTTGAGGGGGCAACTTAGGAATCGGGGGCAAAAATCAGTACTTGGTCCTGCTAGTGAAGGCAGGGGGCTGGACTCAATGACCTTTCAAGGTCCCTTCCGGTTCTAGGAGTTAGGTATATCTCCTATTATTATAACACAGTGTAAAATTCTTCCCCTTGGATGTGCATTGGACACATATCAGAAAAGAATTTGATCTTCATTCACTTACCATCTGGCATACATCTAACAAAGTCTCTTCTTGCTTTGATTTAAAAATATCTAATTCCTAGCCCTGGGAAACATGCTGATGCAACAATTTTAAACATTGTATAAATTACCAGCAGTCACAATAATCTACTATAGATTACAGCAGCATTTTTAGCAACTTTACATTCCACCGTTCTCTTTTACAATATTTAAGGGTGTAACCTTACAAAAATCAGTTTTAGGCCTAACCTACACTAGAATATTAGGTCTGTTGAACTACATCAGTCAGGGTTGTGAAAAATCACACCCCTGAATGGCATAGTTAAACTGATCTAAGTCCCCATGTAGACAGTACTACGTCTACAGAAGAATTCTTCCTTCGACTTGCCCACCATGTCTCAAGAGAGGTGGGTTCCCTGTCCCACTGGGAGAATTCCTCCCGTCAGAGTAGGTAGCGTTTACACTGAAGCAGTACAGGTGGGCAGATGTGCTGCTGTAGATTTTTAAGCATAGCATAGTCGTACAACATTTTTCCAATTTACACTTTCTAATATTCCAGTCTTTCACTTTAAAATATTTCTCCAGAGTTCTTCATAGGGGAGCTTAAAGCTAAGTTTTATCCCCTTAAAGCAGAGTTGCACAATATGAGACTTTTTCATAAACCTCTCTGGGAGGAAATAAGGAAGGGATTTTTAAGCTATTGAGAGGGTGAACAGCAACAACAGTCTAGTCTGAATTCTATCTGATAATTCTTGTCTGTATTTCAACATAAAGTCAGACCACATTATATACTTATTCCACTTTGGGCACATTAAGCAATGTCAGTCAATATTAATTCAACACACAGAAACACTATCATAACCACCAGACTGCTCACAGACCTTTAAAACAAAGAGTTCATTTTGTTACTCCAGTTTCCAAAAATAACCCCTCGCCTTTGGTAAATTTAGAATTTCAAGGGAAAAGCAGAGAGGGTCTCAAAGAACCTTATTAAAATGCTATTCTTATTTTAAAAAGGCCAGCCATTTTTACTTGCACAAAAACAAGCAGGGATGCAGCCCTGGGGCAAACATGTACACAACCATCTCTTAATTGACAGGGAAGCAGTAATGGAAAGTTTTCACTGATTAGTAGATTTCACTTTGTGGAATTTACTTTTGCAAAAGGTTAATCCTTTAAGTGTTCAGGGGAGGCAGACGTCAAGCTCCTGTACATGCTGCCGCATACAATTCAGAGCTTTTATAGCTAAGTGTGGAAAGGTCAAGAGAGTCCATCAAGTTAGCATTTCTGCTGGAAAACCCAAATGAACAGCAACTAGTGTGTGAGATCCTTCCTTCAGAATCCAGTAGAGTGGCACAAAAGAGCCTGATCTTAGAGAAAAAACAGTAAAGGACCATCTACCTTTATACAAGAGGTTCTTAAATGTTTCCATATTGTGACTCCATGTAACAGAACGACAGACTTTTTTTTTTTTGGCGGTGTCTTCCCTACCAACTAGCCATTAAGAAAAGTAAGTTGTGAACACGTGCTTTATGCAATATTGTTAGGGTGCTCTGGATAGATGAAGGGGGAGAAAACAGTTTGAGAGTGATGTTATACTAATTCAGGAGTAGCAGTGGTGGGTTCACTGCCATATGCTCAGTCTCAGAGCCGTTAATAAGGTATTTTTGAACCACTTCCATTCCCTAACTAAGGCTGGAATTGTGAAATAATAATAATAACAATAATAAAAAAATCTCACTGCTAGCAAAACCAGCAAGCAGAAAAGGACAATCACATTACAAAATATTATGCAAAAAATGAAGGTGATTTTAAGTATGAAGTAGAGACCAGCCTGACATCAAGAAAGTTATTTAGCTGAATTCGACCCAGTGGGCATACAAGATGGCATGTGTCTAGGATGATGTCTTTCAAAGAGATTAGTTTAGACTGAAGCCCCTGATCTGGATATCAATAAGGACGGAGTAGTCTGGCACTATTAATTCAAAAACTGCTCTGCTACTGACACAGAGATGATGCTGCATAGTTTGCTGGAAAAGTGTGGGGTAGACATGAAGTGCAGATGTAACCCAGAGATCATGACAATACTGAAGGGGAGGCAGGCAGGCGTCAGTTGCTAAAGCTTCCTTGCCAAATGGTCTGGTGTGTCCCCAATTTTTGTGCAAAGCAGAAGGCAGCTAAGCCACTGGCTACCAAAGCAGCTACCTAGGGCATATTCCATATTGGATTTCTACAAGGTAAAAACATTAAAATCTCTGCTAATCATCAATCACTTGCAATTCATTGTCACAACCTAGCCCCAGGAACTGTGGTTACTTTTATCTTCAACCTTGCTTTTTCAACCAATGCTTCCTACAACATGAAGCAACCATGTGTCCAGCTTTGAGCACCACCACTGCATGTAGAGGATATAAGTGCAACCATTCCTTTCAGACAGTTATCTAGTGTTCTTCCCATAATAACCCAAGAAGCAAGCTGTTGAATCTTTCTCCTTGGATAGAAAGGTTGACAACTGAAATATAGAACTATGACAAGGAGGTATCACAAATAAAACTTCCAGTATTTCATAACTCGTCTTCTGAGAGACGATCACTGTGAATCCCAGCTCTTTTCTTGCATTATATTACTAGTTTTTTTTCCTCCAAGCTATATTTCAGAATGTCCTCAAGTACAACTATATTTCACTAAGTCGTTTTTCCCACTATATATTTCTCATAAATTTCACCTTGTCCTCTAATTCATCTACTGCAGCTCATTCTTTTTACACCTGAGCATCCCTGCTCTGTTTCTCCTGCACTAAAATACATTTCATAGCAAGCTCATGTTTAACCCCCCGCCCCACCCTGCCACCCAGTTTTAATGATGTATTTGACACACAGCTAGGGAGTTTTGCAATTTTTCATCCATGTGTACTCATCTCTAGCACTAGCATTTAAAATTCAAGCCTATTTTTGGAGGCTCTCCTCAGAAAAAGCTTGATTTTTGTCCTGACAAATGTCTTGTTCTTTGGAAGAATTTTTGAATTTGAATATTGATTCTAAGAAGGTTGCTAACCGGTCTTCTGAAAAACGTCACAATATCTCTGTGCCACTTGATGCTGTGCCATTGGAAATTAATGGCAGCTCATCTGCCCATTCATCTCTGCTAATTCAGCTGGAGCAAGATAAGACCCACCATAACAAATCTCAAATAGTAACTAATAAAACTTCTTCAAAGGAAAGCTGTTTCTTCTCCAGTTTTCTGTATCAATTATTTTAAACATTATGAATAATAAAAAGGACTATTCTATTATTTCCTCAAATAACTTTTTCCTCCCCACTTTGGGTGGGCATGGCATAATTCCTCTATGTTCTGCCTTACCACCATTGCAAAATCAAATAATATTAGCATTTCTCTCTCAAGGACTTTACAAGAGTGGGTAAACATTACTGTGCCCACTTTGAGAGATGGGAAACTCTGGTGCAGAAAGGTTATGTGATTTATTCAACACTACACGGTGAGTGAATGGTAGAGCAAGAAATAGAACAAAGTTCTCTTCTCTGCCAGTTAAATGCCTTATAATCATCTCCCAAACATGAACTGGACTGAGCAAAGCACTGATGAATATACTCAAAGGAACAATCTTCCAGGGATCTAACTGACTTAAGTTTCTCCTGTCTCTAGCCTCTAATGAGCAATTCTATAATCACCAACATTAACCAAAATTTTGTTTCGATTTAAAACAAAACAATGGGAGCATAAAGCTATTGACTGGTGCAGAGAAAATAGATCGCCAGCAATGGAAAAAACAGTAATACACATTTCTGGCACATATTAATGCTTTTAATCATTTGCCTGTGAGACAGACAACAAGACCAAAAAACCCCACTCTTATTTGTTCATTTATATTGTATATTGTCGCCAAAGTGACATTGGAATGATGTATGATAGTTAAGCCAATGATGCTATCATTGAATGCTTATCATAAATACTGTAATTCTAGGCCACTGATTTGTAATGGCTGTTGTTAAAATGTAACACAGTTCAAACACAAATTTAACCCATTTCTGTTACAATTCTGATGCTATTGCATATGGATACAGTAAGAGTTCATGATAAGGCTTTCAGAAACAAAACAAAAAACCTTCTAAAATGGAATGGTCAAAAACTCTCAGGTAAATCGGACAAGTGAAAAATAAACCATCAAACTCTGCTAGTTCCAAACAGAGGACTTCTTTAGTCTCTTAATTGTTCTTTTTTTGAGGGGGTGGAGGGTGGGGAAGGGGAGAGAAACCATAGCGCTGTTGACCTATGACATCCACAAACAAAATTGTTTGGCTGAAAAAACTCCAGCCAAGCACTGGCAGCAAAAGAGTGCTTGTTTTGTTTGGGTCTGAACTAACCTAAATATCGTGAACTCTGGAATTCAGGGCTACCTTCCAGAAGAGATGCCAGCACAATTATTCATGGTATGCAGTGAAATATACACATATCTTTTCACTGGAGGTACAGTGAAACTCTCTGATAGTGAAATAATTTTCCCCAAGTTCCAAATGAAAGTTCACTATAACTAGAATTGCATTTAACTCACTCCAATGCATTAAAACACTTTGGAACCTTCACATCACTATATGCACGCTCAGTCAAAATATATTTCTATGTACCACCTCACACTGAAGAAATATTAATTATTATTATAATACTTGCCAGTTATAGCTCCAGCAGGTGCATTTAACATAAGATAACAAAACTGCACTACATGAGGTGGCATTTTCATATGGGACAACTTGTGGCTCTCAGTAAAATATCTTCTAAAAGGGATACTGGAACAATTTGTATAGTGGGGATGCTGAGAGCCATTTAACCAAACCTGTATATGATAGAAACCACTTCAAGCTAGGGAGTGCGGTAGCACCCACAACCCCCCTAGTTCCAGTACCTCTGACTTGCCAACTCTTCAGAAAGGTAATTTTGTACTTCCTGCTTAGGATTCTTCCACAAACTAGGTACAAAATAAAAACTGTGCTAGCAGCACCTCTCCGCATTAGCTCTGACACTCCTGTAACACCTGGGGAAGTTCTGAACATTATTCCAATTTTTTTTCTGGGTAGCTGGATGTTCTGATTTTGTCCCAGCTCTGCCTCACTCTCAAAAATGGACACAGTATGCACATGTGAGTCTCAGAAACTAGAAACTGTCTCATTCCTATTACAGTAGCTGAGATGGCTAGTAAAACAATCTTGACCAAAGATGCTGCTGCTACAGCACTTTTAACAAGGAAGAACATTTCTTTTTAAATCTCTCATTCCTGAAGCAGTGTGAAGCTGCTCCACACAGCCCTGTAATCCAAAATCAGCAGGGGCTCCGGAGCACAGGGTTGAGACCAAACAGACTTGACTTAGATATCTGAAGCACAACAAGAGCACTTATTGATAACGATGGAATATGCATTTCTCAGTAAAAAACACATCATCCAGACCTGTGTGTCTGTACCGATGTACATTATTTCATTATTTATTTTACACACACAAAGAGCAAAATCAAAACCTACTCTAATTGATTCATCTCACATATACATACGCCTCACTAATAGTCATTATAGTAATGTGATTTTTTCCTTTATTTCTGCACTCGTGTGCTAAGCTCCTGAGCCACTTAAATATGTAGATATAGGTGCAGAAAAATAAGAAAGGGCCTGATCCTCAGACCAAGCATCAAACAGAACCAAAACTTTTAGGGCTGCAGTTCACTGCGAGAAGTATAACACAGTTTAACAACATTTGCTTTATTTAAGATTTCTTTTCACAGTCCTTTAAAATAAAAAGTGAGACGTTTACTTTAGAAAGCTGAGTTTTGATTGCCCAAATGTAAAGGGATGGGGGGAGGAGTCCACGAAACTCCACAGAGCTTGCCAAGCGTGGCTTTACTTACTTACGTAATATAAAAGAAATAAACATGTAAAGACTGTCATTTTCTGAATATGATGTAAACAAAACTAATCCGAAGGCATTTTCCAGGCTTTTCAAATTTCCTCATGCACCTTAAACCCAAGCACAGTTTCAGCTGTATAAGGAGCATACTTTACAAATGCTGTGAATTTATAGTCATGAGTAACCATAAAGCTAAACTGAAATCAGTGATACAAGATGTTGTAATGTTAATTAAAACCTGACATATAAAGAGTCCCTTGCCACAGGAAGAAAGTTGCATATGTACGCAGGGGAATGGTCCCGCTATTGTGGAGAACTTTCCTGGCTTCTGCACTATGCCGGTGAAGTGGGCTGGCGAAAGGATCTGAGTCCTCACTCCCACTTCCTTTACCCAGAGGCCTCCCTGCCCTCGAGGACTCCCCTTCCACTCTCCTGTCTGGCAGAGTCATCATAACCCCAACAAGGCTGGGCCCAGAATTCCTGGGTGGCTCAACCCCCAACCCTGCTGTGGTCACCTAGGACAGAGGTTAGGGTGTCCCCACTCCGGAGTACTCTCTTTGCACTGCGCACCTCCCTGACCCACTGATCACATCATACAATTGAAAGCAAATACAAGTTATTTAATTAACAATTAATTTTAAAAAAGAATAAGGAAAAATGGGAAAGGTTAAAGGAAAACACATCACCCTGCTCTGTGGCAGAGAACATTACAAACAGTCTCTCTGTAATGTCAAGGCAGTTCACAGTCTGTTCCTTGTAGGTCCCAGGGCTCCTTCTCAGGCCCTGGCTGTGCTGCAGGGACGCTGCAGGTTGGACACTTGCTCTGGTGGTGGCCACACACTCTCAGGCTCTGGACGGCAGGGACCCTTCTCCTCAGTGTCACCCCCGCTCTGATCCCCCCCCCAAGTCTGGCGTGCAGAGCCTCTTGGCTGAGGCGTCTCCCTGTGCTGGGCCCACTCCCCAGGGTCCCACTCGCTCTCTCGAGCTGCTCATCGCACCCAGCTCTGGACTGCTCCAGCCCCAGCTCCACACTGCCTCAGCATGGCTGCTGCTGCTGCTCTGCCTTCAGCTCCCTGGGCTGCTTCTCTGGCCTCTCTGGCTCCAGTTGCTACAGCTCTGCTCCCAGGGCAGGTCTGCTCTGCGACTCTCTCTCAGCTCTCACCTGCGTCCAGGGCTGCTTGTCTGGCCCCTCTGGCTCTGGTTGCTGCAGCTTCCCTCCCGGGGCACGTCTCTCTCTCTGGGCTGTGCTCTGGCTTTTTGGGCTGCAGCTCTGCTTCTAGCAGCTTAGCTTGGGCCCCTGCTCTCTCCTTAGCTCGGCCCCACTCCATCTGACCCAGGCAATTTCAGCTCACACAGAGGATGGGACCCACCCTGGCCTTCTGTCTCTTTGATTAGCCTGCCTGCCCTGTCAATCAGGCTGACCTGGAGCACTGGCCTCTCGCCATTGTTCCTGGGGACTGTCAGTCTCAGGGTCCTGATTTGCCATCGATCCCTCCCCTTTTAGTGCTGGGAGCTAGCAACCAAACACCCTCACTGAATGTTAGTAAGGGGTAACAGTCCCCTTACACATACAGGAAAATCTTGTGTGACTTCAAGTTTTGTGAAGCCTGGCTTACTGGAGAAAACACTGGAGACTTGTTAGAAATTTGGAAAATACTGGAGACTTTCAGTACCACAGGAGAAAATTCCCCTACAAGTGTGTAGCCTGAGATGCTGGGTTCTGCTCTTTAAGTTTCTGGAGAGATTAATTCTACCCCAGAATAAAATCTTGCAAGGGAGACACTGCAGCTGCAACCCTGAAGCTACTTCAGTTCCTGATACTCATCCACTTCTTCAACCTACAAGAATTGTTTGAATGACAAGCTATACTGGTACTGAATGTCACATGGGAAACTTGCCTGTCTTCAGGTTTTGTGATGCTTGCGCCAATGAAGGAAAAATAATAACTTAGTCTTTCAGTACATTAAATATTGAACAGTATGTAAATACCTAACAGAAAACGTGTTTTTGCTTTATAAATTAGCTTTTTATAATAAAGTACTTAGTTATTTTTTCTTAAAGTATCTGTTCTGTGGCTGTGCACGCATACCTTGAAATTCTGGTAAATTGTCTTCTTTTCAAAAAGTAAAAACCAGCAGAGCACTGTAGAAACTTTTCAAGAGTCACACCTCAGTGTCCCATTCTCCAGATACATCAATTAATCGGAGGCATTTTATATTGTATCTTGCCTGAAACATCCCCTTGATCTTGATTGTCGTTACTAAGTGTACATCTTCACCACCTGCCAGATCGGCGGGTAGTAATCGATCTATCGGGGATCAATTTATCATGTCTCATCTAGACAGATAAATCAATCCCCGAAAGTGCTCCCCGTCGACTCCGGAACTCCACCAGAGTGAGAAGCGGTAGCAGAGTCGATGGGGGAGCCGTGGCCATTGATCCCGCACCATAAGGACCCAAGGTAAATCCATCTAAGATACTTTGACTTCAGCTACGCTATTCACATAGCTGAAGTTGCGTATCTTAGATCAATCCCCACCCCCTAGTGTAGACCAGCCCAAAGTGATTTCAGTTATATGAAACAGATTAAAACTAGTGAGGAGATTAAATCTCTCTCTCCCCTACCTAGAGTCTTCTTTGTAAGAAAACCAACCTAATCTGAACTCTGGAGGTGTGATATGAGAAAAGCCAGCTCCACTCTGTTATTCCAATGTTTTCTCTTCTGAAGACTCAACTTATACAAGTTCATTGTAAGGTGCAGAGATGAGAAGTAACGATGGGTCAGTATGCCACAGTATGCAGACAGATAACAAATGTGAAATGAAAACCAACCAAAAACAAGAGTTATTAAGAACCCCAATTAGAGATAGGAAGGCTCTGCCACCAATCAATCTTGCCAGGTCCACATATCAGGAGTTAGGTCATTTATTCAAGCTTCCAGGGACCTAAACAATTGCTGGTATTCAGGAGAAAATGACTCCCTAGCTCAAAACAGCAAACATTCATCTCTCTGAAATAAGCTACTCCTTATAAGTTTAACATGTAATTAAGCTGCTGCCTTGGATGGAGTGCCAGAGCACGATGTGGGTCCTTTTTATTTTATTGAAAGCAATAAAGATGCAATATACTACTGTGCAAGATATCCATCAATCAGCAACATGGGGAAGTCCCCTGAGCAATACAATGGTAACAAAAAGGAAGAGGTACAGGTTTTCTTACGGTGCTTTGAAATCCTTTATACCCTTTGTCCAAAGAAGGTACAATACAGAAGCAGTAGCACAAGGTTCCCCTCTCACTCCACCAGTGTCCCAACTTTGACCTGAAAGTGCCTTCTTCGTTCACATTCAGTCCTTGCCCTCTCTAGTGAGAGCACCTTTTGGGACGTGGACGCTGTGTGCCAAAATGCTGGATCAATGGTGAAACACCAATTGGTATCCATCATCAGATGGTAACAACATGTGGTCACTACTGACCTGGGCTGGATTTAGACTGCAAGCCTAGAGGCAAAAGAGGATAACAGCGCCCTATAATCAAGCCCCTGAACCAATGAGTCCCTCAAACATGTTTTAAAATATTAGAAACATTGCATTTTTATATTTACAAAACCTCAAAATATTCTCTCTCTCTCTCACCCACACACACACACAGCCTTACAACAGTTAAAAAGCAATTTTAAGCATACCAGTTTAAAGTGCATTCAGTCAACCACAACACCCTTACATTCCACATTTAGTAACAATGATTACAGGACTTCAGGAAAGCTATTGCTAACAACCAACAGTCTCCAATTTGCTATTCAGACAACTACCTAGTTAATATATGCCTTAACAATATCTGTAATGTAGGAGACTGAAAAGTAATCTCTTAAAAATTGACTGCTCATGCCTTGCAACACATCTAGTGCCATGTCATATCTATGGAGATACTCAATAGCTTTTTCCATATTTTCCAAGCTTGGGTTTATCTTTATAGAAATGAATTGATTTCTCAGCGTTTATCAAACTGAATGTCACATTGTTGTCAGAGATGGCGGACCTGTCTCTTCTCATTTTACTAACATTATTTGTTTGCTCTTTAACAACAGCCTTAATGTCATCTCTCCTTTCATTAGTATTTATACAAACACAGCTCAAGCGATGGCCTATATACTTTTATTACTGCAGCACTGAGTGATGCCAGAGCAGAGATTGCTGGGTTCTACAATAGGCAGCGTTATAGTGATGTGAAAAAACATCCACTGGGTGCTAGAGGAAAAATGATCAAACATGTCATCAGCCTCTTTATGCATATTTGTATTCGAGTCAACAGAGGATAGACACAGAGGGTTACACCTCTTACCTACTATCCAATCCACCTCTATAATGAACTCCTTAATTAATACACTAAAGCTGGAATTTGCGATTTTTAACTGAGGATTGTCCCTTCAAAACGCAATGCTATGCTGCTGTGCCAGAGTTAAAAGCTCCAATAATTCACTGCTACAATATCTCCAGCCTAGTTTACTTCAGTGAGGAAAAAAAATCAAGGTAATACACAGCTCTAAATTCAATTGAGCAGTAGCGCTCCTTAAAGTTTTAAACATGAGCTGCACACTAAGGCTAAAACTGTGTTGTCAGATGGGATGATGCACACTGTCCCAGCAGAACCATAATCCCAGCCTGGATTTAATCTATCTACTGTCCTCCTATTAACACTGGGATAAAAACACGTTATGCCAAAGTCTTCCTTTAGCCTCGAGGGGTAAAAGAGACAACATGGGTGAGGTAATATCTGTTATTGGACCAATTTCTGTTGATAAGAGAAGCTTTCATGCTTACACAGAGTTCTTCTTCAGGTCTGAGGAACATATTGAGGGTGTCACAGTTAAATATGAGGTGGAACAGATTGTTTAGCATAAGTAGCTAACACATATTGCAATGGACCATTCAAGGTGAAGAGATTAAGTCTCAATTTGGGGCTAGGTTCAGGCTGATTCTTATTTTATCTAAACCACTTCATACAACCTTATTGTTGCACGACTGCACTTGCTGATGTGTGTCCAGATCCTGCATCTGGTGAAGAAAATGGTAGTGATTTACATGGATGGAGAATTGGGCCGAGTATAATTTGCTAGTTTGAAAATGCAGTTGAATATATGTCCAGTATTTGTAATCTTATCTGAATGGAATAAATTGTAGTCCATCTTGATTACCTGCAGTTTTTGCATAGAATAGTCCTAGCAGCAGCAAAAATACACTATCATTAACTTTAACTGAAAGGCTTTTCTAATGGAAAGAAAATTGAATTACAGACCATATGCAACTGGATTTTATTTCTACTGAATAACTGATTTTTCAGTTCACTGGCAGTTCCAGAAAAAATTGTTCAGTTCGGGTCAAGCCAAAATGGAATTATTTTGGTGTTTTTGGCCAATCAAACAAGTTGTAAAAACCATTTTGGATCAAACAAATAAGTTTGTTTTTTGCATCTTTAACAAAAGCAAATGAAGGGCTAGGTTCACAAAATGGAGGAGGCGGCGGTCGCAGGAGTGGAATAAGTGTCTTGTCTAAGGTAACATGGGAAGTCTGGCTGTGGCTGAGCTGGGAATTGCTCTAATTCAATCACAAGTTATTGGTCTTGATACAACTATTAGTGGGTAAAGTTCTAAGCCCTATTGTGCAGGAAGTCAAACTAGATGATCATAATGGTCGCTTCTGGCTTTAAACTTTATGAATGCATGAACCCAGCTCTGCCTCCCCTCCATACCCCCCAGATGTGGGGGTCCTAAGCACTAAAACCATTAAGGAAATGTATCTTTCCATTACGTCTTCCAAGTTCTGGTGTCAATTACCTACGGGAGTCTTCCAAACTGAAAGTTAAACGAACAAACCTACGGAGAGTGGGGGGAAGGGAAGGTGGGAGCTACTCGCCCTGCCAAAGTAAGCAGATTTTGTCACATTGTTACTCAGTGCTTGTGTGCTGGTGCAGAGCTAGATGAGCCAAATCAGCTGGGAGGAAGAATTCCATCAGAAAAACGTGAATGGTAATTGGGAATTTTGTAAGAACTCCTTACTATATTCTACAACTGAGGAAGAAGCCATGCTGATTGAAAAAACATACTGGTTTAGAGGGGAAATGAAGACAGTGATAATAAATAAACAAAAACAAACAAACAGAAGAAAGGGGACGTTGATAGTGATGAATATGAATGAGAAATTATGAATTGTAGAAAATTGAATGGGAAACAAAGGGGCACAAGGACAAATCAGAGTTAATAAGGGTATTAAGAAAGCAAGCAGTGTTAACAAGGGTATTAAGAAAGAGTTTTAAAATACATTAAGAACAAAAAGAAGCCCTCAAATGGTATTGGTTCATTACTAGACGAAAATGCTAGTTATCAATAATAATGCAGAGAAGTGTTCAATATTTCTGTTCTGTATTTGGAAATAAAACAGATGGTTATAGTCTCATCATATGGTGATAACGCTCTTTTCATTCCACTAGTATCTTTGGAGGATGTAAAACAGAAGCTACTAAAGTCAGACACTTTAAAATCACCTGGCATCCAAGAGTTTTTTAACAGAGCTGGCTGAGGAGCTCACCGAACTGTTAATGTTGATTTTCAATAAAGCTTGGAGCATGGAGAAGTTCTAAAAGAGCAGAAGAAAGCTAATGTTGTGCCAATTTTTAAAAAGGTAAACAGAATGACCCAGATAATTATAGGCCTGTCAGTCTGACATCGATCCCAGGCAACATAATTGAACAAATGATACAGGACTCGATTAATAAACAATTAAAGGAGGGCAATGCAATTATCGCAAATCAACATGGAAAACATATCCCATCAAACTAACTTGATATTTTTTTTTATAAGATTACAAGTCTAGTTCATAAAGGTGAAAGTGTTGACCTATATTCATACACATCTGTAAGGCACTGACTTGGTACCTCAGGACATTCTGATTAAAAAAACTAGAATGATGTAGAATTAACATGGCACACATTCAATGGATTATATACTGGCTAACTGATAGGTCTCAGCTCTGTTAAAAAACTCTTGGATGCCAGGTGATTTTAAAGTGTCTGACTTTAGTAGCTTCTGTTTTACATCCTCCAAAGATACTAGTGGAATGAAAAGAGCGTTACTGTAACTGTAAATGGGGAATAGCCAGCAAGTGGGTAAGTTTCCAAAGAGGTCACTCAGAAGTCAGTACTTGAACCCATGCTATTTAGAAAAATTTTCAATTACCTGGAAGAAAACAAAATCATCACCGATAAAATTGGCAGATGACATGATAATTGGGGGAATGGTAAATAATGAAGAGGAGAGGTCACTGATTCAGAGCGATCTGGATCTCTTGTTAATCTGGGTGCAAGCAAACAATATGCACTTTAATATGGCTAATTGTAAATGTTTATATCTCAAAACAAAGAATATACACTATATTTATAGGATGGAGAACTCTACCGTGGGAAGCAGTGACTCTGAAAAAGACTTGGGGGGTCCTGGTGGATGATCACCTGAACATGAGCTCCCAATGTGATACTGTGGCCAAAAAAAAAAATGCAATCTTGGGATATATAAACAGGGGAATCTAGGTAGCCATAGAGAGGATATTTTATCTTTATATTTGGCACTGGTGCAACTTCTGCCGGAATGCTGTGTCCAGTTCTGGTGCCAACGATTAAAAAAGGATGTTGATAAATTGGAGCGGATTCAATGAAAAGCCACAAGAATGATTAAAGGATTAGACGACCTGCCTTACAGTAATAGACTCAAGGAGCTCAATCTATTTAGCTTAACAAAGGTTAAGGGGTGACTTGATTACAGTCTATGGGCTGGTCTACACTACGGGATAAAATCGATTTTAGATACACAATTTCAGCTACG
>NC_133773.1:20065657-20152838 GCF_003597395.2 Chelonoidis abingdonii | reverse complement strand
TCCGTGGCTCGCCATGTCGATTCCGGAACTCCGTTGGGGTTGGTGGAGTTCCGGAATCGATATAAGCACGCTCAGGGATCGATATATCCCGTCTAGATTAGATGCGATATATCGATCCCAGAGCAATCGATTTTAACGCACCGATACGGCGCGTAGTCTAGACGTACCCTATAAGTATCTACATGGGGAACAAATATTTAACAGTGTGCTCATCAGTCTATCAGAGAAAGATATAATGTGAGACAATGGTTGGAAGCTGAAGCTAAACAAATTCAGACTGGAAATAAGGTGTAAATTTTTGACAGTGAGAGTAATTGAAACAATTTACCAAGGGTTGTGGTGGATTCTCCATCTGTGATAATTTTTAAATCAAGATTGAACGTTTTTTGTAAAAGATTTTCTCTCGGAATTATTTGGGGGAAGTTCTATGGCCTGTGTTATATTAGATGATCACAAAGGTCTCTTTCAGCCTTGGAATCTTGTGGCTTAACTACTTTCCAGTTTTCTATATAAGCAAACTGCCTGGCTAGCAACAAGATTCAAGGCATAACTTGAGTCAAATGGTTCTTAGAGCTAGCCAGGTAATCATTAACTATAAATATGACCAAAATTCTACCCCCGTTTATTCAGTTTCATTTATACCTGAGGTTTGAGACAGTACACAGTGTACCTGGCCACAGCTGTAAGTTATCGGACAGTTCTTTATAAGCAATCACATGTATTCTTAAGTTAAAAGCATTACAGAGAAAACATCTTAAACACTATAACAGAACCTATACGCATGCTCATAAGTTTACCAGAGATTACCCCCTCATTCCAACAAACACTCTGTTTGGTGATTAGTCCCTCAAACCCCACATGGTATTTCCTGTGGTCACAAGTTCATCACAGCTTCATCTCAGAACCAACACCCAACCCTTACAGGGCTTCAGTGGGCCAAAAACCTTCCAACTCCATTCCTAAAAACTGGGGTCCACTTGGACCAGAGGCCCTGTCTGTTTACTGGATCCAAAAGAAGGCCCTAAGTTAGGTATAACTCAAGCTATATATATAAAAAAATTCCTCTCTGTCTCTTGATCCTAAGAGAATCCAGCTTGAACCAGGACCTGTTAGCCTCTCTCCTGGAGGTGTTACAACCTGAGTGAATTTGCCTAACCACCCCACTCCTCCACCCACTGTTCTTAGTTCCTGAAACGCTGTAGTCTCCTCAATAGTACATGAGCATTGTGTTTTTAATACAATGAACTCCTAAAATACTTAATTCAATGAGGTTTGTCCAGGATCTTGTCATATCTACCACAGTCAGTTCACCCCATGCTGCTCTTCAAAAGCTGCCAGAGCAGGAGCACAGCTAGGTAACCATTAATGGCTTGGACATCACATCCTTCCTCGCAGGACTGGCGCTAGGGTTTTGAGCGCCCTAGGCGGATGGCAATTTCGCTGCCCCGCGCGCTGGTCCCGCGGCTCCGGTGGAGCTACCACAGTGGTGCCTGCGGAGGGTCCGGTGTGCCTGCGGGCAGTCCACCACAGCCACGTGCGCAACCGACCTTCCGCAGGCACCACTGCGGCAGCTCCACGGGAGCTGCCTGCCGCCCCCTCCGGCAGCGCCCTGACCCAGGGGACACCCTTGGCTGCTGGCTCCCGCTGGTAGCTCAGACTCCCTCTCTGTCCCAGCAGCAGCGGCTGCTCAACCATTTAAAAAAAATTGGGGGGCGCTTTTTGGTACCCCCAAATCTCGGCGCCCTAGGCAACCGCCTAGTCCGCCTAAATGGTTGCACCAGCCCTGCTTCCTCCAGGCAACTGCACACTGGAAAACCTGAGATACACATGATGGAAGAATCGCCTGCTTATCTCATTCTGGTTTGACAGAGAACATTGTCGTGTCCCTCACAGTCCTTGTTTACTCATGTATTCCATAATCCATTAACATTACTAATTTACTAATTACTGTTACTAAATCTGAATTATGGCTATAGAATGGTGTGCACCGGTATGATGGAATATTGATTCTGGTACTGACATGGTGGGGCTCCTCTGACTGTGATGGAGCGCATGGCAAAGGGGATATGGAAATGAAACATTTCACTGCTGTCTCTTCTATCTTGCCTAGTGACTAAGACAATATACAGGAGATCAGTGCTGCCGAAACTGCACTTAGGCGCTGAACAGTTGAACTGTACTCCAAAGATTGCATTGACTGCTTAAGCTAGAGTTTTCTAAGGAGAATCCCACAGCGTTTCACATCACCCCTCTTCAAAAGCCCCCTTTGCACGTTCTTATAGTGTGTCTGTTCCTATCCTGCTCACACTGATTGCCTCCTGCACTCTAAAACTACACACAGCATACCTCTGTTTCAGCGTATTTGGGGGTGGGGCAGGGCACACTGACCCCCTGGGTGCTTCTTTGTGCTATATATGATGACTGGACCATTAGTGTGATATTCCAATCAACTACCACAACTTTCTGAGTTGAAAAATGTGAAAATACACAGTACTGGGCTTATTTGTTTCACCCAAAATGCCAGCACAGCGATCTGAACAGCACAGGATCAGTGTCAGTTAACGGCCAAGAGTGGAATGTGTTTTGTTACAGAACTCCGAGCTGTCCAAGTCCACGGCACTGCAATATTTCATAAACCTGAAGGAGGAGAAAGTGTGATCAATCTATGACCCAATTTCAGGACAGTGGATTTCACTCTAAACTCTCCTTGAAGGTTTTTTTTTTTTTTAAATGTTCTTTTGGTGGTTCAGTTCACACTCAATACATTACAGCTTTTCTGCTTCTGAAAGGCTAAATAAAATATATATTGCATTAGAAAAGTCACTCCCATTAATGACACACTCCTATGTGTAGACTTTTAAATGTCTGTTCCAGCTTTTGACCATGAGGCTCCTCAATTATTTTAGTCATTTTTTGTCCAACATTTCCAGGCTCTCCCCACTGTAAATGGCATTAGTTTTTACCTCTGAAGGCTGAAGTGTTATGCATCCACCAAGCAACCATTCTGTCATTTACACAAGAGCAGGGCTCACAGTGGCAAGGGATGTAGGAAGTAGAATAAATGAAAGCAAAAATGAACCGTATCTTTCCACCACTCACACGATTGCATCAGCAACTGCCCTAAAGAGGTATCAATATTCAAAACCCACTACTCAATATGTTTTGTACTTTTAGAGAGAACACTTTTGTTTACAATCCATCTACTATTGGAAAGTTAAGATTTTCTGATTAAAGTTCCAGCTTGCTAGCAATGCAAATATTCCATGGGGGACAAAATGAACACTTTACAAGTTAGAGCAGAATGTAAATTGGGAAGCTGGATGTACTGTCAGATGTTGTTAGCGTTTTTCATTTGCAGTTTTTGGAGGCGATATTAAGCAGCAAAGATAAATGAGCATTACAGGTATTAACTCTAAAACACAAAGTTTTTGTTTTAATGAACATTATTTGTCATTCATGGCTAGCTTGGCTTTCTTGACTGATCTGTGTAAAGTGTTAACTCTGTCACTAAGGGTACGTCTACACTACCTGCCGGATCAGTGGGTAGAGATCGATCTATTATGGATCGACTTATCGCCTGTAGTGTAGATGCGATAAATCGATCCCCAATCGCCCTTCCATCGATTGCTGAACTCCAGCTCGATGAGAAGCGGAAGCAAAGTTGATGGGGGAGCAGTGGCCGTTGATACCACGCTGCAAGGATGCGAAGTAAGTGATTCTAAGTCCATCTAAGATACATCGACTTCAGCTACGCTATTCTCGTAGCTGAAATTGCTTATCTTAGATCGATCACCCCCCTATCCCCCAGTGTAGACCAGGCCTGACAGAGATCTTTCCTGTCCACAAATTGAGCCTCTTCCAGTTTTGCTCCCAGTTGAGATCAAATTTTACCCTGTTTCTAGAAGAGCTAGCAAGTGTCATTGTATGTGAGTACTGAAAGATAATTCACAAAACTGAGACCACTTAGATTGATCTCGAGACCCATATAAACCCATTTGTGGAAAGAAAAAAAATCACCTCCCATCCTGACCTTCACCAAAAACTCCAGCCAAACAAAAATACAGCTCTTTTTCAGATAGCAAATATTAAGAAAATTAAGTGTTCTCCATCTGAATTTCACACATCTGAACACTTGCTTGAAGCACTATACTGGATATCTTAAGAGAAAGCCTATTCTACTGAGGCTTCCAACCCAATTCCGAACACCTAAGTGTCTCAAAGAGAGTTTGGAGAAGCATCCAAAAAGTTAGCTGCTGTTCATACTGCACACCCATATAAGACCAAAAGCTCAGTGATACAAACAAGTAAACAGAATTAAGTAATGTAAACCTTGAAAAGTGATATATTCTAAAAAGAAACTCCAAGAAACTGGATATATGAAGATAATGTCAGTGTACCATACTTTGGTTTAGTGCCTTTGACAATAAACAAATACTCCTGGGTAAAATCTTATCATGCTTCATGTTCCAGGAATTTGAAAGGAAAGCCCTGGTCACCTTTAACTTTAACCCCCACCTGAGCCAGGTGTTCTTGGGAGCCTTAAAATTAACTTTACATTTTCCAAAGTACTCAGCTCTGAAATTGGGGGGCAAGTTTTCAAATGGTAGTTAAGGCACTTAAATAATGCTCAGGTTTTCAAAAGTGCTCTACACACAAGAAACTGCCATTGTGAGCCACACGGCCAGACTTCCAGAATTGCTTAGCATTCCAATACACTGGTCACTGATTGGGATGAATAAACAGGAGCTGGAAATCTGGTCACTTATTGGGATGTGTAAGGAAAGGGAAACTAGTCTGAGCTGATGGGAAGACATATTAGGATGTGGAACAGTCACCCAAAGAAAGATGAGGAAGCCCCATTGTTTGGGACTCAAACTAGGAAGGATGAAGAACTAGAAACACACTACAGTGATTAGAGAACTAGCCCTGAACTCAGGAGATAGAGCAGGGAATTTAACCTCAATCACACGCTTCTGAGTAATATTGGGCAAGTCACTTATTCTCTGTGGGGATAATGGTGGCACTGCCCTACCTCACAGAGGTACTGTGAGGATAAATCATTTCCAGATACTGAGAATCTCAGATACTTTGGTAACGAGAGCTATGTAAGTATCTTAGGAATGTAAATAGCCTTGCATTTGGAGGATTTGGGACTGGCAAATCTATGTCCACCTCACATTGGATCAAGACAGGCCAACCAGGCCCCAGGCTCAGAAGGGGACACAAAACATTTTCTGCTTCAATTTTGTATTACTCCTTCTCACCCTAGTAGAAGGTTCCCCCCCTCCCCAGTATCCTCCTCCTCCTTCTCTGCCCTAAAAGTGGCTTAGGGCCATGTTTATGATTATTTGGATTGCAACAGTACCCAGAGGATCTAAACAAGATGTGGTCCCCATTGTGTAGGGTGCCATTCAAACACATACCAGGACATGGTTCCTACCCCAAAGAGCATGTACATTTTAATTCAGTCTTAACATTTTCCTGAACCGGGGAGCAATTTTTCTCTTCAGGGCATACATAACCATGGAATCAATCAGTGATCACATCACTAAGTGAAAAAGACAGCAAGAGTCCTCAGCACAGTGATACCACAATATGCTAGAATTTTTAGAATATAAAGGTAAGCCAAATTCCCAACCAGAGAAAAGAGGAGTGGGGAAGGGGAAAGAAGGAGGCAGCTGTGGTCATGTTGTAGCATCTCTAAATTAAAAAATGACAACAGAACACCTTGCTCTCCTCTCCAAAATAACCTCTCATTGCATACCAGTAGTCCCTCTACTTTCTGATTAGAGACAATAGTAGAGATGTAAACAGTTTAATTAGGAACGGACAACTGTGTTCTTGGAGGTTAATATACCTTGCCCCTTTTACACATGGATTAGCACTAAGAACACAAAACATTCAAGGTAACAGGTGGATGAATCATTTGATCTTGGCATTTCTAATTAACCTTTACATTGCCTTGCTACTCTTCAGAAATGTCTTGAGTATTCTGTGTGCATACAATTCTCATTACACACACACACTGTTTGCCACAGCAGACATGATTTTTGGACCAGTAAGTCCTGTACTCTCTCTTGGCAGCGACCTATACCTTATAGTTCAAAGAAAGTGAAAAATCCTCCATTAATGCCTCTAGGCCAAAATTTTCATGTTTGGGTGAAGCTTTACATTAAGCATCAAAAGGCCAGATTGTGACACCCTTACATTGTGCACTGCTCTGCAAGTAGTCCCACTGGTATGGCTACACTTGGAATTTCAAAGCACTGCCGCAGCAGCGCTTTGAAGTGTGAGTGTAGTCAGAGCGGCAGCACTGGGAGAGAGTTCTCCCACCGCTGCATGTAAACCACATCCTTTACGGGTGTAACGTGCAGCGCTGCCGTCCTGATTACACTGATGCTTTACAGCGCTGCATCTTGCAGCGCTTGGGGGAGTGTTTTTTTCACACCCCTGAGCGCGAAAGTTGCAGCGCTGTAAAGTGTGAGTGTAGCCAAGCCCATTGATAAGTGAGTATGAATTACTATCTAGCACTAAATAAACTGGTTGCTATAAGGGAGCTGCAGGTGCTCAGCATCTCTGAAAAAAATCACACTTCCTTCCTCTCTTTCTGGTCTGGTGCACAAATATGAATTTGTGTGCTTAACTTTAGCTACCCAAATATAATACTTACTACAGTAACCAGGTGTGCAATACTAAACATAAGACTGAAGGCAGAAGAATTCCTCTCTGACCCCTGTCAGTCATCAACCTGCAGCCTGATGCATGAAATTTGAGTTCACCATCATACTCTACATAAAAGGTAATAAAATTAGCCAAATTTATTAACAATCCAGACACAGTGCTTGACTCATTATCCTGCAGTGGTTAATTCTACACGTTGATTTCATGCTGCATGGAGCAGCATATCCTTTTATTTGTTCTACGTTTATTCAACATTAGTTTGACTAAGCAACTTCTTATTCCTAGTACTATGGGATGGAGTTAAGTGACAGAAAGCAGTTGATCAATTTTCAATATATCTTTAATAATTTAAGAGTTTTAAACTCTATTTTCCTAATCTTTTCAGGAGAAATCACTATTTTTTTAAATTATTCAACAAATGTAAACCCCATCATACCTCTAGACTATGGAGTAGTAGGTTAGTCAGTTCAGATCATATAACAACCTATTTATAATTTATATTGTAAAAATAAAGACATTCAGTGACTGGGATGAAATTCACCAATCAGAATGTTAGGCAATTTTACATTCTGCAGGAGCTGTCTGTTGAGATAAATCATCTGAATTAATCTGTGAATGAGATATTCCTGTTAATTTTAGTATCTGACCACCAGTCTAATCACCATTCAAAAACCTAGCATATATGAGCAGTCACACGTCCAACCTATAACCCTATTCCTGTCATCTTTGCTACACTCCTATGAACCTTGCCAGAGATATGTTACATACACTAGAAATAAGCATAAGAATATATACACTTACTAGGAATGAGGTGAGAAATTGATTATTAAAACTATCGCTAATGCTCTTGACCGTCAAATAAAGCATATTCAACTAGAACTGAAAAACCTGACGTCAGGAGCTCCGATATTACAATGATGAATAGTGTAAGAACCTACACACAAGAGAACAGATTGAAGAGAATATAATTACAAAACTATGTAGTTTCTCTACATTATTGCAGTAATTTTAATGTACTGCTAGACAGATAACATCTTACATTACTGCATATAATTGAAGTTCACAATTTCTTCTTCTCCATTTCTGTTTTCTAAAGAGTAATAACAAAGTGGCATTTTTAAAATATGGGGGAAATGTACTGAAAAGTTATTTTACATGCAGTAAAGCAGATGCAATCCTGCAAGCTCTCTCTCCCCTCTGCAAGGAATTCACAATATATTACACAATAGTAAGAAAAACTATTAAGAATTCTAAAGTGATTTTTAGGCTACCAGTAGTATTTTGAATGTGTAAAAGTTATGCCACCTAAACCCAGTCACTATTCAAGAGCACAGTGACTTACTGCAGAGCCTAGGTTGTTAGTTATCTTATTTCAGCTTAAAAATGTTACTTTAAAAATCGTCACAACTAAATCTTGATACAGCATCAAATCTTGCCTCTGGACAAGAATGCAGAAACAATTTTAAAAAATCTAAACAGCTTGTCTCTGTGATAGTCAATATAATAAATAGATGTTGACAGAACCAGATATTAAATGGAATAATGACCATGGCAACAGCTGGAAATGTGCTTGTTAAGCAAATATCAAATAAATCTAAAGCTTTGAGCTCTCACCTTGCACAAACACACACTTCCAGAAGAGTCAGTAACAATGTAGGCACTTCCAGTGTGCTAGCCAGAGCAGCTGCTGCTGTTGTGAACTGCTTACAGCACAGCCAGCCCTGTCGCTTTTCTCACTATCTGTTTGTTCTCTACAGTTTCTCCCATGACTCCATCACCCAGGAATGGCAACTACCTCTCTCCTTAGCATTGGTAGTGCACTGGCTGCTATTGAACTCAGGTAACAAAATGAGTGAAACAAGGTCAGTGCAATGTGAGCTGAGACAAAGTGCGGGAGACAAAGAGACCCTAAACAAGGGTTACTGAGCTGTGTAAATCACAGCTCAGACAATGGGTGGTCAGAAGAGCAGTGAATCTGAGAATCACAACATGGAACACAGCCAATCAGCTTACCCAGTAACCCTTCTTTAGGCAATAAACAAATACACAAAAAGAACCATCCTGGTGTTTGCCAGTACCAACACCCCAAACACTCTGTTCCGATAATATCTTCCTCAGCCAAACTGTAGGTCAGAGGGGGATTATTTTCTTTCACAAGCTGTTAATATTAGTAGAAAGGAATAGATCACAGGATGCCTTACAGACAGCAAAAAAAATCCCCTAAATAAATATAGTACACTAACTTTAATAAGATTTCTCTACTACTATTCCCCGCCCCCCTGCACTACTGCCCTTTGGTATTTTGCCTCAGTTCCTGTTAGGATCCCACAGAAGGATACCGAGAGGAGATTAAATGATTTAATAGCTGATGGTAAGAGCAGGAATTTATGGAATGACATCTCTAAGGACCTGATCAGATAGTAGAGGACATGCTAAAATTTTCATGCTCTGTCTCAAACTGACTGACTTATTTCTTGTGCTAACTGAATTATAGCATGATAATTTTTATTAAAATACCTGATCTTGGTTAGCTCTCCTTCCCCAACTGGAAATCTTTAGTATTACTTAAAGCTATTTTTCTCTGGTCTTCTTGCCTTTGTTGGTGGACCCCTTGTAATCACAATACAGCAGCTCTCTGAGCTTCACAACAAGTAGTTTGTTGTACAGGATCTAAAAATAGTGTTGAATGTTTAGTGAAACACTTGCCTTAGTGACCCTAATGCCAGTTACCATGTGCCCAGGGATTCTGTGAGTTCATTGTCAGTAAGCAACATAGACTAATATTAAATGTAGTTCAGACCTTCAAAGAGAAAAAGAATTCTTTATCAAGCTCATAAAAGTTTTGAAAGAGAGACGAGTGAGTAAATCCTGACCTTGAAAACTAAAAGGGACAGGGTGAATTTGTTTTGAGAATTTGCCCTGGGAAAAAGTTGCTTAAACTGTTATGATCAGGCAAAGCACTCAGTAAAAAATTGAGCTGTAGCAGTCAATAGATCTTTTCCCTCCGTGTGTATTCAGAACAGAGTCACAAAGATTTTGTATATTAGTTTGAACACCTGTTTCCCCTATCGAGGCAACACTTCTGTGGGAACATGAGCTGGCTAATGTATCAACAGGTTTGTTAATAGCCGGTTCAAACCTGCAGAACCACACACAAGAGTTGTGAAAGAGAAGCACTGTCATAAATAGATAGTTAAGGGTTAATGTCTCTTTTACCTGTAAAGGGTTAACAAGCTCAGTGAACCTGGCTGACACCTGACCAAAGGACCAATCGGGGACAAGATACTTTCAAATCTTGGTGGAGGGAAGTCTTTGTTTTGTGCTTTTTTTTTTGTTCTTTGTTCTCTCTTGGAGCTAAGAGGTGCCAGACGTGTAACCACATCTTTCTCTAATCTTTCTGAAACAGTCTCTCATGTTCAAAATAGTAAGTACTAGATGGAAGGCGGAGTAGTCTTTATGTTTGTTTTCTTTATTTGCAAATGTGTATTTTGCTGGAAGGATATTTTACCTCTGTTTGCTGTAACTTGTACTTAGGCTAGGGGGGAAGGAGTCCCTCTAATCTATGTAAAGCTGAAGACCCTGTAAACATTTTCCATCTTGGTTTTACAGAGATAATTTTTATTTTTTTTCTTTCTTTAATTAAAAGCTCTCTTTTTTCAGAACCTGATTGATGTTTTTCCTTGTGTAAAACTCAAGGGGATTGGGTCTGAACTCACCAGGGAGTGGTGGGGGGAGAGAAGGAAGGGGAGGTTAATTCCTCTCTGTTTTAGGATCCAAGGAGTTTGGATCAGTGTATCTCTCAGGGAAAGTCTGGGAGGGGGAAAGAAGAGTGGGGGGAAGGTTAATTCTTCTCTGTTTTAGGCAAGGAGTTTGGATCAGTGTATCTCTCAGGGAAAGTCTGGGAGGGTTATAGGAGGGGAAATGGTTTATTTCCCTTTGCTTTAAGACCCAAGGGGTTTGGGTCTTGGGTCCCCCAGGGAAGATTTTGGGGAGACAGGGAGTGTACCAGACACTGAAATTTCTGGTTGGTGGCAGCGCTATCAGATCTAAGATAGGAATTAAGCTTAAAAGGGTATATGCAGGTCCCCACTTTCTGGACACTGAAGTTCAAAGTGGGAATAATACCTTGACATTTGAACACCTGTTTCCCCTATCGAGGCAACACTTCTGTGGGAACGTGAGCTGGCTAATGTATCAACAGGTTTGTTAATAGACGGTTCAAACCTGCAGAACCACACACAAGAGTTGTGAAAGAGAAGCACTAAGTCATCTGTACAACTGCTCAGCATGGTAGTTTGTGGAGCTGGATGATAAGTGCAGAAAAATGTCTGCAGGAATTTTTTTGCCAAAAATGTTTCATTGAAATTGATTTTCTTTGAGAATTTTTGACCACTATAAACTGGCTGAAAAACAGGAAAAATATCAATGAAAATACCGAAATTAAAAATTTTTCCTCACGGTTTTGAAAGTACTAGCTTTAGTACTTTGTAACTTGTGAATCAGTAAAGTGAACTGCTGCAGGTGAAGGGAGCAGGCACTGCAGGCCATAGGAGCCCAACAAGAACACTGATCATTGTGTTTTGGAAAGAACCTCTGAAGACAATGGGTTTGCATAGGAAGAATTCCAAGCTTAATTTTGACAGCAGAATATTTAGTATTGGTGGGTGTATACAGAAAAAATCCAGCTCAACTCTCAAGAGTAAATTTAGAAGTGATGTTTAAGTTAATATATATTAGATTCCTTCACACATTCTCACTAGATTCTCTTGGACTTAAGTTGGTGTAACATACAAGTCCAGGAGTGGGAAGATGCAAGTTAGCGTGGGAAGTGGTTTAAGAGTATTTTTGTAAATTTATTATCTTCTTAACACTGAAAAAGCTACAGCAATTTAGCTTGTCCAAAAGTCAGCTAAGCTCAGTGAGCCAAACTGAGAAGTAGGCTAGTCATTGGTAAGTGGATGTGAGTTTATAAAGATATGTGTCAATGAGTTCAAGTTGTTATATCATTAGAAGGAAGATGGAGAAGGTCATTTACATTACTCCAAATTAGGCTGCCTTTACACTCACTTATGCATGTCGTTGGTGGGACAGGGGAGGCATGGATTTGCAGCACTCACTGTTACGGAAAGCATCTCTTCACTTAAATTGAGCAAACATGATTTGGGGTTCTTGACACAAAACAATGTGGAATCCTTTGATGCCATTTTCAGAAGGTCACTTTTCAGACTAGATCTTGTGAGGTCCATCAGGTCTTGAAAACAGGCCTGCACAGCTGTCAGCCAGCAGAAACCTCCAAGCTGCCTCCCAATGACAGGTGTCACCAGCTTGCACTCCAGTTGCCATGACCTGTTGTGAATACAGAGTACGGGAAGTTCTGCTTCAAGGGATGTAACAGGTAGCAGGCTCGTGGATCCTGATTGGCTCCTTGCATTCTATCCATCCAGGTTCCAGAAGTATCCAGGCAACCGTGTGAATCTCCTGTAGCTTCCATAACCATTTCTGCTGCCTGGTCTTGAACTCCTGGGTTCAACCTTGGCTTGATTCTGACCTGGCCTCCTGACCCAGACTTTGCTACCAACCCCAGCCTGGAACTTGACTACAAAGTCTTCTGCTACTCTGAGCATCAGGTTTGATACTACTCTGACTCTTAGTCCCAACTGCCCTTGTCAGGATCCTGACAGATCTGCAGTTTAAAGAATTAAGTGAGATGCAAAATTTTATTTTAAAAAGGTTAAGCCTGAGGAACAGACTGATAAGCTAAGGTGCCGGGAATCTAGGAAGAGAAGGGAAATAATTTTAAAATCACTACCTTGCTTTATTTACTTTCACACAGTCACAGCAGTTTAGTAATGGAAAAGACCTAGGAAATCATGTAATCCATTCTGTTGCTAATGGAAGGTCATTCCCTTCAATTTATTATCTAGTGTTTTGTTTGTCCAGTCTAGTTTCAGTTCTATGTATTTGTTTTGCAAAAGTAATATTTCATCATCTTCCTCCTTGGCAATGAACCCTACAAACCTCTACTACTCCTTCCCAATACTCACAAAAACGCACTGGAAAGCAGTGAATCCAAATCTACATCCAGGGATGTGTTTTCTCCTTTGCTATTCAGCTCTCTGGCTAATATTTAGAGGAAGAAGGCATTAAGAGAATGCCAAGTTCTTTCTGCTAATTTATTAGGAGAGCAGTTGAGCCTATACTCAGTATCACACAGCCACCTGTTACTGCTGTCTTACCTGAGAAAACCACTAGTTGATGCTAATTAGGAAGTACTTTTAAAAGACATTTCCAGAGCCACCTGCACCCAGAAAAATAAATATGAATTTTTCCCTTCCCTCCCCTGCTGCCTCTATTCTGATGGCCCAATCCTGTTTCATTGAAATCAACGGGAATTTTGCTATTAACTTCTATAGAAGCTGACTCTGGCCCTAAGTCACACTCTTTTAAATGTAGATTGAGTGAATATTCCAGGTTTCTTATGTTAAAAGACACCCTTCTTCCACTACCCTGCCAGAGAAGTAATAAGAAAGCTACAAGCCCTCTGGCATCAGATGAGACAGCTCCTTCCAGCTGCTTCTACAGGAATAATTAATATAAGTAGCACTATGAATATTCAGCAGTCATTGCCTGAGGAGTCAGATGATGGATTGAGCTTGATGGTAAAAGAGTGGAAATGAAAGACAATGTTGGTCAAGATTTTTAAAATGTTAATTATTGAAATCATAACAATATCGTGGCTGCCTGTGGACAGCTGAACAGAATTAAAACAGAATTAGGGAACCTTCAGCGAAAACAGAGATGCTCAACCTATTTCTCTCCCCTTCTGAGAAAATCTGTTCTGAAGCTTCATCTGAACCTCTCAGAATATTATCACCACATTTAATTAAGGAAGAGTATAGAGTTAATCTGTTCAGCAGCCAATACTGAAGTAAGTAGCATATGGTCAAGCCAAACACCCAGTCCCTGGACCCAATCCTGCTCCCACTGAAGCAAATGGCAGTTTTGCGACTAACCGCAGCAATGCAAACTCTCATCCAGAGATTACAGCTTAATTTTTTCCTTTCAGTGATGCCAACTGGAGTGGATGTGGGAAGGTGAATGCCCCCACCCCCCAGGTTTTAGCACTTCCTCGAAGTTCCACAGGCTGCCAAGTTCCATAGGCATGTTGGAGCTACCTAATCTAATACTGTTTTATATCATGTGAACTCAATACAAAGCAAGACAGATCCTATGAACTCTTCCTTTACTTTCCTCTTTTATAAATGGCTAGAGTGTAGATTTCCACAATACGTAAGGGTAGGTTTGAAATTCGGCCTCTTGGTGCGGTGTGGTCTGGTGTAGGATTCATCATTAGAAGTCACTGGGAAGGCAGTCACCAAAACCCAAATCCTCTCCCCAGTGCACTGCCTAAGTAACACAGCACAGTGCTGGGGAAAACTACACGAGTAAAGAGAGAAAAGCCCTCCTGCTGAGTGGCATTGGAAATGGATTGGTCATGTGCTTTGGTTGGAAACCGATTCCATCACCAGAGCAGCAGATGGACACCTGAAGGCAAGTGAAAACGAGGCTACCCAAAAACAACATGGCAAAGAGCTGTGGAAGCTGAGCTGAAAAACCTGGGGAAACATTAAAAGACTTGCCAGAAACAGACAGGAGTGGAGGAGCTTCATCACTGCCCTAAACGCCAGAGGCGTAATAGGAACATGTTGATGATGATGAGACGTGTAGCTGAATCGACCTTACATTTTAGTGTGGACCTGGCTTAAGTAATGTTACCTTAGTATTTCCTATGTTTCTGAGTATTCCCTGCAGGAAGGATGAGGAAATGAAAGGAATGTTGCAAATACTGAAGTAGACTGATTTATGAGTCAAAACTGGCAAAAACTTGAGTAATCCCACTGTACAGAAGTACAAAAAAAGGTGTCAAAAATAAATCTATACTCTGAATGCTGAGGCAGATGACCCTAAATAAACCAATGAGTGGCACCAGCACCTGTAAACTATTCAACATCTATTTAGACATCATGAGCTTGATTCTGCACTGGCTCACATCTTGTGTGAAGTGTAATATGTTCATATCGACTCTTTGGGACAAGGACTTTTTTTGTTATATGTTTACACAGCTCTTTGCGCAATGAAGTTCCGGTCTATGATTAGGGCTTCTCTGGGCTACAACAATACGAGTTAATAATAATAATGATCTCATCAGTATGTACATGCGGACAGATCAGCTCTGGTTATGTTTTATCAAAATACATAAATAGCTACACAAGGTGCAACGTATTGAAGAATCAGACCTCATGATTACTACTATTCAGTAAAAATACCTTCTTTTTTTAAGCTTATCATTTTATAGCTCTTCCATTCTCCCTCATACATTTGCTATTTTTACATGCATGCCATATTCAGACGGATCATCTGGAAACAGTGTTTGTTTCATCTGTCCCAGTGTTGACCAAGATACTGTTGTTACATTCCTGAAGTCCTTGGCTGTACATCATAACCATGGCTGCTTCAGCAGGGAACAGATGTGTAGGAGGACAAGGAGAAGGAGGAAACAGGGAGAGAGTATGTGCTGCATATTTTGTTGTCAGTCGGGTTGTGGATCTCTAGACTGCTGCTAAGAGACACCTCCTTGGCCCACAGTAATCACATGTTTGAAACCTTAATGGTAAAAAGAGCTTTGTCAATCGGACAGATGAGCGAGGAAACAAACCACACAATTTGCTTATGTAAAAGTGAGGTGTCAAGCCTTCAGAGAATTTTTTGGCCCAATAATCCTCTCAGGGCTTAGTTACACTTGTGAGTTACAGTACATTAAAGGAGCCCTGGGCACACTAGCTCACTCCCTGTCCACACTGGCAAGGCACGTAGAGTGCTCCGACTCCATGGCTAGAGTGCTCCGGTACTCCACCTCGGTGAGTAGAATAACATTTGACGCGCCCCCGCTGGAGTGCCCCGGCATCAGGGTGAACGAGGTGTTGCATTATTGAGCTCTGATCAGCCTCCAGAAATGTCCAATAATCCCCTTAAGTCAAGTGGCCACTCTTCTAATTGTTTTGGATATGCCCTTTGAAACCCCATTTGACAGCCAGCTGCTTATCTGCTCCAAGACAAAGCAACCATTACTGTGGAATGCTGTGTGTGAGAGAGAGAGAGACGCAGGGGGGAAGGGAGGTCTTTTGCTGTCTGAACTTACAAGACAGCATGCTGACATGGTCTCAGGCCCCCAAAAACCCACTCTCTCTCCCACCACATACACACAACACACTCCCTGTCACGCTGCACCCCACCTTACCCCCATTTGAAAAACATGTTGCAGCCACTTGCATGCTGGGATAGGTACCACAATGCACTGCTCTCTGTGGCCATTGCAAGAGCTGGTAATGTGGCCACGCCAGTGCGCTCGCAGCTGGCAGAGTGGACAGACTACAGCACTTTCCCTACTGCGCTCTATGAAGGCTGGTTTAACTCAAAGCACTCTACATCTGCAAGTGTAGCCATGCCCTCATTTATATTAGTATAAATCAGGAGTAATTCCATTAAAAGTCAATAGAGTTAAACAGCTATAAAACTAGTGTAAGAAAGAGGAAAATCAGATAATTTGTGTTCAAGGACTGGATGGAGTTTTGCAGCCTCAGGAAGCCACATGCACCAAGATTTTGGTCACTATTCACTCTGTCTCACCAAAAAATGGAGGACTGTTTGGAAAGTCAGGACCAACTCTTATACGTGGCCATCAGCTGAAAACACCTTTCAGAAAGCATTCTGCAGAAGATGTGTGGGTCAGAGGACTTGGGGGTTCTGCCCCAGCTATATCCTGGTAGGTGACTGACACTCCAGCTATGTCCTGCTTCTCTTGCTTTTAGTATTACTTCAAGGAGAACGACCTTGCTTTCTGTGTGTCTCATGCGAGACTCAAAATGAGGGCTCTCGAATGACTGAGTTTTAACATTCTGGCTGTATCTGTGTATTAAAGATTCATTACAAATCCATATTAATATGTTCATCATTTTTTGAAGATTCACTTTTGGGTCTGAAACTTTGTGTATGGATTCCATTCAGAGGTGAATTTTTTAGGCAAATCTGAGCAAAATCTTTACACTTTATTCATATTCATTTATTATTCATATTATTGAGTTTGGGGCATTAGGTAAAAACAAAACAGTGTTTCTCTATTATCCACAATTATTTAGTCACGTTTGTTCCAAAACAACTGACATTTGCAATGGTCAAGTTTGCAGTGTAAATGATTTTTAATGAAGAGTAATGGGTCTGGCGATAATGAAATGAAAAAAAAATGTTATGACTGGTGAAAAGTACCTTCTGAGCATGTCCAGGAGCTTCAGCCAAGGGCCTTCTTGCAGAATCTAACAAAGCCCGCCCTCCCTAGGACCTAAGATGGCAGATATGAGATACTTTGCCCACCTGTCAAGGCCTAGGGTCTGCTGCTGGGAATATTTGCCTGATGGACGTTAAGATGAGACTGAAGATAACTGAGTGCATTGTTTAAAAAATATTGTGTAATTTAGGGTCTCTGCAATTTTTGTTCCATTATGAATATTTCAAATACAATAATATCTCTAGGCCTGATTTTCCTTTCATGTCCAAAACAGGAGAAATTTCATGACTTTAAACCAGTGAGAGAAAAGATCCCAGATCTCAAGGGTCATACAGAAAGATAAATTTGGTCAGGGTTTGATTTTGGAAAGAGAACTGGTTCCAGGTTCCTAGCAGAGATGGATCTGGACCAAGACCTAACTTTAACATCCCCAAACTTTGGGATGGTTTAGGTCTGGAATCAAACTTTATCATTTGGATCCTTCTCTAGTTTCCATGAGAGTAGAATAAATTTTACCAAAAAAAGGGCTGTCTGCATAATTCTCAGAAAGCAATTAAAATGTACAACACGACTAGCAATGGGATACTCCTGCAGGAAAGTAAACCATTCTTTTGAGTTCTTTCTCATGTAATAACTGTGCAACATGCACTCAATTATAATATAAAATATCTAGTTGGTGGAATAAAGCTGACTAAGTACAGCCTTTAACTGTAAACTAAAGGTAAAGTACTTGAAAAGACAAAAAGTCAGAAGGTCAGATTCCAATTACAGTTACCACAGATAAGGTATGCCTCTGTGCATATTTAATATAACGATAATGCATTCATGGTTTCCTTTTCTTGTGTTGACTCCAATTCCCTGTTTACTGTTCAGTTCCACTCGGTACTTTTGAAATGAGCATAGGTCTTTTTGTGGGGGCAGTGGTACTTTTTTTGTGGCTCACTGAGCTGCCTGGATAATTCTAAATCTGACATAGTAACATCATTTCAGGAATGCTAAATTCAGCTCTAGTATGTGAAGGGCTTTCAGCTGCACAACACTTTAACTCATGTGATAACACTTTTGGCTGCCACTGTGCCGGTGCATCTCACCAAAAACAAAACAAAACAAAACCCTTCAAGAGCTGAGACACCATCAGGAATCAAGGTGCTACACTTCAAACAGCTTATTGCTAGGGGAAAATAGGGAGAAAATTAAAAAGTATAACAGATTGGACTTGGATACATCTTTTCTGTCTCTCCTGTATATCTGTGTGTTGCAGGTGGAAATACATAGATTTACATAGCCAAATTTGTATGTAAATAACATTTAAAACAGTAATTTCCTGTCTGTTTTGAGGATGGAAAATTATAATGTCTCTGTGATGCATTTATCTTCCTGACATAAAAAGGCACCAGCTGGTATTGTGTTTAGTTTTACCAGAAAATGAGTAAATACAAATTGATTAATTACAATAGAGAATTTAGCTCCTATGTGTGTAGATTTCTCACTAGTTCAAGACTTATTGCAGCAGCACAAGTTTTGAGCTGGGGCAGAGCATCTAAGAGACCACCCACGCTGCTACATATAACAGTTTCCTAAATATAGCCTTGCACCTTTCTTACATGTATCATGAGAATCCTGTCTGAAATAGCGAAGAATGGACTTAATTTGTTAAGTGCTTAGGCAAATATAAAGACACTTTCATGCTGGCAAAGGGTGGTGTGGTTACTTCTACCTTATCTTCTGTTGATAACAGCACTGTCACAGTTCTAAATCCAAACAAGGAGAACAAAAAAGTGAAAACTGGGCTGCCAAAGAAGAGAATTAGTATAAGAATTCTTTAAAAATCAGATCTGATTTGGACCAATGCAAGGGTGAGCCAGAGAGACTTAATCCTTGCTTCATTAAAAGGGGGAAAAAAACCTGCAAATTCTCCATGTCTGGATAGCACAGATGGACCTTACACTGGACAACTGGACTCATGTCCTCATAAATTATCCAAAACTTCTTAAGCTCAGGCAGCTGCCAAATAAGTTCAATGTGGTGCTGTCCTTTTGTGTGTATACATGCCAACAAGAATGACCTCACTCATGGATACAGTATGTACCCCGTGGTCCTCATAGCATTCCTTCTTCCGCACCCTTTGATGGATTACTGCAGGAGGGTGACCCACTCTCTCCCGGGATGACCTCACGCCCTTCCCTGTTGTGGAAGAAATCTCCAACCAACCAAACCAAACAAGTGTTTTAGTCAGACATGTGTTAGGGCCAAATCACAGTCCCTGTTCAAATTATGATGATGATGATTCATGTTTACTCCAGTGGTGCCTACAGACTAACCAAGAAGGAGGACCCATTGTGCTAGGCAATGTACAAACTGCCTCTGTCCTGATAGGATTACAGTCTAAATAGATAACAGACACAGGATGGGGGAAAGGGTCTAAAACCTTAAAGGGTGTAAAACCAGAAGTAGACTGAACTATGATGGGAGCAAATGTCATGTTAGTTCCACAATTTTTTTTCCTCCTGCAGTGCAAATCCCACATAAACTTTCTTTGCACTAGTGCAAAGGAGGAAGGAATCCTCCCCCTACTGGTTGTGGAGAACAAGAGCAAAGAAGTTCCACAGACAGTAGCATTTATGAGCTCCCACTGCACATGGAGTTTTAGCCAATGGGCCTACCTAACCACCCATCCCAAATACTCATCCCAACCGGACCCACCCCCGACATGAAGTGCGGAGACAACCACTGAGTGGCGCCTCTCTGTGCATAGCTAGAGTGGAGTCCGCTACACAGCTGCTCTCCAAAGAAAAACCGCACCAGTTCCATTGCCTTTGAGGCCTTTTACAAGCCACAATATCTAGTTCTTCATAATTCTTTTAACAACTGGATGACACATTTGTGCCCCCTCTACTTTCCCCCCCAACCCACAAAGAAGGGGGAAGGGAACAACCTACAATTCCCAGTACTGTTAACCCCAATCATGAGTCAGGAACCAAATGTTGACAACACTGAAAGAGACACACATTTTTGCCTACTCAGGTGTGAGCCTTTTAAGGTCAACAGCACAGTCATCTACACTGCTTCCATTCAAACTCGGCTGTGGCCAAATGTTATGTTAAATGTTGTTTTAAACGTCCAATTCAAAGAAGTGCTCTTGGTCTAGTTCCTAGTGGAAGCATCCATATTATCCTACAAGTAGGGCTACCAAGCAATTAAAAAAAATAATCATGCAATTAATGGCACAGTTACACAATAATAGAATACTATTTATTTAAATATTTTGGATGTTTTCTACATTTTCAAATATATTGATTTCAATTACAACACAAAATAAGAAGAGTAGATTGATCACTTTATATTTATTTTTGATTACCAGTATTTGCACTGTAAAAAAAACAAAATAAATAGTACTTTTCAATTCACCTAATACAAGTACTGTAGTGCAATCTCTTTATCATGAAAATTGAACTTACAAATGTAGAATTATGTACAAAAAATACTGCATTCAAAAATAAAACAATGTAACATTTTAGAGCCTGCAAGTCCACTCAGTCCTACTTTTTTTTCAGCCAGTTGCTCAGACAAACAAGTTTGTTTACATTTGCAAGAGAAAATGCTTCCTGCTTCTGGTTTACATCAAAGTGAGAACAGGCATCATGGCACTGTTGTAGCCGGTGTCACAAGATATTTATGTGCCAGATGCGCTAAAGATTCATATGTCCCTTCATGTTTCAACCACAATTCCAGGGACTTGTGTCCATGCTGATGACAGGTTCTGCTCAATAACACTGCAAAGCAGTGCAGACTGACACATGTTCATTTTCATTATCTGAGTCAGATGCCACCAGCAGAAGGGTGATTTTCTTTTTTGGTGGTTTGGATTCTGCAGTTTCCGCATCGGAGTGTTGTTCTTGAAGCCTTCTGAAAGCATGCTCCAGACCTAGTCCCTCTCAGATTTTGGAAGGCACTTCAGATTCTTAAACCTTGGGTCGCGTGCTGTAGCTATCTTTAGAAATCTCACATTGGTACCTTCTTTGTGTTTTGTCAAATCTCCAGTGAAAGTGTTCTTAAAATGAACAACATGTGCTGGGTCATCCTCCGAGACTGCAATAACATGAAATATATGGCAGAATGTGGGTAAAATAGAGCAGGGGACGTACAATTCTCCCCCAAGGAGTTCAGTCACAAATTTAATTAATGCATGAATTTTTTTAACAAGCATGGAAGCATGTTCTCTGGAATGGTGGTCGAAGCATGAAGGGGCATATGAATGGTTAGCAATCCCTTGCAATGCCAGCTACAAAAGTTCCATGCAAACGCTTGTTCTCATTTTCAGGTAACATTGTAAATAAGAAGCAGGGAGCATTACCTCCTGTAAATGTAAACAAACTTGTTTGTCTCTGCGATTAGCTGAACAAGAAATAGGACTGAGTGGACTTGTAGGCTTTGAAGTTTTACATTGTTTTATCTTTGAGTGTAACAAAAAATCATCTACATGTGTGAACTGCACTTTCACAACAAAGAGATCACACTACAGTACTCATATGAGGTGAACTGAAAAATACTATTTCTTTGGTTTATCATTTTTACAGTACAAATATTTGTAATAAAAATAATAGTTTGATTTCAATTACAACAAAGAATACAATATATTTATGAAAATGTACAAAAACATCCAACATATTTAATAAATTTCAATTGGTAGTCTATTGTTTAACAGTATGATTGAAATGGCGATTAATCGTGATTAATTTTGTTAAGTGTGATTATTTTTTTTGAGTTAATCACGTGAGTTAACTGCGATTAATCGACAACTCTACCTAAAAGCTATAGTCACAGCTAGCCCCCTTGATATTAGGTTCAGTAAAAAGGCCAAGAAAAGAATGGTTCTGGAGAAGGAACCTTCTTACTTCCAGTAAGCCCTGGGAAATATCGGTAGGGTGGTGTGTCGAAGCTTGCATTGCATGAGCATACTGTGGCTAAATAGAGGACATCCGTATAATACATCCTGCCCCTTTAGCAGCTCGAAAACAAGTTGGGAAAAATGTATTGGTCAGAGAAAGAATAAAATGAAGTCAGCTTCTGAAACAACCTTGTGATAGGAGTCAGGACACTACCACTTTCTCTGCCCTTTCCTAGATCTGGGAATACAAGAGGTACCCCATCTTTACTATTAATTAAATCCTTCTCTCCTGTCCTGAGTTCTCTGCCAACAGCAATATGGCTTCTATACTGGGGAGAAATGTTTTGTCATTTTTGTAAACTCAAACTATTATGTCACCTGAGATTTTCAATAGCTTGGGATATGAAGTGAAGGTTGTAGATGATCATGGTCCCCCCTGCAGTCTGAAGTTTCATGCTTTCTTCATGCTCTGGACTGGAAAGGCTGCAGGTAAACATGTCAAATGAGGTATGTCTACACAGCAATTAAACACTCGCGGCTGGCCTGGGTCAGCTGACTCAGGCTCGTGGGGCTTGAGCTGTTGGGGTGTAAAATTTCCATGTAGATGTTTGGGTTTGGGCTGGGGCCCAAGCTCTGGGACTCTGCGAGGGGAGAGATTTACCATTCTCTATTTTACTGTCAAATTAAAAATGTGCACATCTTTCCTTTCCTGAAAGGAGGTCTTGTCCTTTTATTAGGTAAACAACATCTGAGAGGCCTTTAAAGGCTCTAAAGTGTATCAGACAGGTAGCTAAGTCTATAAAATGTTAATGACAGACAAAGCACGCACATTACACCCATGTGGCTTTCATAAATTAATCACAATATTGATCCCCACTCCATCCAGGTAAACTTTTCCCCTCTATCTCCAGTTTAAAGAAGTGCTTAAAACAGCAACAACCCCCTTTTCTTCCATCCATCCAACCAGAGACCCACCACATACAGTTTCGGTGAGCACACTGAGAGAAACAAGGAAGAGGAGCAATAATTACTGCAATTAATGCTCATGTAAGACTTTGGAGGAAAGCACTGCAAAACGTTAATTAAATAAGCCTCCAAAGCAGCACTGTGAAGTGGGTAAACATTAGTACCCCATATTACAGACAGAGAAACAGACTGAAAAGGAACAGCGACCTTCCAAGAACATGCAGAAGTCAATGGCAGATCCAGGATCTCAGGTGCTCCTGATTTCCAGACCTGCACTCAGGCCACCACAGAACTAAACTAGAGGTTACAAGTAAGTTTTCAACCTGTAGACATGCTTGGCTGCATGAGGCCTCTGTCCTGCAGTGGGCACCATAACACTGAGTATGACAGTGACTAGCAGTTGCCCTATTTTAAGAATGTTATTTGAAATTGCATTTTCTCAGCCATGGCACTGGACATTATTAAAGAGCCTCAAAATTTGCTGCTCCATGGAATTTAATATCTGGGTATCCACTTCTTGCCAGCCTTTGATCAATTTTAGTTAGTAATACAATGACCCATTAAATACTTTTAGTGGATATTTTTCTTGGTAAACTCTGATTAGAGAAGACAGTGGGGTTACAAGTTCCCTTGCAAAAGCCAGGACTGAAATGCATTAAGAACACAGCTCTGTCAAAGTTTTTTCTAGGCTGTTTTCCAGCATTCCATGAAGGACTCCTTTTACATACACAAAGGAGGCATGGGGATAGATTCATAGCCCTTAGCAAAATTTATGGGCTTTTTGACACAATACGCAGTGCAGCACTTAAATGTATCTGTAACATGTAAACTCCACACACCTGAATGAGAGTATATGAAATACAGTTCCATTTCCTTCTTTGGGGCGGAAGCTGGGAGGGAAAACAAAACTTGAATTCATATATTCAGAGATGGCACTTCTTACAAAAAAATATTTTGCAATATCATCTGTGGAGATGAGAATGAGAAAGACAGTCAGGAGATGAGAATAAGAAAGACAGTTTTCGGTTTTACTTTTTAAAAAGCTGCTGCTAATAGCACTTCAATAACACTGTTCCAAACAGGGTCAGCGCTAGGATTTCTGACGCCCTAGGCTCCGGGACATTTCGCCACCCCCCGCGCGGGTCTCGCGGCTCCGGCGGAGCTGCCGCAGGCATCCAGAGCCGCGGCTCCCTGATCCTGGGGGGGAGGCGCCCCGGGCGGCCGGACCGCCCGCGGCTCCCTGACCCGGGAGAGCCCCGGGCCGCCGGACCGCCGCGGTGGCTCCCTGACCTGGCCAGGCGGCTCCCTGACCCGGAGTGCCCGCGCCGCGCCGCCGCGCGGCTCCCTGACCCGGCCGCGGTGGCTTCCTGACCCGGAAGCGCCCTGGCTGCCGGACCGCCACGGCGGCTCCCTGACCCGGGACGCCCTGGGTTGCCGGGCCGCTGCGTGCGCGCTGACCCCAGGGGCGCCTAAGCTGCCGGGCTGCAGGCAGCTGCTGCCACCGGCAGCTCAGACTACGCAGCGGCCGCTGCAACCATTAAAAATGGGGGGGGGGGTGTGCCACTTTTTGGCGCCCCCAAATCTTGGCACCCTAGGCAACCGCCTAGTTCACCTAAATGGTTGCACCAGCCCTGGTTCCAAAACATATACGGAGAATATGAAGCAGAAAAGAAGAAAATATGCGGAGATGATGAAATGATCATTTACAAGCTGAATCAGTCACTAAACAACAGTATATATTCTCCAGATTCAGTAGTATTGTCTTAAGCTGTTTTTTGAAGACTTTTATTGTATTACCTTCATATCTTCACTATTGCAAGGAAACTAAGCTATTGCTTTCTGCTTCCCCCACGAAACTAGCACTATTTATTGATTGTCTAAAAGGTGCAACATCTTAATGTGACATCTTATGTGTGTTGGGAAGTTTTTTAAGGAAGTGAGCAAAATTTTATCCATTTGGATTTCAAGTGGTGCATATTGTGCCAATGCACAATGGTTCCATTCTCATTGCCCAGCATGAACACAGCCTACAGGTATAAGCACCCATCAAGTTAAAAGGGCAGACACCTGATGTGCATCTCCATTCCCGTGAGTGCCGGCATTTAGACTTTGACCAGGAGGAATGAAAAATGGAACTAGGATCTTTGGGACTCCTCTCCCAGACTACAGTGAAGTATCCCATCCAATTTCCGGCAGTCTAGAAAACTAAGGCATTTCAAACTGATGAGATCATGCAATAAGATAGAGAATTCTTCAAAGGCTTACATTAGAAGAGTGTACCAATAGTAACCGAAAATAAAATCCACTAAAACAAAAATGATTCAAAAGCACATATATGTTTCTCATTAGACGTCCATATTTTACACAGATCAAATTTGGTGTGTGTGTGTTGAAGAGAACTATCCTCATTTCCCCACTCTTTTCTCCCTCGTCTTTATAACTTCCCCCTATTTTTTACACTTTATAATTTTTCCCTCAGTGTTGGGCTGTTTTTCACACTGTTATTTATATATAATGGACCTGAATCCACTCCTTGGATGGAGGTAAGAGAGAGGGGCACAATATTTCAACTGCAACGCTTGCTACTTCTGAACCCTGGCACTACCCAACATTTTAGATGAGGTACATCGATGCAGTTATCTGCTGTGCTTACAAACCAGCACTCTCTTTTGGTTTACCTCCCTCTTTTAGACAAAGGAAATAGTACCATGAGCTCCTGCAGTTACAAAGGTTAAATGAAAATGCAAACTGAACTGACAACAACTACTGTAAAAGTTGCTGTCATTTGCCACCAGTGCCCATGATGATGGGTTAAGCCAGTGTTTGAATGAACAGTGGTATGCTTGGCTATCAGATCTAAAGAGAATCTGGCTTTGTGTTGGTGTTTTTAAAAATTTATCGTTTTAAGTGCTTTACTCATTGTAAGAGCAATAAGGTAAAAGTTAACATTTTTTGTCTCTCTCATTTGAGTTCAGCAGGGAAGGGAGGCTGCACAGAGCTAGTATGTTCGAGACCTTCTCACTTCCAGTCCAACTTTTATACCTACTGTACTATTCAGTTATCTAGGCCTTTTCAATCCTGTCTCCTCTTCTTCAAGCTTATTTACTCAATTTTGATCTAACAGTTTTCTTTATGCTCCCTGGACTATTTGGGCACAGTGTTGTAACTACAGGGAGATGAAAATGCTCGGTTTTATATATAGTATCTTGATTCAGTACATTATACAATTTTCTGTTACAAAAAAATTTCTCACTATGACATACGTTTCTTACTCAGAGGGCAGGATTGTTGACAGATTGATAATCAACTGTATTCCCTTACTTCAGTACATATGTTTTGCAATGTACAATGTTTTGTTAAAGGCTTCAGCCACCCTGTCATCAGAACTCATATTGCACATTTTTTTAAAGTGAGCTTGTCATGCACATCTCAGGAAAGAAAGTATACATTTGTTTTGCAGAGAAGAATGACAAATGATCCAGTTAAGGGACTGATTCACTGGATGTGGATAACCAGTATGATTTGTTTGGAGGCTTGCTCTACGGTACAGACAGAGGGTTCTCTGCTGTGTATGAGAGCCAGTCCCATTGGCTTTAATGGGGACTGTACATACGCAGCAAGAGAAGAATAGAGTCTTGAATGTATAACTCAGGTACAGTGCTCCTGACTGTCAAATTGCTCCCAGTTTATTGCTTAGAAACCGTGAATTTAAAATTTTTTTGCCGATAGACTTAATCTCTGTTTGCAAACTGGATGCAGAGTATTGTAACTGTGGGGAGGGGACATCCAACAGAAACAATTCATCAGGATGGTGGGTGATTACTACTTCTGCAGAAGCAGATACAGCATTAAAAAACTGGATCAGCACATTGGAAAAAAGTTAAAACAAATTAATTTTGCATTAAAATTATCAACTGATTTCTGTCTTGGCCTCCCTGGGAATTGAACCTGTCTACACCATTAAAGTGGGTAAAGATTTCCTCTGAATCTGTAAAAGGCTATTTACAGGCTTGTATCTCCATCATAAACATCTATTCTAATCCAGTATAGGCTTAATAAAATGACAAGTACTAAAACATCAGATGAATAAGATCAACATTAGGCATTTAAAACATTGCATACTTTTGTTTTTCACATTCCATCTTGAGCTGCAGGATCTTCTACTAACTCATCCACTAAAAGGGAATCAATAAAAGAACAGCATTTGTTTTAATCCTGCTTTCTTCTTCTTTGTTCTTTAGTAATTATTAGTGTGAAGAATATAAGGTTTTGGCATTTGTTTGTTTTTAAAAGGTGCTGGCCTACTTGAAATCCTGAAGAGTAAAGTTCTCTCTGTATACACAGACTAGGTAGTGCATGAGCAATGCAGGGCAAGCTTCCCCACACAGCACTGTGATTACTAACATTATCACATAAATTGTGGTTACTTTTATCCAGCAACACATCACTACGACACTTAAAGAAGGACCAAAATGTCAAAGAACAATGGTGATGTCAAGAAATGAGAAGGTATAGTGCATGCATTGTTATGTATACTTACACCTACGCTGGCTTTAGATCCTGTAGGTTAGCATTACTCTAATCTCATTGCATTTCTTGAAAATAATTTGTGATATGTATGAAATCTCTCTCTAACCAAACTAGCTGAGAGGAGAATTTCAAATGCATCCCATCCAGATGGTCCGATCTTATCAAATTTTCACATGTTGGTTGGCTCAATTAATTAAAACCCTATTCTTTCCCTTGTTAATGGTAGGTCTGTGCAGCAGAAATGGCATTGGAACAGATGTTTGTAAAATGTCAGAGCAGCAGGATGATCACTCCAACCTCACTGCCTCTTTGAAGGACTACTCTGTTTACATTCTCACTGGCCTCATGTCAACCCTGGTAAATATTACCTTTCCTTTGGCTGCTTTACAAAATAAGATAAGTCAAGTTTCTTGGTCAAAGTCATTTACTTTTTAAAAACGGAGCATGTCACCACCTTATGATAGGCGGTCTTTTTTCAGATATGGGGGGAAAAAACTCCACTTAATTATGAAAAGCATGCCAGGATTTTGAATATGCCTTTGTCCTGTAAGTTTTCTTATGATGTCAATACAGAACTCCTACTAAAATAGCAGCCAAGGCTTAACAGAAAAAAGAATGGGGGGATCAGTTTGGCTAAAATAAGAACAGATGCAAACTGTAGTCAATCTCTTGTCCCTCATCTTTTGGGGGGTGAAAATTTTGCTCCTTTGTCAGTCTTCTAGTGGTTCTGCAGTCCCTGGTTTTCAATGTGACAGGAAGTTGAGATGTCACAAGAGAAGTCAACTTCTAATATTTCTGAGCTGACTGAAACCAGAAGGGGCTGGAAATCACATGAATAAAGTTGCGCTTGCCATGATAACACCACCTAGCTTTTGTATAGTACTTTTCATCCATAGATCTCAAAGTGCTTTACAAAGAAGGTAACATTATTCCCATTTTACAGATGGGGAAACCAAGGTACAGAGCAGCCAAGTGACTTGCCCAAGGTAACCCAGCAGGCCAGCAGTAGAGCTGGGAACAGAACCCAATCAGTACCTTATTTCTCAGCCAAAGATGTTTACATAAGAATCTAAACTTTTGGATACAGGAGCTGATGAAAACGTCTTAACGAATTGAATTTTGTGCCAGTTAATAGTCTCAGCTTGGCCACTGATCCCTTCCTCCTTGTTATACTCCAGTAAGGTCTGCTCCCTGCTGCTTCTCCCTGTGTCACCAATAAGCCTTTCAGACATCTCTTACTCTGACCTCCCAATAAGGTTAAACAATAGCTCTCCCTTCACTGACCACCTCACTGACTAGTTGTGCTACAGCCCTGCTTGGCCTGTGTTTAGGCCCTGCCCTCAGCTGAATTAAAATGGCTTCTGCTGTGAGACAAGTTTGGTGGAGCAATACAAAAATAAACAAACTCCGGGCCAGCCAGATGTAATACAATATTGAGCTCCCCCTTTATATGGAGTATATGAAACATATGGGCTGCATTAAGCAGCATGAAACTAAGTAATATAGAGTTCATAAAAACTATGGTCATTAGCTTCAAGTCAACATAGTACAGGAAATCAGAGGTGACAGACCCTCCCTGAAAAGCTTTTAAACTGGAGATCGCACTCATTTTTATTTTTTGTTAATAGTATTGACTATTGATAACGTTTTCAAAGGTGCCTAAGTGACTTTGGAGCCTAATTTCCACTGACTTCCAGTGAAATTAAGGCTTGTAAGTGCCTAATTCACTTTTGAAAATAGGCCTTTAGACTCCTAAGTCACCCAGGCACTTTTGAAAATGTTAACCTACATCTTAATGGAGAGATTGTGCATTGGACCATTCCCCACTTGCTTGTGATCATATAGACCAGTTCCCTTCCCATTTATGAGAATCACATAATATTGCCGTGACAACTACAGCAATTGCATCCATGGAAAAGCAGTAAAAGTATTTTTAGCTACCTTGTAATGTAATTCATTGGCTTAAATGGAGAAAAGCCAAAACTGTGTGAGCCACCAGCTCTCCACAGACTACAGTTCGAGAAGCAATGCTAAGATCCATGTGCCTCCCCCTCACTGTCAGCAGGACAAAGTGACATGCTGCGTGGAATAGCAGCTTGCGGAGGGATTGTAATTAACACACTGGGGAGGGATGTGACTTGACTGAGGGCATAGAGCACCAACGTACACCAAAATGGTAAATCAACATCAGCAAAGCCCCACAGACAGGTAGTAAAACCACCACCCTCACCAGGCCAGAAGTTCTCCTGCCCTTCTGCAGTCAGCTCCAAAAAGGGTGGTGAGCAACAAAGATGAATGCTCCTCCCTTAAGAATCTCTGCATCTGGTTGGGGAAGGAAAGAAGCCTGCTGCTCCCTCTCCCAAATGTCCTAGAAGCCTTCATCTTGGATTATCAGAAATAGGGAAAATAAGGAAAACTGATTTGTCAGAGAGAGGGAAGGAGCCAAGATCTGTTGGAAGCAGAGGAGAACTACCGCTAGGGGCAGCATCAAGTGTGGATGAACTTTGGATATGCATATTTATTAAGGATGTTCATTTGAACTAAACGCCTGAACCTTTTCAGAGCTATAGCACTATAGCTAACCTCGAGAGAAATTAACTTTCCACATTTCTCTTGAAGAGAAGGTAGTTCCCATAACCCAATGTGGTGATCAACTTAGACCTGTTGTGTTTCACAACTTGTGCCCTTACCATTTCTAAATAACTCTCTTATCTACTCATTGTACAGAGCGATTACTACCCCCAAGAAGTTACTTAGAAAAGCAAAATAGTTGCTAACAGTGTTATGCCATTGGACATTTAGTTAGCTAGCTCTCCAAGAACAGTGTTTGTAGAACAAGAACGTGACACTGTACTCAATCTATTTGTGTATTTATCTAGCCTGTTATAACAAACTATTACCTTTTTGATGTGGTCAAAGCTGCGCTTTTCATTTCAGAGTGTTATGCATTTGGTACTTTGTCTTTATAGCCACAGGAGGTACATTCCCCAAGATTAAGATAGGCAAAGAACCACAATGCACATTTTTACTTGAAAGTGCTTTGTATGAAGGCCAAAGAGGCACACCGGAGTGCTGTGAAGTAAATCATGCAGTGGAGTGCCACAAAAGGCTTGTTAAAGAAACAGTTGGAGCTATCAAGTTGCAGAGTGAGTATCATGACAATAAATCATACAAAAAAGTTAGTTTGAAGGAAAGCTATACAAGCTCAGTGGTTTGAGCATTGGCCTGCTTGAGGGGGCCGCTTAGGGATCTGGGGCAAAATCAGTACTTGGTCCTCCTAGTGAAGGCAGGAAGCTGGACGTGATGACCCTTCGGGGTCCCTTCCAGTTCTAGGAGATAGGTGCATCTCCATTAATTTGTTTATTTAATTTTATTTTAGCTGATGAGTGAGCTTCCTCCCACTGGTGGTCCTGGGCAAAATCTATCAGGCCTTGAAAAAGTCCCTTGATAATAACAACTTTGTGGTTATAAAGTGACTTTCATCTGCGGAGCTCAAACAGCTTTACAAAACTGAATTAACACCACCATGATTTATCAGTGGGGAAACTGAGGCACTGAAACTTTAAGGTGGTCCGTTCCTTACAAAATACTTCTACCATACCTGTTTCTTTTTATTTTAATACTCAGGTTGGACCATCCCATTTCCCCCTCTTAACTGGTCCTTAAGGGACAGATCAGTCTGTAAAGGGTCATTTGAGATAATCATGAAAATGTTCTCAATATGATGCTTACACAGAACCTTTTGAAGCTAACTTGCCCTATCTTTTTTTCCTCCCAAACAGGTAAAGTGATGCTCTATCTGCATCTCATGAAAGCCTGTCCCTCTTCCATTTACCCCACTTTCTAACCATCACCTAAATTGCTCTCCTGATCCTTTTCTAGTTCCTCTTGCTGTTCTGCCATCTACATTGAAGCCCACAGCTCCCCCGTCCTATTAAGATATTCAGTATTATATTTGAGCTGCTTCTGTTTGACCTTGAGCACTTCCAGTCTCACTTTTCACGAGCAGATAATGTCTGATGTGCCCTTTCACAGACGCTGAACATCTTAAGAAGTAGCAGGGGAAAAGTCTCTTGAGCATAAGACAGGATTTCATCAGGATAGAATCTGAAAGGTGCAAATTCACAGAAGGGTGAGGTAAGACGAAAGCCTGGGAGGAGGTAAGTTGACCAGTGTGCAGCGGAGATGGAGCTACTGGTTGTACTCAGTTTGATTTAAGGGACAGACTACAACCTAAGCATGATACCATCCATTAGATTGTAGTAAAGCTCAAAATGTGCTAGATTCTTTCCATAAGAACATAACAGCTGTACCGGCTCAGACCAAAGGTCCATCTAGCCCAGTATCTGTCTACTGACAGTGGCCAATGCCAGGTGCCCCAGAGGGAGTGAAGCTAACAGGCAATGATCAAGTGGTCTCTCTCCTGCCATCCATCTCCATCCTCTGATGAACAGAGGCTAGGGACACCATTCTTTACCCTTCCTGGCTAATAGCCATTTATGGACTTAGCCACCATGAATTTATCCAGTTCCCTTTTAAACATTGTTATAGTCCCAGCCTTCACAACCTCCTCAGGTAAGGAGTTCCACAAGTTGACAGTGTTCCTCCTCTGAAGAATGCACAAAGTAAAAGGTAACATTCCAGTAATGCTTAAATATCTCTTAAACATACAATAAACACCATTCTTTCGTTTTAAAGAGATACAGTGTCTTATAGATTCAGAAAAAAGATGTCATAATTGCTTATTTTCCACTCGCTCCTGTGAGGTGCCCACATGAAAGCAATGAACATTGCATGGGTTAGATAGCTGAATGGATAGAGACCTTTGTCAAGCAATTAGGAATGCATTCTCCCTCTATTTCAATGTGATTTTTATTGGCATTCAAGTCAGCTGGATAATTTGAAACAGTACCCAGCATTGGTTAGCACAATACCCAGAGTTCTGGCTTTGGTCCATGGTCAGTTTGTTGCTTATAGGAGTCTTCTAAAACTACTGCTTATTTGCTTAGTTCATCTCTATGGAAGATGAGTTTCTTTTAAATAGACATGAGCCTGATTCTCCCATCTTTGATTTGTTCTGTTTTGAAAGCGACATAGGTATTTGAGCATACTGTCCCTTTATCTATTAGCGGAGAAATTACTCTGGTTGGTAAACAGTTGTACAGAGATATTTTTGGGTAGTGTATGCAGTATATAATTGGGGAGTCACTAAGGATGATGTGAATTAAGGGAAAAATATATTTCAATGTGTTCCTTGAATATAGTCCATTTGTAGTCACTGTGCTATGATAATCATCCCATCCATTTGGTCTTGTTTTCAGAATTTTATATTTTGAAAGGAACTTGCATACACACAGAGCTTCCAGAGGCTGCCTACAGCATTATCCATAATATTTCCCACCCCACTTGACATTTATGCCTCCATCACATATCCATTATTATATGCTGATTAAAAGGATACCTGTACTACACTTTTTTTGTTGGATGAGGGAAGGAAACAGAATATATTCATAAACTAGATACTCACATTTTCCTTTCACTGCAATGTGTATTTTGCTAAGCAGTCTTTGCAAGGGATTTCTAAAATTCATTCAAATAATTTCTTCATCACATCCATTGGAGGAAAGATTTCCAATCAAAACGTCAGAAAACTTAGTTTGATTTTATTTATTTCAGAGAAAAACACTGGAGTAATAAGGATTCTTCTGTCATTGTGAACGCTGCTTTGGATAACTGCAGAGAGAATCAGCACATCTCAAAAGCATTGCTTATTTCTAAAATAATTAAGATGAGTTTTCCTAAGTTTTTCCTAGAAATACTTTCTCCAGTTGATGTGCAAAGAAAAGACAACAGTCTCAAGGTCAACCTTTGAGTGGCCATCAAACAATGGAGTGCTCTGGTTTGTGGCCAAATTATTTACCCACTGTATTTTGCCATTTAAATTTTTGTATATAAGACCAGATGCTGTGAGCTGAATGTGAAATAAATCAGAGTAAAATGGAGTTATAAAATCATCCACTCAAGACAAAATTCTATTAAAAACATCTTAGATTATTAAAAATACATTTAAATAACCAGTTTATTTTTTATTGTTTCTATTGCCTGTTGATTTTTTGCATGTCTCTGAGCTTAGACCATGAAAATCACTCTCTTGCTGATAGGAGGATTTCCAAGTTCTGAGTGTTGTTTAGGTTGCAGACACTGAAGAGAAAAAATCATTAGTTTTAAAACAGTAGTTTCCACAAGAATTTTTTTTAAATGGAAACATTTCTATTAATGTTAGGTTTTGCCAATAAAGTCTTCATTGGAGGTATTTCCTCCAATAGATGTGAAACTGGCCTTTATAATGGGTGACAACAAAACATGCAAGAAGTGGGATAAGATGGAAAATATTTGAGGATGCAACCTCAAATGACATGTGATACATTTTCTTGGTGGGTGTGCATTTTTCTATCACCTAAATTTCAAGATTCAGCAGTTCTGGTAGAGAGAGTTCACAGCAATAAACTGTGGGGACTGCCAGATTTGTAACAGATGTAAATTTGGGCACAGAAACAAACAGCACATCTTGTAGTGATGTAGAGTATAATATATGGTGCCCATGAAAGTCTTACTGGAATTAATTCTGCAGCAGACTAAGGAAGACTGCATTTTACATGGAGTATCCAACAAACTAAAGATTTTGGAAGAGAAAAAAAATCCAGGTTCAGGAATTACTGCATGCAGGAGACATTGAATTGTTTATAGCACTGGATTCAAAACTCAGTTATAATATGTAGTACAAACTGCTCATAATAGCCCATAATCCAATCTGGAAATAAATACACAGTTTCACATTGGACAGCATTTTGGTCGTTTAGTGTGTATACAGTTGCTGTCATTTGAGCCACAAAAAGCTGTGCTTAATGATGAAGGATTCACCTAGAGTTAGATTCACGTTTTACTTGCAAAGAAAATAAACCTGGTCACTGTGGACTTCTCTACCATCTCAACTTATTATTCTGTACAGTATCAAAAATATGCACAGCAATAGCTGACGATAAACAGCACCTCGCCCAACAACAGTTTTTCCCTCTCTTTACATCTTTGATCAGTGATTGACATATCTCCAGAATGGGTATCCCTGCATGACACAATCCATAATAGCCACCGTGCATGGTGTTGGGTATACAAAATGCCTTTGTCCAGATTGGTTTGACGATAATGATCCAGAAGTATGGAATCTCTTTGATGTCAAGCGACAAGCACATGCTGTGCTCTTAGCCAACCCACTCTCTGAGTTGAAAAAGGTCAGATACTGGGTAGTTTGTAGTACACTCCAGTGCAAATTCTGCCAAATGCAAAATATGTTGTTTGGACATAATGCAGAGGAATTACAAGCCCCTGCTGTTAAACATGACTCCAAAGGTTTCTATGATGCCATTAAAGCTGTGTATGGCCCTACCTGACCTGCCTTTACACCGCTAACAGGTGCTGATGGTCAATCTCTCATCACAGATCATAGTGACATCCACCAAGGGTGGTGTGAACATTTTAGTGAACTATTTCATCATTTATCTACTGTTTCGGATGAATTGCCAACATAAATTGCCCATAAATTGTCCATAAATTGCCAACATCTACTGCACTTGCCAATCCACTCACACGAGCAGAGGTGTTGAAGACTGTTCAAGTAATAAAAAATAATAAAATCCCCTGCTCTTCATGCCATTCCAGTTGAAATTTTCAAACATAGAGGAAATGTTCTCCTTGACAGGCTCTTTAAAATTCTGGCTTCAAGAAATTATACTGTAACAACCAAACGATGCCAATATTGTCACTATTTACAAGCGTAAAGGCTCAAAAAGTGACTATTGTAACTACCATGGTATTTCTTTGCTCTTTGTGGCCTGACCCAAACCATTGACAATGCTCTATCTGAGTCACAGTGTGGCTTTCATGCTCAGTAGGGCACTGTTGACATGGTTTTTGTCATTCAACAATTACAGAAAAAATGTCATAAACAGCACCAACCTTTGTATATTGTATTTTTGCATCTACCCAAGGCATTTAATATGGTCAACTGCACTGTTCTCTGGAAATTGCTTGCTAAATTTGGATGTCCAGACAAACGTATTAACATTGTTCAGCAATTCCATGAAGTCATGGCTGGAAAAGTTAGTACTGATGGTGATCTAACAGATCCATTTCTACCCACAAACAAGGTGAAGCAGAGATGACTCCTCACTCCTAGTTTTTTTTTGGTCTATTCTCTGCTGCAATGCTAGAAAAAGCCCTCATGGTGCTTTAAATGACATCTTTACATGCTTCTGCAGTGGTAAGCTCTTCAATCTTTCCTGTATACATGTGAACCCCAAGATGATAGAAGCATTGATTCAGGAACTGCTCTATGCCAATGATTGTGCCTTGATGGCACACTTCGAAGCAGCAGTACAAGATCTCATAAATTGCTTTGCTGTGGCAGCTTGTAACTTGAGCTTCACCATCAGCCCAATGAAAATTGAGGTTATATACAAGCCAGCTTCTCAATAACCTTACCAAGACCCGTCAACAAGCCTGGAAGATATTACACTCCAAGGTATCAAACAGTTTACTTATCTCAGCAGAATGTTGAACAACAAAGCAACAATCAGCCAAAACCTAGCACTGCATATGGTTCCCTCTATCACTGAATCTGGAAGCAACATAGAATCTGTCTACAAACAAAAATCAAAGTCTATAAATGCTGTTATCCTCATGACATTACTCTGTGTGTGAGAAACACAGAGCAGTTATCAATGATACATTAAAAAGCTTGAGAGTTTCCATCTGAAACAGCTACAATGATTGCTGAGCATCAAATGGCAGGGCTAAGTTTCCAATATTGAAGTCCTGGCAAAAGTTGGTTTGGTCAGCACTGAAGTAATTTGATCTGTGCCCGAGTCAGATGGAATGGCCACATATTTTGAATGACTGAGACCCACCTATCAAAACAAGTCTTATATTCTGAATTAAGCTCCAGCAATCATAAGCATGGAGGGTAGAAGAAACACTTCAGAGGCACTTAGACAAAATCTGTGCAAAACAGGGCTTTGGAGCTGTGCTCTGGCTCCGCTCCAGCTCCAGGCAAAAACCTGTAGCTCCACTGCTCTGGAGCTGCTCCGCACTCTAGCTCCGGGCTCAGCTCCAAAGACCTGGTGCAAAGATCTGACTTGACTTTTGAGCAACAGGCATTTCATCATATTGCCTGGTGCCACACCATAAGTGTGTACCCATGACTTTGAGAAGAATAGTGTGGAGCTGCTGGAAGCACAGCACCAGGCATGGAAACAATGCACAGCTCAATCAACACAACTAGGCAAATGGCTATGTGGCCAATGCAGTACAAGCTGCTCTTCCCAAACTGGTCTGTGGAGTCACACAAAGACCCACTAGTGCAAACTATGATTGTCCATGTTATCCCTGAAATCAAGATGATCAGCATGAGTACCATCACATCTTTGTTCTAGTCTCTCTCAAAGGAAGCTCATCTGCAACCCAGAGTGTGGAGGCAGTAGAACCACTATACTATATTCAAATAACATCTTTAATTGCATTCTCTCCTGAGGTCAGAGAAATGCTGTGCTGTATATTGTTTAAGAAGAATATTATGCAGATAATATGTTGATATTCCTGCTCAGAAGATCCCCAGAAGGTCTGCACCCATAATTCTGAAAGAGACTTAGGGATAAATTCACCTCTTAGAATCACAAAATAGGATAATTCTGCTTTCCACAAATATGCAAGATTCTCATCAATATTAAAGGGTGTCCACTGTATAAATCATGGAATCATAGCAACATAGGGATGGAAGGGACCTTGGGAGGCCATCTAAATCAAGCTTCCACGCTAAGGCAGGACCATATATACCTAGACCATCACATATCTCTTCAAAAAGTTTGTACTCCTGTGGTTAACACAATCACCTAAGGATATGAGTCAGTGGTTCTCAACCTGCGTCCCATCCATAACTCCCTCCCATCTATCTGGGATCAGACAAGAACCTCTTTCTCTTTTAGCAATATGGAATGGACTGAGTGGTGAACACTGAGAAGCCATGCTGCAAAATTAAGATTTTAGCTAAAAAGACCCTCCTTTAAATGTGTTCCTGGTGTGTGCACTGGAGAGCATGGTGTGAGCCAGAGACAGCAGAAACTCACTTTGAATGGTGGGGGCAAACATGAATAGTGAAATCTAAAGGTACTAAGCACCATATTAAGTATAGGGAGTCAGGGCAGAGGTGGGGAACTGGGGGGTCAGGTAAGTTGGGGTAGGTGCTCTGCATGAGGAGCAGGAGACAGTCAGGGTGTCAGGGATAGGTGCTAAAGGTGGGGAGCAAGTGGGAGCTACTGAGATTTGGCAGGGGATGAGGTAGGCAGGCAGTCAGCTCCAGGATGGGAAGGTGGGATCCCAGCATTTGCGTCTCTCCTGCTGGGGATAGCTGTTTCCAGTAGGGTCACCCTGGTTCTTACCTGCTCTCCAGCCCAATCCTATGTGCTTCAATGACCACTCCGTCCCACCTAAGTCCCACTCTTGGTTCCACCCCCATTAGCTGCTGAGCCCTGCATTGCCTGAGCATGTGCAGTATGTGGAAGGTTGTCCATGTATATGTAATTTATGGGGAACACTTATTCCCAGAAGGTGTAGCAAAACACCTTGTTTAAGAATGACACATGGGGCAGAAACATAAGATCAGCCTTCACAATATTTCCACTGGGGTGGTGTTATGCCACACCACCCCCCATTCCACCCCCATTTCCGCTGCCCAAACTCTGTGTAGATATTACTTCATCCACCTTATGTCTCTAATATCCTGGGACCAATTCAGTAACAGCAACACTACAAACAACCTGGTGTGTGCAGTTTAAACAACTGGGTTTTGCCACTCCTCTGTGTAAGCCAAACTGTGAGTTCCTCCCTTTCTGAAAAGACCCTTATGTAAATATGACAAAGGGAGAACCAGATCTGTTACAAATATTGTTAATAGTAACTTTCAAATAAATGTTTCAGGACATTCCATTTAAGAATTCAGAAACTGAATTTTACAAAATTCCAGATGGTAGGCATCCCTTTATGGGAGTTCTGAGAATGCAAAGAAAATAGGAGACCATGCAGGTCAGAGAGGAATCTAATTATTATAAAGTCTGACAACTGTTTATAAGATCAGGGAGTACCTAAAATTAAGGAAGGGTAAAGGGCTTGTCTTTTAGTTGCCCGTCCTCAGCTCTCTCTTTACTAAAACTTTAACGGAAAACCTCTTTGTTCATAGTTTCACCTCCAGCTGGAATTTGTGACCAAAGTTAAATGAACCATTGCTGAACCAAAAACAAGAACAAGGGCAACAACAAAAATCCACCAAAGAAATGTAAACACAAAATTATACATGACTGCTGCTTTTGAAAAAATGGCTCAAGCTCACTGGGAAATTAGATTAATTTGTAGCATAGCTAGGGGTTAAGGAAAGAGAGATGATCCTCTTTCCACAGCATGAAAGAAAAAAAAAAAGGATTTTTGTTTCAGGTCAAGGTCAGAAGATTTATTTAAAATTACTGGGTTTAAAGGTCATGAGATCCTGGGGTTCTGGGAAAAATGTGCCTGTGACTTAATAGTTTTCCCTTCTAATGTGCAATTTTTAAGTGATGACCCCGACCTGGCTGTATCTATAATCTCTCAGGCATTTGGCAGCTTCAATAACAAATGTGCTGGCCTATCTGAAAGTCACACTGATATCACTTAGAAATCTCAGAAAATTGTTCCAGATAGGTGCAATGCTGCTTACGGGTATTTTGACACTTTCTTTTGTCATTCATGATTATTTATAAAGACATTACCATGAATACAAGATCATAGCTCCCGCAATCCATCTGTTCTGCCACTTAGTTCCTCACCTGAAGTTATAGGTCAAAATCCACCCATGGAAGAAGTGGCTGGAATTACACAATGTAAAGTTCCCAATGTAATGCACTTTTCAACCAATTACGCCAAAGGTGAATTTGGTCAAATGACTGCAGGTGAGGATCCAACCTCCAGAGCTCATTGAAACAAAGTTCCTCTTTCTACGAAAAATGACCTCATCAATCAAGAAGTTTATAAATTGCAGAAGCATGATTTATTTCTAAATAATTTCCACCCCTCTCCCACACAAGGTATACATGAGATGTCAGTGGCTTCCAAATTTATTCTTGTTCAATGATAACCATCACACTTCATCCAATTTAATAGAATGAAGGACAAAACCTCCCCATCTCAAAAAGACATGATTAAAGAAACATGATCCTATTCCTTCTTCAAAATGAGGAAAGACCAGAGCTAAATGTAGGTCTTTTATGACTGTAGACATTACTTATTTGTTAGTGATATTCCATTTGTCACAGAAGACATTTGGGAATTTCAGTGACCTCAAACTAAACGATGGCCAGAAAGAGAAACACTATAGTCCTCAAGGGAAAATGACCTTTCTAAACATGTTCATTACTGAGTACCGTATGTCCCCAAGGACTCGCTTCTTTGGCCAAAACTAAGTCAGAGGGAGGGAGATTGAATCAAAATTCTATCATCCCTTCTCCTCACTCTCGGCACAAACTCTACATTTGCAGCTATGATGTTTCCAAGGGGAAATAACAGATGAAGGAGAGAAGAGCTAAGGAAAAAGCTGCTCTCTGTGGCATTCCCAGTGCAAAAGAAAGTGGAATCTTTCTTAGTATTATCTTTTGCAGAATCACATTCCACACATCACTCTCAGCAAGGGAAAAGGTGGGCCCAGACATTTCTCAGGGAGCTTTCCTAAAATGGGGGTAAGAAACCTGGGGAATGGCCTGAAAGCACTGAGCTTCCACACAAGTGTCCTGACCTACTAAAACGCAACAAAGAGTCCTGTGGCACTTTATAGACTAACAGATGTATTGGAGCATAAGCTTTCGTGGGTGAATACCCACACGCGTCTGACAAAGTGGGTATTCACCCATGAAAGCTTATGCTCCAATATTTCTGTTAGTCTATAAGGTGCCACAGAACTCTTTGTTTCTTTTTACAGATCTAGACTAACACAGCTACCCCTCTGATACCTGACCTACTAAGAACACCCCAAGATCTGCATGATTTCGTCACAGATTGTGGGGTTGGAAGGCTAGTGTCACTGCCCATGAGCCATTTAGGTTAACCATTCAGCATGATTTAGATGAAAATTCAGTTGCCTTTTTCCACCTAATTTCAATCCTCCTGTGGCACTTTATATAGGAGGGTATGATTTAGCTACAAATCTATTTCTTCACATTAATGTAACTGGATGCATTGGCATGTGGTACAAAATCCCACGAATACTCAAATTCATTCCTTTAAAGCTTCCTAGGAAGATGCATCTTTGAACTAGAAAATGTCTCATTTTGAAATCCCATGCACCAGAAAAAGAACTTTCATTTGTTTGAACAGAACAACAGAAGAGTCTACGTAGCACTGGGGAACAAAAGGCTCTTGGTACGCAATGACATTTTAGAACCTAATTAAAAAATGACAGGGCTTCCTAACAAGCATCAATATTAATTCTCCACAGCAGCTGCTGGATGGCTGCAAAGATGATTGGTTGATGTCCTCCAACAGCTCAGGACAAAGAGACTTGACAAAGCTGCAAATCAAACTATAGTCAGTTAACTTGACAGAGTCAGGATTCTAAAGGCATTTTGGGAGTGGCAAACATTTGCGAAGGCAAAAAAATCAGAACATGCTTTCCTACATAAATACATGTGTTTTCTATTACTCCATGCAAGCACAACCACAAGGAAGGTGGAGTTTGACCAATGGGAAAAATCAGAGAATTAGCAGTTTGTGGGTGTGATATGTACATGCTACTCATCAGTATCAAATTTTGATGCCACACAATGTGAGTGCAAGAGTAGCTCTTAATTAGTGTCCATATAACAGGATACAAATAAAGGCTGCACCTTTCCACACAGTATACTTTATTATAGAGGCACTTTTACATTACAAAATCAACAAAGGGGAATTTGGGAACCTAAGGTAGCTGACCTTTCTTCTTTTCCTATGCGGGGATGGCCAGTAAAAAAAAAAAAAAAGTGGAGAGCAAGAAATAACAAAAGAAAGGAATATGTGAAGGAAGGGATTAGAGAAATGGAGGAAGAGTTGGAGGATTACTATGGTATGATCATCCCAGTATGGAATACAAAGCCAAAGGCTATGTCTGGCATTACTATTCAATGTACGCCTAGCAAGTCTTTCAGCTGCGGAAGAGCTGTTTTCTGCATAGTCAGTATGAAAGCAGGGCTTCCCCATTCATTTCAGTGATGTCTTCAAGTGTTTTGCTGGGAGTGTGGCTATCAAATATAGCATAAGCTATACAAAGTGCAATGTTATTTTTCTCCCTGTTGAACCTTCCTTCTGGGTAGGTCTCATACTGATAACTTCACTGTTGATAACAGTAAATATCTATACATCTCTACCCCTTTATAACGCGACCCGATATAACACAAATTCGGATATAAAGCAGTAAAGCAGCGCTCCGGGAGGGCAGGGCTGCACACTCCGGTGGATCAAAGCAAGTTCGATATAAGGTGGTTTTATCTATAATGTAGTAAGATTTTTTGCTCCTGAAAACAGCGTTATATCGGGGTAGAGGTGTATTACCTGTGCATATCCAGATGTTTCTTCAGCTATTTTTTTTTTAAGTTCATCCTAGTTTTCAATGCTGTAGTCAAAATCTCTCTCATTTTTGTGTATGAAAACTGTGGACCCACTGCTGTAAAGTGCTGAGTGCCTTAACCTCTCACGTCTACAGGAGGCTCCCAGCTAGACAGTATTGGGGCCTATATTTGCATACACAAGTTATACAACCTCTTGTTTCTTGCTGTATATGGTGTCTCTGAAGGGAGGCAGTGTAAGTCTCATCCTTCAGATCATGTTCTCCAACTCCCAGAATGTTCTGTTTGATTTTCATCAGAAGTAACAACCTAGAGCAATGGAAACTGTGGGAATTAGCTGCAGTGTGTGAAAATACCATTTACAGTACTTCAGGGTTCAGCCCACTCAGACAATGTAAATTCTTCCCATGTGGGCTCCTGTTGCCAACCAGCCTCCAAACTCAGACACAGGAAAAACACTGAGAATGTTCCTTTTAACTATTACTGAAACTGTGCAGCTGTCCTCCTGCATGCAAATGGGAATATCATCTCTCAAATGGAAAGAGAAAGCCAGGATAAGATAGGAGACTATTTAGCATGTAAAGGAGAAAGTGATGAGTGGCATAGTTGCAGATGGACTTACGTTGCATTCGCAAACTGAGCTCACATTTTGAGATGCAAGGAAAATAGCCAAGGCCTTCATTACTGGTAAGTGTTCCAGGGTCACAAAGATGTCCATACTCCTTACAGTACAAAAATAACCTCAAAATAAGTCCAACGGCCTTGAATTTAAAGAAAGCTAAGTAAAGTTTCAGTGAACACAATCTTTTGTACCACTTACATTTGTCATTTTCATTATCCCTGGGAGATCAAATGCTTAGAAAGGGGCAGTGGAACATTTTAATGCTAGGGTGTTGAAGTGAAATACATTTCCTTTCCTCCCTTTAAGCTAGCGAACTGCTATTTACTTGTGCCAATGGGATATGCTTTCTCCTCCATGGAAGAGAGGAGATGAAACTGTAGCGCTACAGATAATCTAACACAGTCTCTGGAAATGAAAATTAATAATAGATAGATAGCTGTCTCCACAGAAAATTAAATGTTAAACTACAGTATTTATGCATATCAAAATGGGTCCACAAAATGTTGTGGCTCTATCCTGATATTTCCCAACTGGGAAGTTAGCAATTCTGCTTTATATTCAAACGTTGAACGATACCACTCTTTCCTCCACTGTACTCATAATTTGAGTGGTGAAGGATCTACAGGGGCAATGACAACAACTCACATGTGTCACAAACAATCAATGTTGATGCTTATGAAGATGAATGACCTCACAGGATGCTATCTGAAGTTGGCCTTCCTAACCTCAACACTCACTCCTTGCTTGGTTTTCACCATTGTTCCAAGAAGTCTGCATTTTTTTAAGACTATTGTCACAATGGCAATACTGGAAACAATGCCCTGCTGGCACAGAAATGTAGCCCAGTGAAGGCAGCACTGGAGCTTATTCTATTCCCCACGGGTACTTCACCCCTAGTCTCTTGCCAGACTCCTTCCTCCAGGACATGCTTTGAGGGCTTACTCTCCCCTTGTACTTCCTCCTTGTCCCAGACTATCTTCTTCATCCCAGGGAGTGACTGCAAGACTTCATCCCCTGCCACTCCCTTCTCCTTTCAGCCTCTTAGCTTAAATGTGCTGGCCTACCCCTTTCCCAGCTGGGTTTCACTCTCAGTTAATCCTGGCCCTCTCTCTCAGATGATACCAGGTAATCTAATTGGCCTCTGAGGCCCTTGTTAACGCTTTATCATGGCTGGTGTGGGGCACACACTCCATCATACATGAGTAACTGTGTAAGTGCTAGCACATTAACTATGTGTCTCGTGTAAACACTGTTTTCACTATAAAGGTGTGTTATTGATCCTCTTCCTGTACATCTGCCATAAATATAGTTAAGCCTCCTGAATTTCCAATCTTTTAAAGCCATGTTGGACCATTTATTTTCTGTCTGCACAACTCTGATAGCATGGGGATTCCAGATGGAGGGACAGTATGGAGGCGTCCAAATCAATAATTACCTTGCATACATCACTATTTCTGCCCAGTCTTGGACCAGATTGTGCTTTCCATTATGGCACTTAAAATCTGCAGTGACTTCATCGGAGTTAACTGAGTTACTCCAGATTTATACCAGTGTAACTAAGAGCATAAATGTGGCCCTTCATAAGACTTCACAGCTACTTTGTTCTGAAAGATTAGGTAAAATTATTTTACTTAGGAGAATTCTTGCTTTCAATAATATTTTGGCTTGATTTTTCCTAGACAGATGATTTTTTCAGTTTAATTTACCTTTAAAATGTCTCCTTTTGCAATAATGGTGAACACCTCCTTTATTCAGGAAGCAGAGAGAGCCAAAAATATACAGATTAATAAATGCCTGCATCCAGATCTGAATACCGTCCCGAGGACTTAAAACACTGACAAGGAAATACTTCCCTCAAAGGCTATTCAAGATCTTTCATGCGATCAAAGGAAATGCAGTACTTCATTTCACACATACAGATTTGCTGGCTCACTGGGCTGCTTTAAAGTGATATAAATAAGAACAACACTGCCAGATCTTACAGAGAAAATCCACACATTAGTCATTTTGTTTACATGATAGAGAAGTACTGGAAAAGGTTGTTACAACTGCAAAGCTCCTGGCTCAGTGAAACTTTGATGTCATAAATGCATGGTTCATTATTTTTCAGTCACTGTAAATGCCACTTTCGCCCATTTCAGCAATGAAGGTATTGAAAGATGAGCAGATGAAGATGGACAGCTAAGCTCTCCGTTCAAAGAGCCAATCTTGGCTGCCAAGCAGGTCACTTAGAACGACGCATGCTGATCTACTTTGGTGATGGCTCAGTGAGCTGGGAGAAGAGGAAAGTGGATATCAGTGACGCTGTATGATTCATTATCAAAGGACTGAGTGACAGACATGCAGCTGTGTGGTCCCTGGGCAGGATGAAGTTTACCCAAGGTGGAGAGCTAGCACTGGGTACTGTAGGGTCTGCAGCAAAGTGGCCACAAAGCGATACCTGTGTATTACAGTTGCCAGTTTTGCTTGGATGTATTCCTGGAGATTTCATCATATGATATAATCTTTAATTAAAGATTAATCCTTAATTCCTGGAGACTCCAGGCCAATCCTGGAGGGCTGGCAACCTTACTGTGTACCCAGTAAATACCGTGAAAAGGGTCATTACGCCAGCCCTACATAGTCTGGTGCAGAAGGACACAATGTGAATGGACCAGGAGGGGGCGAAAATGCCTGAACAACTGGCATAGATGGGGTGTGTTCACAGCAGCCAGAGGGGAAATGATGGAGGAGGATGCATAACATCCTCACACCAAGCCCTAAGTGCAGGGCAGGAGAGAGTGAATGTGACCTCTTCAGCTACTCTGCATTTCATGCATCTAGGGCCAGAATCCTCTGACTTTATGCAGAGGGAGTGGATTTGACCTGTAATGAATGAATATTCGCTACTGGAACACACAACACCTTTCTGTTGTGAAAAGCTCAAGGAGGAAATTGCAGGGTTCAGATAATCGAGACAGTGAGAAATGTACAACTCAGTCAGTGCAGCAAGCCTCTCATGTCCTCTAGAGCAGAAGGGGCAGACACATTCTTTTTTGTGTTCAATTCCCTCAGCCCCAGTGCGTCAGAGCACAGCTGGGAAACGGAGTGCAGTGGGGACAGGTTTGCCATTTTGGAGAGAGTTCAGCTCAGTTCTCCTCAGGATTACAGAATTATTCAATTATCTTAGCTAGAGGACATAAGTGCCTTACACTTTAGAGTCCCTCCCATGGGCACACCTGAGTTATATGACCCATCTCCCTCCTCCCAGCTGTGCTTTGGCAGGCTAAGAGGCAGGCATGTACATTGGTAGTTGTACTAAGCACTGATTCAAAGGGCAATCATGTGACCAGTAACAGACAGGCAGATGACATATTCACACTAGGAACAGCAAAAGTCTAACAAGATTTTATATTGTGCTGCAATGGATAAACATTTTTTTAAAAGTTTAATTCTCTTGCCTGTGTGTGTGCGGGAGCATGCAAGTGTCTGGTGTGTTCAGCACACTTTATTTAAACTCCTGGCCTAGAGAACAGCACTGCAATTCCACTTCAAAGAGTAAGGGGCAAGACACCAAACTCTACTACTCACCTCATGATTGAAATTAATTCCTAAAATGATTGATTTACATCAAAAGTATTGTGATATCATAACAAACGACTCGTATGCCTACTTCTTGCTGCAGAGCATCCTGAATATTTCTCAATCACTAAAAATGGAACCCACTATTGTAATGTACTGCTGTGATCTTTGGGCAAAAAAATTCTACTGATTTTCATAATAAACTAAACAGAAAGCAGAAGTTACCTGAGATTAGAGAACAGAGGTACACATACAGTAAATCGGTATGTCTTAGCAAAAACATACTAGACCTGATTTGCACCAACATAGATGGAGACACAAATCAGGAGTGTATTCAGTTGAAGTCAACCAATTAAGTAAGAGTAGAATCAGGCCTATACTAGAATGTAAGCTGCTTGGGGGGCTGTCTGTCCCCCTCTCTGTGTTTGCATAGTGGCTTGTACAACAGAGCCCTAATCTCTGAGAGGGCTCTTGGCTCTACCATAATACGAGTAATACATTAATAATATACTATATACAATATACTATAACAGCAAGTGTAATGTGGAAGTGTGATTATCCATAATCCATCTGATGGATCTGTATGATCTACTCTACAGATCTGGGGTAAATTTTCAGGGAGTTGATCAGAACTTTGGGTGGCTCTGCACCCTCTGTATTTCAAGAAAGAATATTCAAATATGAACTTTTAATACTTTGCTCAAAGTGTTAACACGGCACATTGTTTGCTCTGTTCTGAATGTGTGCAAGGAGGTCTGCTGGTAAGAGATGAATGCCAAGTGCCTGGCAGATGAGGTCCTGCCTCCACATTACCTACTTTTCCTACTACAAATGCCCTCTAAGTTACCTACTATCTTGACATGCACAGTTCAGCCCTAAAAGCGGCTAAAAGGTTTTTTCCATCTGAAAGGAGAACATGTTTTGCTTGTGCTCCAATGGGAATTGTTAGTTTGGACACATTTATTAAGATACAGAATAAGCAGAACTGCCAGGAGGATGCTCGTCAAACAGCCTCAAACAGTGTGAATGACAGTGCAGAAAAGTTGCAGGGAACAACACTGCACCAGTGCTTTAGTTTCTCCAGCCTGTTTGGTATGCAATGAAAACTCACCTCTTTTGTGACCTTTTTAGAGTATTTGCCCATTGAATTGCATATATTCATGCAGCCTGACAGAAATCAGGCACAACAAATATGCTCCATGCCCAAAGCTATTGTCAGGGCTTTTACAATTAATGCCAGTGAAATGGTTTTTCAGTATTGCCCACTGCCCACCCTTCTTCATAGTGTTCACATGTTCCCTAAATAAAAGGGAGAGGACATAGTTCTATGTCTCAGAACACTGACATAATCAAACCACTCATGGTGAGACAGCCTGAGGTTCTTAGCATTTAGCACACTGCAGTCATACCCTGTGATTGCAGTAGAGATATAATTGTGGAATTTCTATATGTTTGCTCCAAGAAGGGTTTCTAGAGGGGCTAATGATACCCAGTTGATTCGGGAGGGGGTTGGAGATGTCTGTCAATTGCCTTCTCATTATGAAATCCTGTGACTTTCTACCTCAGCTCTGATCCCAGCTCTCTTGGATGCCTGAGATGGGGTAGATCTTGTTGCAACCCTACAATTTGGAAGTTAAAATCCATCTCATTTCATCCTTTCCCAATTAAAAATAAATTAAAATTCCTTCCAACTCTTCCCCCAAGTGTTCTTGTTCAGGGCTGTGCAGTGACTTGGATGAAAACTCAAAAATGACAAGTGATTTTGGTGTCTCCCCAGCCAATACCTTAAAAGGGTTTTGAATTTCAGAGGGTGAGTGCTCAACATTTTGTGGAAATCACAAAGGTTAAGAATCCGTGAGTCTCACTCCCAGTGCTGTGCTTTAACCACCTCGGTGAGAGGAATAACATTTGATGCACCTTGGCTACAACGCCTGGGTGTCAGTGTGAACGGGGTGTTGCATTATTGCGCTCTGATCAGCCTCCGGAAATGTCCCATAATCCCCTTAAGTCAAGTGGCCACTCTTGTCATTGTTTTGTTATCACTGTAGGAATGTGGATATGCCCTTTCAAAGCTCCATTTCTGACAGCTGGCATGCTTAACTGCTCTGAGACAAAGCAACCATTACTGTGGAATGCTGTGTGAGACAGAGAGGGGCGGTGGGGGAAGGGGGGTCTGCTGCTGTCTGAACTTACAAGACAGCATGCTGACATGCTCTCAGCCCCCAAAAACTCACTTTCTCTCCCGCCACATACACACAACGCACTCCCTGTCACACTCCACCCCACCCACCCCATTTGAAAAGCATGTTGCAGTCACTTGCATGCTGGGATAGCTGCCCATAATGCACCACTTCCAATGCTGCTGCAAGTGTTGCAAATGTGGCTACGTCAGTGCGCTTGAAGCTGTCAGTGTGGACAGACTGCAGTGCTTTCCCTACTGCATTCTCCGAAGGCTGGTTTAACTCAAAGCACTCTACATCTGCAAGTGTAGCCAAGCCCTTTGGAAGTAATCTCCAGAGAGCAGGAGAAGGTCAGGAGAATTTAGGAGACCAATCCACACTTCTGCCTTGATACAAGGCGTGAGTCTGTAATTTCAAGTGCAGGGCAGCTGCAGTCTCCGCCTTTTCCTTTGTACTAAGGGCCTAGGGGAAGAACCCTGCAAGGGTCCATCATAGCAAAAATTGTGAATAATGATTAATTTCTTACACAACTGTAGAAACTCTAAACAATGAGTGTGATATTAGCACAGATAGCCATCAGTGCAAGACTTAGGATACAGGTCTAGGACCAACAACAAAGACAGCTTTAAAAAACAATAGTGGCAATTTCAAGTCAATCTGCCATTTTATAGACAGCCAGTGTAAAAAAAACCACAGAGTTGGCATAATACAATCACAATACCTCAAACCAGGGAGATACCACGCCATTGCACTGTGAAGCATCTATAAACACAACAACCCCGCCAAGAAGGAATTACAATCTGTAAGCCTCATGGTTGCAAGAGAACACGTTGCTGTTTTCAGTTCAAGGGGTACAAGCAGGTTCTGATAGAAAGGCCTTGATCAAACGGATGCCCAGATAATATACTTGACTCACCACTGCCCAACAACACCTATCAACAAGTGAGCATATGAAAAAGAAACGAGTCTCTTTATATAGATCAACTCTATCCAGTGAGATGCCAGTTTTCCCTGGGTTGAGGAGGAGGAGGAAGGACTGAAATACCTGTTACTGCCACTGTTCAAGCATCTCTCTCTAACAAAGACCCAACTCTCAAGAGTTTCCAAGCTAAATATACAAAGCAGTGAATCATCTGTGCTATTCAGAAACGATCTCACCAAGAGGTATCATATACAAGCTTATACTGTGTTGAATTTAGAAAAAGGAAATATTTACCTGCCCGCTGAGGCCTCGTAAGTCTTTGTAATATACTTTAAATTCTTCAGATGAAAGGTGCGACAGAAATGTCAAGTATCAACATATCAGAATTTAAATTGGTTCCTTGCCTTGCACTGGTCTGTTACCAGACTTTTATTTGCAGCTGTAAAGCCGAGGCACATTGCTCTAACACCAGCTGTGGAGAAGTTTGTATGTTTTCTGACCTCTGTATATATCCAGCATTCTCCAGGCCAAAAGACAAATTCTGTAACTACCCATTACAAAAACTGCAGATGGATACTATTATTTTTTAAATTGTTTGTCCAGAGAATGCAGCTAAACAATGCCCATTTAGTTTAAATGGACAGTCCCAAAATAATAGTTGAGAGACAGAAAATTTCTCCATCCAGATTTCAAAGAAAAGAAATGTTCAACTTGACCTAAATATGTTTGGCATTATTAAAAAAAAGGAACATTCTCAGACATTCAAAAGAAAGGTATCTTGAAAATATATGTTGTCTGTTCACAGATGTTCCTCCAACGCAAGCTCTTGATTTAACTATTCCATTCAGTTAAAATGAAACTTTTAGTTCTCTTGACAAGATGTACACTGCTAGCTTGTCTCTAAAAAGCAGTTGGATTTAAGCCACTCTTGTCTGTACTGTAGTTACTATTTAAAGGCTCAGAGGGAAAGAGGGCGAGATGAATAAACCCTTGGTAGACCTAAACGCTTCCTCTTTTTACAGCTTAGTCAATATCCCTTTTCCCTTGACGCTTACAGGGGAGTGGGGACAGAAGGAATTATAGCCTAAATAAAGTATTAGAGCAGCAAAGAAACTGTTCTTAATCTGGGAGAGTTCTTTAAAGCCATAATGCATTGTTCATAAGGCTTCCTGTAATACTTATTTTAGATTATGACCCCAATATTTTAAATGTTATTCCTTAAATGTTGCCATATGTATGGCATTCATAATGTTATGATGTTAGCAGAGAGCAAGAGATGAATTGAAGTTTGTTATAAACTTAGGAACATTTTATATTAGAGTTGAAGAGAAGACAATTTTCATGACCATAAACTACTTTTTTTTATTAGTTGATTATATAATCAGAAATTTTAGAGCCTTCTCAAAATACTACTCATCATATGCATATGCTGGTTTATTACTGTAGGCGTGGCCTGCATGCTGGATTTCTGACACTTAAATAGCATCTTTAATCAGAAAAGTGATGTGACACTTCACAATGGGATTCCATATTTTTTCTGCCTTCCATAATAGATGTGTTCAATTAACAAAAATACTTCCATAACTGGCAGTGCTGTATGCACCACATAGGATATGAAATATCAAGATGTTATTTCTGTGTCATACTGTACTTCCTCACAAGTAACAAAGACCTGAAAGCCACAAAACACAAGTACAATGTATATAAAATCTCATGATTCAACTGCAGCACAATTGTATAAATGCATATGTATAGCTGCATGTATGCATACACTAAGACCATTAAAGTTCACTTGTCTTGCCTTGGTACCAATTGCAGAGCCAAAGCATTGCAAGAGATTTCAGTCCTTTGTGTTACTGCTATCACAGCAGGACAACGCTTAGGCAGCCTTAGCGATACATACACATGCACACAGTCACTATGTGTGTCACATTCAGTAAATAAGAACTAAAGTCAAAACTTTTCAAGTTTTAAAACTGATGAAATTTGAAAAAAGGGGGAGAATATCATGATTTTTTTTTTTGCTATTCCTATCACAATTTTTGACAAACTTTAGAGATGGTCAAAATTACACCCCCCTTTTATTGACCAGTTCCAATACTACTGTAGTTATAGCATCTAAAAATGTGCTAGATGCTTTAGAGAATACACTTAAAAATCAGGTTCCCAGCCTTTAGAGTTGTAATTTTAATAACAGACTCAGTAAACAAATGAGGCTAAAACACCAGGAAGGATTGGGTTGAGAACAAACATGGTTTACAACTATGGATGTGGGAGAATATAGTTTCTCACTATAGGCACACATACATTTTTGCGGTTTCATGGGTGTTTATATATAAACACACTTTTTAAAAAAAAAGAGGCAATAACCTCTCCCTGCACACTGGAAACCACCCAGAAACAGATGAACAAATCCAAGCTATCTCCCATAAGAGCTATTCACATGCTTCCCACACACAGCTTAGTAACTGAATTCCAGTTCAATCATCTGTTACATACAGAATGCTGGATCCTACCTTTTGCAGTAGAGGCTCTCTGGAGCAAGAGTGGAGGGGCATCTTGCAGCCAGAGTCCCCAGGGAGATTCACTATCTTCCCCCTGTCCAGGCACACCTGTTCCCTTTTAACTGCTAGCTTTCAAAGAAGTATTAGGAGTGAAGGCCCAGCCAAATAATGGCTGTCTCTTATATGAGAGTCCCTTGTGCCCATTTGTTTCCTTGTATATCCATACAAGAGCCATCCATAAACTGTGCCAGCACGCTAAATACTCCAACTACCATGTGTATTGCTCTTGCTTTCTAATATGCAATGTATGTATACTTATTTCTCTATATATTCTCTTCCCCCCAAAAAGGGTAATTCATGAAGTATGAACTTCAGTACCTAGGAGAGGCAAAGAGTGGATTTTTGTATGAGAGAGAGAATACATAGTGGTGCACTATAAAAGTTTTCCCAGCACAAGTTTGGGATGGGCACATTACTAATAGAATCATAGAATATTAGGTTTGGAAGAGACCTCAGGAGGTCATCTAGTTCAACCCTCGGCTCAAAGCAGGACCAACCCCAACTAAATCATCCCAGCCAGGGATTTGTTAAGCCGGGCCTTCAAAACCTCTATGGATAGAGATTCCACCACCTCCCTAGGTAACCCATTCCAGTGCTTCACCACTCTCCTAGTGAAATAGTGTTTTCTAATATCCAATCTAGACCTCCCTCACTGCAACTTGAGACCATTGCTCCTTGTTCTGTCATCTGCCACCACTGAGAACAGGCAAGCTCCATTCTCTTTGGAACCCCCCTGCAGGTAGTTGAAGGCTGTTATCAAATCCCCCCTCACTCTTCTCTTCTGCAGACTAAATAAGCCCAGTTTCCTCAGCCTCTCCTTATAAGTCATGTGTCCCAGGCCCCTAATCATTTTCACTGCCTTCCTTGTACTCTTTCCAATTTGTCCACATCCCTCTTGTAGTGGGAAGCCCAAAGCTGGATGCAATACTCCAGATGTGGCCTCACCAGTGCTGAATGGAGGGGAATAATCACTTCCCTCCATCTGCTTGCAAGGCTCCTAATAATCCAGCCCAGTATGCTGTTAGCCTTCTTGGCAACAAGGGCACACTATTGACTCATATCCAGCTTCTTGTACACTGTAATCCCCAGGTCCTTTTCTGCAGAACTGCCGCTTAGCCAGTTGGTCCCAGCTTGTAGCAGTGCATGGGATTCTTCTGTCCTAAGTGCAGGACTCTGCACTTGTCCCTGTTGAACCTCCGATTTCTTTTGGCCCAATCCTCTGATTTGTCTAGGTCACGCTGGACCCTATCCCTACCCTCCAGCATATTTTCCTCTCCCCCCAGTTTCATGTCCTCTGCAAACTTGCTAAGGATGCAATCTATCCCATCATCCAGATCATTAATGAAGATGTTGAACAAAACCAGCCCCAGGACTGACCCCTGGGGCACTCCACTTGATATCGGCTGCCAACTAGACAGCGAGCCATTGATCACTACCCCTTGAGCTCGACAATCTAGCCAGCTTTCTATCCACATTATAGTCAATTCATCCTATCCATACATTTTTAACTTGCTGGCAAGAATACGGTGGGAGACTGTATCAAAAGCTTCCTAAAAAGTCAAGATATATTAATTACGTCCATCACTTTCCCCATATCCACAGAGCCAGTTCTCATCATACTTATGAGTGGAAAAGCCACAAGTAATGCAGGCCATCTTAAAGGAGTGCTGATAAAATCTTGATACCACCCCACACAAATATGTATCCTATATGCACTGCATATGTTACAGAAAAGCCGTGTTACACATGTTTTAGGAAGTTCGAAAATATTAACCATTCTTTGTATCTCTCTGCATGTAAAGGCAGTTGCCTTATTTACCAGGAATCCAAATGTACAGGGCTGAGAGGTCACCAGAAACTCCTCAAAAATTACTTTTAGATATCACGACTTAATATATCAGAACCTTACACCACTAGAAACAAGTGCTGTTGTGTCTCCCTTCCTCTCCCACAGTTGGGACACTTATGTTCAAAGGGTCACATTTTCCATTTCTAGCCCTGCAAGCCCCTCAACTATCAGACCTTGAACTCACCAGTACAAAATGGAATATGCCTGTCCTAGGAAGGTGTAATTATGGTTGGGATGGGGGACAACTGGGAGAAAAGAGGGATGCATTTCTGCAGTAGGCTGATTTAAAAAAGACGCAATGCCATCTATTAACTGGCTCAGAGTTCTGAGAATGTTAACATAAGCCTCAAGGAAGATGGATTAGTGACAAGGGAGCAAATTAAGTGGTCAAAGGTGCCTGATAAATCCAGTTATCATATGATGCTATTTATCTCTGGGACAGCAACTCCACATATTGTAGGACATTGCTTATACATATATATGTCCCTTCTAATATGTTAAACCCATTTTCTTTGTTTCACACTGACAGCAGGCTGGAAGTTCTGAGTTCAGATTAAAAGTTCATTCTTGACTGTCCCCTAGACAGACACTTTCTCCCATATGGTATGAAAAACCAGTTAGTGTTCTAGGGTTATTAGTAGAGGAGTCATACTGTTACCTCTTCAAGTATCAGAGGGGTAGCCATGGTAGTCTGGATCTGTAAAAAGCAACAAAGAGTCCTGTGACATCTTATAGACTAACTGAAGTATTGAAGCATGTGCTTTCATGGGTGAATACGTCTGATGAAGTGGGTATTCACCCATGAAAGCTTATGCCCCTATACTTCTGTTAGTAGATAAGGTGCCACAGGACTCTGTTGCTTGTTACCTGTTCAGAAACTCAGGAAGGAGTAAAGCAGAGAGGCTTGTCCTTGACCTATTTCCAAATTTATTTTTACATATTGTTTGTATTGCAGTAGCACATAAAAGCCCTGTCCAAGACGAGGTCTCCAATGTTCTCTGCAACGTACACACACAACACCTAAATATAGCCCCTGAGCCAAAGATTTTACTGTTTAATATTTATGATAGGACTTTGTGGTGAGGGGACTGAAATTTGAAATGTAGCATCATGTTAAATGCAAAGGGGAAAATTATTTTCTTAAACTTTAGGGCCAGTTAGTTGGCCTCCAGTAAGGCTGCTTTGCGAAGCTCCGGCAATGTAAACCAGGCTTAAATTCGCCTGGCATGGAAGAAAACCCAGCATATACACAGCTCTGTGCCATCTCCTGCCAACCTGCTCACCCCTACCCCAGATACCAGGGGAAAAGGGCATAGTTCTCTGGTTATTCTTGACAGCTAGAGTGGCCCTTTGGGGTTTAATGCAAAGGACACAACTTAGATCAACCCTGAGGCTCTCCAAAGTTGCTTCTTGGGACAGAATGCAGGCCCTGATGAAGCAGGGAATAATAAAGATATCTCGATAGCCACCTGTGCAATCTCTTCTCCAAAGCTATATAATAAACCCAAGCGGCCAGTTCCGATAATATGTCCTGTTTATATATATCTACAATGCATTTTATATTGTGTTTATAAAATGTATTTAAGGATTTTTCATAATGCATACACTCACTCTGCAAAGCGTTGTGTCAAAGAGTCTCTAAAATTGGCCTGTTTTTCACATAATATACCAAAGAAACAATTCTGGTCTATTGTGTAAATCCAGCTGTGAGGCATGGGTACTATGGTTCCTGAGCTACCATTTCTTATTCATATTTTGTTGAACAAAATTAATAGATGCAGCTTAGGAAGAATAGCTTGAAATTTAAGTTTAAAACAGTAAAACTGTTTTTCAATAAATCAATTAAAACAAAGCATTATAATCTGAAGTCATAGTTACTGTTGTTCTGTTATCATTCACAGTCATTTTAAAACGGTCAAGCTTGGATTTCCTGGTCCAATTTTGCAGCCCCCATTTTACCTCACTTCTATTTTTACTGATGACAAATAGCAAAAGCAAATAACTTCAGGAACAGTTTTATGCTGCAATTATTTGTGTCTTCAGTATTAATCACATAGAGGTCTTAGTCCCTTACTGCACTGTCAAATCAGTAATAGGGACATCCAAATAACAATTTGTGCCCACAATTATTCAGAACTACAAAAATGGAGACCAGTATCTGAAAATATGGCACTATAGATAAAATTTTGCTTTCAAATAAAAAATCCAACTTTGGGGAAATATGGATTTTGATCAGCAATCAGACCATGCACTTATGACCCATTTCTATTGTAAATCAAGGTGTTTTTTCAAACACCAATATCTTCATAGGCAAATCTCCTACATTAAAAGCATTTCTATTTTTATTTGCTGAAGAAAGACTGATTCAGAGAAGTATTTGGGTGAAATGAAGGTAAAATATAGATAATAGGGAACATGATTCTGTATGGGTGCATTCTCTCCTGCTAGGTTCTCAGCCTTGGTTCCTGTCTTGGGGGCTTGGTATCTGACCTCTCCAGAAATAAACACAACCAGGTATATTTAACTGACCTGCTTTTAAAAATCAGAAAGTGGGCATGCAGGTGAGATTGCTGACTTTGGAGGATACATGACAATGGGCAACCATCTCTTGGGACTGCATAATCAATTCTTCAAGGTGGCAAGTCTAGGGTTGATGACCCCCATAAAAATTAGTGTGTTTCATCTTAAGGTAATTTTTTTTAAAATGGGATTTTTATATAATTTTTGTTAATGAAATGAAGTATTTTCTTTCAAGATTCCCACCAGATTATGAGAAGGAAGCAGTTGCACAACATAGAAAGAGTAGCAGAATGTGTGAAACATTATTCTTTGCAGTTTGCACACAATGACTCAAAACAGTGGGAAAAACACATTGACAATAGCTATCATGCACAAGCAAAGCAGATTTTGATTATGCTTTCTACTTTTCAGTGCCAAATGGCAGAGAGAGGACATCCAATCTTATGCTATGAAACAGAATGGGATACACACATGAAGAAGGAGAAGCATTTTCCAGGTGGTATGGGAAAGCTGATCTATGGGATTTCCAAACTGGAAATAGCACATTGTCAATTTTTAGTGGAAAATCCAGCTATCCTATCCACCATTTTCTTCTTTCAGTTATTATGCTTAAATAATCCATAAAATCCATGCTACTCTCTACTCATAGTTTCAACAAAATATGCCAAGAAAACATGATGTCACTACCTTCAATATTGCTGATGTGTACAGTCCAGAAATATGATCCATGTATATATAAATGCAACAACCACTCACTCTCCAACAGTGAAAGAAATATGATCATATGAAATAATGGTAACATCACTTTCAGATCTTTGGGAGAGGAGAGAGAAAGAGAGAGAGAAAACATGGTGGTGTCAGGTGTCTTAGCTGCAGCAAGTATCAAGTATAAAATGAAGATTCTCATTTACCTGATTCAAAACCATTTCAATTGCAAGAATCGAAGTGAACACAAGGCTTGTGACATTCCTTCCTATTCACTAATATCTGTTCATTAACTCATCAAAAATGAGTTGTGAATTGCTTATATGACATCCACAGCATATGACAGATTATGGGGCAGTTGTAAAAAAGTTTGTATATATTTATATACAAAACAAATCAAAACCCAAATATTAACACACATATATATATATATATGTTATATGCGACTGGATAGCGTAGTGGTTAAGAGCGCCGCCCTTTGATACGAGAGACCGGGGTTCAAATCCTGGTTGGTACCCAACTTTCCAGTAGGGGTCCTTGGGCAAAAGACCCCCTAACGCTTCACCTGCCTACTCAAATATGAGAGTGACATGAACCTAGGGGTCGTGCAGCTCGGACGTCGCCGGTATAACAAGGTCCACGCCAAATGTTGAGGAACCAGGACAATTCTGCTAAGTGGGCTACTGGAACAAACCATTCATGGACGAGCAGAAGAACCTGGAATTTGATGGAATGCTATACAACAGTAGACCTAATGAGGGATATATGAAACGATGAGGGGACTATGGATGGGACAAAGACTACATCCACACTTATGAGAAACAGGCTATTACCCAACGCTTCAATAGTAAAGAGGAGCTGCTCTCACAGCTTGAGATAGACCAACTCCACTACATCCAGACTCAAGAAGACCTGGAAGAACAAGTGGATGGTCAGCCCTGAAGCTGAAACTTCACTGCCACCCCCCCCTCCATTGCAGAGCACAGCACGGATAGGGGGCATAGAATCATGGAGAAACTAGCTAAGTCATCTTCGAGACGATTACAAGGCTCAGGGAGAAGTACCATCAGACAGTATGTTAGAAGATGCCAATAGACCCTCATGGACATCCCTACTACCACCATAACTCAAACCAATGAACGGTAATTGCTACAGCCTCTGTAATCCTGGAGATGCTTGGCTATACGATCAAGAAAAACAACAGTATGTACCCACCCTGGAAATGATGTTGGAGGATAAGTCAAGTGACTCGAGAGAAGGTAGTCACTGGTGGACTTACAGAGTAATGAGAGATTAAGGATAAGACTCGGCTACTGAAAAATCAAGGCCTGTCTCCATCTTGAAGCACCTGGACGCAACAAGGTCACAGCACTGGGCGCCTACCAGGCTAAGGAGTACACTAGAGAGCAGAGGCCAAAAAAGTAATGCCCTGTTCTCCAAAGACATCCAAGGTGTACTCCCACTGCAGTGCACACCACAATAACAGCAGGCACCAAGACAGCAGAAATGAACAGTACTGAAGAACATATGGAGAAAGAGAAGAGCTCAAACACAGTGCAAAGTGGCTGCAGACCTGAGCACAGCAATCTCCCAGACAGAACAGTCACCATCACAGTAAAGACATCCAGCAGCGGTCAACATGAAAGGGCTGACAGCACCTGACCAGACATGATCCACACCTACTAGGGCATAAGACTAACAGCAGTAGCATGAACACCTAGCAGCACAGATGAACAGCTGTGGTAGCAGCTTCCCACCCAACAAAATGGCTAACACAACGAAGGGCAGTGCTGATCATAAGACCCGCAAGGAAACAGAACCAGCCAATACCTGCCTCCCACAACATGGACAGTCCTATCAGGCATCATAGCCACCAGCTACTACCATATGAGGGCCAGTACATGGCCACAGCTCAGAAGGGATTGGAACAACCACCAGAGCTCAACACCAGTTGCCTCATAGATAGGCAGTGCCCAAGACTCAAGGTCTAGACAGACCAATTGAGCACAGCCTGGATTGACTACAGGAAGCTTACACTTGTCAATTGCCGCACACGTGGTCTGTGAATGTCTGGCCTTTTACAAAGTCAACAGACACTAAGGACTTCCTCAGAACTCAATGGACTATGGAAAAACACAGGAAGTCAACTCAAGGCAGCTGCACAAGTGGCCATCAATGCGGGCTATACACAAGGTGATCACGTTGTCTCTGCTGCTGTTCTGCATAGGCTTAAAAACCCCCTAGACAAAGAAAATATCACAAGGCTATCGGTACAGTTCAGGAGTGGAACTTACCATCAGCCACCTCCTCTACGGTGATGACTCAAGTGTAGCATAAGAATGAACGAGACATTCGATTCGCTATCCACCTGACACGATCTACAGTTGAGGATATCGGGGAGTCATTCGGATGGAGAGATGTGGCGGATGGTGTGAAGAGAGGGAAGGTAGGTCAAGCTGATGGGTGTGAACTACCAGCGGGCCAATAGCAGACATTACGACCACTACAAGTACCTTGGTGTCCCACAGTCACTATAGAAACCACGGATGAGGAGGCAGGAGACAGCAACACCAAGTATCACCAAAGGATAAGACAGTCCTGAAAGCCAACTCGTGGAGTGAAGAACAAGATCCCGCAATCAACATATGCCCTGTCGTTCATCAGACCTACGTATAGGGTGAGCTGGCCAAGGAGGCATATGGAGCTGCCGATTGTGAAGACCGAAGCTCCTCACAATGCACGGAGGATTTCCACCCCAAGCCAAACACCAGAGGACTGTTATTACCAGCCGAGAAGAAGGCGGGCGGGCTGGTGAGCGTCAAGCCACTGCTGACGAACCCGAACATCCAGGAGTACATCAGTTAGATGGCCTCCAAAATGACTGCGAGAGAATTGCACTGAGGGCGCACGACAGACATGAGGAGCAGCAGAAGAAGTGCCATTGGCAGACAACGACCCTCATGGGTGTACACACGATAGCCGAGGGGCTGCATTGGGAAATCCTACCCAGTGGCTGTGGAAGGGCTGGACTAAAGACAGCACTGAGGCACTGATCATAGCAGACAGGAACGCACTGGCACCGATCCATTGAAGCAGGGATTCTACACACTAGAGAGGAGCCAAGGTGTAGACTGTGCAGAGAGCCTCAGAGACGTCCAACACCATAGTGGCAGGATGTAAGATGCAGACAGGAACAGCATACACTGACGCACAACCAAGTTGGCTGGCATTGTGTACAGGAACACTGCACAGGTATGGCTAGCCCTCCCAAGACCAGATGGGACGATCCCGGAAGGTTGTGGAGAATAGCAGGGCTAAGATTCTGTGGGACTTCCAGATCCGCACGGACAGGCAGGTACTGCGCCAATCACCACATCGTGGTATAGAAAGACCAGAAGAGCGAAAAACAACGGTGGGGTATTGATAATAGCTAGTGCAAGTGACATCAACATCAGGAGAGAGAATATGAGAGTGAGACAGGACCAGGCTGAAGGGACTAGGAGATGGGGAAAGTGAAGCCAAGATGGTCCAGTGGTGGTGGGAGCACTCGGGGCTTGTGACTCCTAGCTGGGTGAGGGCTCCAACAGATCCCTAGAACAACTCAGAGCTCTCTTGTCCAGAAGAGTGCAGTGCTAGGAACAGCTAAGATACTGTGCAGAACCCTCAAACTCCCAGGCCTCTGGTAGAGGACCCGAGGTTGAGGAAGACACGTACCACCCATAGGGGTGAGAGGGGAATTTTTTTTTTATATAAATAAAAACAATTGTATACATTTGACTGTCTCCCTCTTCACCTTTCCAGTGCTGTGTTGTCATCTTAGGCTACATCCGCATCCATTGTCAAATTTTTGTTTCCTGTGTAGGTACATATTATAGACTGATATCAAGTCAGCTCAGAGATGGCCAGCGGTGAAGCAGAGCTGGGTAGAACTGCATAGAACCCAGAGAAATATTGGAATTCTCTAAAAAGGACCTTAAATAGCGTTTATTTACCTAAAAATGTTAAAAGTTCTTTATCAGGGCCCTTTCAGGACTATAAGTAAGTCCCATATATCCACTTGACTGCCACTCTCCTTTCCTATTAGTACAGCGCCTTAATCAAATACCAGTGAAATCAATAGGAGTCTTTCCATTGACTTCAGTGACCTTAGGATCAGGCTCATGAAACCCCCATTTCTAATCCTACAGAGCAAGAAGTGGGGACACAATTACGTGTAAGAAATCTTTTAATGTTGCATGATTGAATCTTGTCTGTCCTGCGCTTAGGTCTGATGTAGTCTGAGAGTAAAGAGAACAACACTGATCTGGCAAATGGTTTTAATAATGGTGACTAATGGAGACATAATAAAGGTCTTTCTCCTGGGACTCATTTCATCATTACAAACCTGTTGTTCAACTAATTACTGGAGCAGTACACTGTGTTACTTTGAAGGAAATACAGGTGGATTTTCAAAAGTGCCTTAGTGACTTTCAGTGGCTCTTAAGTCACCTAGGCACTTTTGAAAAAGCCACCCACAGTCTCCCATAGGACCAGTTCTATAGTAAACAGAATTTGAATAATGGGAGCCAGATCACTTTAATTCATTCATTTTCTCATTAGTAATGGAAGACAACAATTTTCTCTTAGATGTAGCTTGTAAATGATGAAAACAGCTCAGTGCTAACAATGTCTCTGCTCTCTATGCTGAATCAATACCACATCAGCAGTGAAAAGACCTGCATCAAATCACTGCTATGTCTGGTTAATGGTATTAACAGGGGTTATCTCAGCACACGGATGGAAAGGTCAAAACAAAATTACCTTGGATCAATCACAATATTATTGCCTGGGAAAGTGTTCCATTGATTGTGTAAGTTTTCTTTTATGAACTCCCATATCTTTTAATGCTTTGAGTATAAAAGCATAAAGCAACAATAGAAGCTTTCCACACTAATGCCTGAAACTAAAGATAAACAAGTACTGCAAAGAAAGGTGGCTTCTTGACGATAAACTTCAATTAAAGCAAGAAAGTGATATAAACTGGGCTAATGGTGCATGTGTGTTTATATGCGAGAAAGAGAGGGCTGAACTCTCAGATGCAGATGGGGGGGGGGGGTGTAAGCAAAAATGGCTTTATATCACCTTTATGTCCCTTCAAGCAGCTGTCACTACACCAGCTGAGAATTCCCCAACACCAAAGGAATCCCCAACCAGATGGTCAAACTGGTTTTCTGCAAGTTTTCCACTACTGGAATGGAAACAGGCAGAATGTCAGCCAGGATCTGACCCATTGATCTGAATGAACTGTTGGTTTATGAGCTTCTCAAGATTCTGTTCTAAAAGCTACTGAGCTCATTTATTCGCTTGTGAGACTTATGATAAACACCACTGTGAAAGTTGCCATTTTTTCCTCAATAAACAATACTTATTAGCAGATACAGGCTAAAGTAAAAATTGACTAAAAGGCTCCTAGAGTTCATACATGGGCACCTAAATTAGTGGCCTAATTTTAAAACATGCTGAGAATCCAGGAGATCCTCTATGTTTTGTTTGACACTCATTTTTCAAACTCTTGGCCAGTAATTTTTTGAGAGAGACTGGTCAAAACAGAGGGTAAGTTTGGGTGATTCCACATTTAACTGCTCATTCATCATTCTCCAGTGACATAAGCTTCTCCTATGGTCACAACTTGGATTGATTTCTCTTGACTTGTTTGTTTCTTGTTAGAAATCTATTTTAAAAAAGAAAAAAAGAAGACTGCTGAAAATCTCCTTTAGGGACTCAAAGCCTGGCTCTCTTGACTAGAGGATCACATAGACTCAGTGCTCTGATATACCTACTATTGTCCAGATTTTCAAAAGGCAATGAATAATAACAAATCCCAGTGAAGTCAACTGAAAGTCATGGGAGCAGTGTGTGGTCAGCAGTTTTGAAAATCAGTCTGTGAACACAGCTCTACCTATGGTTTCCCAGTTATTCCATTAGTACTGAAGTGAATCTAATCACTTTGCCATGAATCATTGAGCTAATAGGTTTTATTGTCTAGGAAGTACTGAGAACAGCTGTTTATGTTAGTGCCATTTAAGGTCATTAAAAAGCTGCTACTAAATCATTTTGGGGAAAAATGTTAAAAGATCTGAACTTTGGGAGTGGGAAGCATGGTATACATAATATTTTGCTTGCCTTTATTTAGTTTCTTGCCATTAAAGGAATGTTATAATTGAATCACTAGGATGAGCCTACCAAAAGCCAGTGATTTTATCATGCTCTATATAAACATATCCTACATCTAATAAGGTTATAAGAACACGATCATTTTATTTATCAGTATTACATCCTTGAAAGCTACAAGCAGTAGAAATTCAAGTGTCACAAGATTTTCAACAGCTCAATAAGTTGTACTGGATTATTCAGACATTCAGCAAATATCAGCAGGGGTATGTAGGGGGCATTTTTTTTTTAAGACATTTACCTACTGTCCTGGGATCACTAAAGCAAATAAATACTTTGTCCAGGGCTAGACTGATATCAGAATTATGTGCACATATCTGAGGGCAGGATCTGGACCATATGCTTTTAACTGTTAGGTGACACTGTCATAACTGGTAAATGCAAATTTAAACTACACTGATGACTTTTTGTCCGGCAATAGCATTTGTAGCTACCAGGCATCCTTTGTATAATCCATCTATTGACTAATATATGACCTTATCCTATGGTACTGGATCAAGTCAGTCTCCTTAACAAAACTGAGGTTATGTGCATACAACATTTTGGTTCTAAACTTGTGAGATGAATTGTGGCTGTGAGAGTCTTCAGCTGACTCCGTTCTGAGAGATGAGGAAAGACAGAGGAAGTTGGGCCCTGTTGCAGCAAAGCAACTAAATAAAGGCTTAATTTTAAGCACTTGAATAGTTCCACTGACTTCATGATTACTCGGGTGCTTAAAGGTAGATGTGCCGAACCTCTTTCCTGGAGTGAGGCCTAAAGGAGGAGCAGAGAAAGAATGAGAGATTCTCTTTATTTTTTCAGGTCCTCGTAGCTTGAATGTCTGTTTGAGGAAATTTGGAGCTACCACATAACACTAACCAAAGGAAATTTTGTTTCATTTAGTTCTGTTTCATCCCACATAATTTAGAATTGAGAGAGAAATGTTTCTGTGTTTTATGACTGCAGAAACAATTACAGATAACTGTTCACTTTGAAAAATGAGAGAAATGGAGAGGAAAATGGCATTTTTAGAACTGATAGATTTGACGAGAGCTGGAGCAGTTTTGATAATATGCTCAAAAAGTCTATGAGCTGAAAAGTTATTAATTGAACTATTTTACTACCAAAAACATTCTAAATGTGTGAAGATAGAAGTAGTTTGAATTATATTTGTTTTTGGGGGAAAGAAAACATTTTGTATGACTGTTATGAGACTAATAATTATTAAATAGCAGGTGAGATTTTCAAATGCACCCAAGGGATTAAGGAAGAAGAGTCTGTGACAGCCTGTACCACATGTTCAATCTTTTTACAAGACCACAATAAATTCTGTACAAAGTATGCCTTGTGAATTATCATCTGAAAATTCAATCTGCTGAACATTATTGTCCTGGTAAAATGTGCACCAACACTATATGTAAAGTTATAAGATTCTACTGTCTAACATTGCTGTAACGTGTTCCAGAAATAGAAAGACAGGCCTAAACCAGTTCTTCAGAGACAAAGACACACTGGTTCCCCAGCCAGGTATCAGTATAATCAATTGGACAGTCATCTACTTAAATGGCCATTCGTGGGCAAGGAGAAGGGCGTGAGCAAGAACTTTACATATTGGCAAAGACACAGTGCATGGGTTACCATGTAAACGGATGGGCTGTCACCTAAACCCCAGTTGGAGATAATCCTCAAAGAGGGGAGAAGGGTATAAGAATGGACGGGAGGACAACACAATTCACCTCTCTCCCCCTATCTCTACTCACGGCAGCTACAGTGCTTGAAAGACAAAGGAAACTACTTTGAACGGGAGAAGGGGTCCTGGCTGTGAAGCTTTTCAGCCAATACAGACTGTGGTAAGCTCATGGCGAGAAAAACCTTTTGCTTTTAAGTTCACTAGCTTATTAAATTAGGCATTTAGCTTGTGTTTTATCTTTTTATTTTCTTTGTAACCAATTCTGACTTTTATGGCTTATTACTTGTAATCACTTAAAATCTCTCTCTCTGTAGTTAATAAACTTATAAACTGGTGTGTTTGGATTGAAGTGCTTTGGAATCTCCACTTGAGATAACATAATATTATCCATTGATGAAATGACTTTGTATGAGCTTTCATTGTCCAATGGGTGCTGGGCAGTACAAGATGCATATTTCTGGGGGAAGGTTTGGGACTGGGAATTTGCTGGTGTCACCCTGTATGTAATTCATGAGAGACTGGTGAGAGCTTTCATATAATATAGCTGGCAGCGATGTTGCCTGCTAGAGGCTGTGTGTGAATGGGCCAAGAGTGGTAGTTCTCATAGGAAAGCAGTGTAAAAGGCACCCCTGGTTGGAGTATTGAGGGGACAAAGTTGACCAGCGGTCCAAATTGTACCCTGAGGAATGTCACAGAATTTCAGTGGGACTTGTGTTCTTAAATTCCTTAAGTGCATTTGAAGATTTCCTGGTTCATGTTCACCGGAACATCCTAATAGGCATCTGTTATGTTGTGGGGACAACAGCTTTCTAATCCATACAAGATTTTATATTTTCAAGACAGAGTTTGCAGTGGTTGCAGAGTACAGAGAACTGGGCACTTCACAGATGAAAGGAGTGGCAAAAGAAGGAAGTAATTTCCTTAGGGATAACTTGGATCATGATCCTCTATCATTAGAAAATTCTCCAAATCAGTTCTGGGGTCCCAGATTAACAGCTTTTTTATACATACTTCCCCGAGTTCCATTCCAACCACAAAGAGGGCCAATGGACAAATGTCACAACTTAACAACAAAATGCAGTTCCACTGCTGGAAAAAGGCAAATTCATGTAATTAAACTAAAAGATATTTAGAGCATTTTAGTGCATAACAAGGATGTACAAATGATCTCCATTAAAAGTTAACATTAACCAAATGTTACAATGTAATGTCATGTGAAATACTGCACTTATTTCCTATTCTAACAATAGAGAAACGCAACATCTCAGATATTAGAAGTGGAAACTGTTATTAAATGTTGACTCTTGAAAGGCAGCATCTATATATCTGCCCACATAATGAAGAATTATAAATAATTGAACGGGTTTGATGCATGGAAGACTATTACAGTGCTTTTACTTCTCAGTCAGTCTGAGCTAATCAAACTTGTACGCATCTGGAGTCTGAAGTCTGATGCAATTGGTAAGTGCTACGTCCAAACTTCCTCAGAGTTATTGTAAAGGCCTGTATTTCATTAGCACAATCATTATAGCAGGTACATTCTTATACACTGTATCACAATACAACTTACTGGCTCCAACTTTGGGACGCCACTATGCCAGAGGCTATACAAGCATATAGTGAGGGATAATCTCTGTCCTGAATTTTTTGGCAATGATTCCACTGTCTAGGCTCAAACAAAACTATTGATCTCTATGTAGTCCTGCCATCCTTTGTGTGTTTTTAGCATAATCTTTAACACCAACACTCTTATGTTTAAAATATTTCATGAAGCTTTACCTAATCCATCCTGTAAAACACAGGGTGCCAATTACAGGACTTAAAGGGAGCATAATTCTAAACTCACTCTGAAAACCCAAACCCAGAACATATTCTGTTGTATATTTTCCCCTCTCTCTTGAATCTAAATATTTCCACTGTGAGTTTGTTTACATTGTAATCTGCATTAGGCTGGCATTTTGTGAATGGGATTTATCAATGTGGTTGGGCTGTCTGGACCTTGGCTAGACAATTGTTTCCATCAGATTTCCTTGTATTTCATTTTTAACTGGGATATCGGAACTATGCACACTGTAAGCAGTACCTACAATGCCATAATTAAATTAATTTAGGGTTACAAACTCCCATTCTTTTCCTTAAACTGTACAGAGTGCAACACTGGCTTGTTTGCTCTCTCTTGTACAGAGAGTGTTCATATAATTTCAGAGCATAGTGAGGAGACGTTCGTGGGGTGATAAAAACAAAAACAAAACAAAACCTTCCCATATGCATCCAGAGAAATTTAGGCCAGCTTTTCAAGCATGCTCAGCACTCTACAGCTCCCATTTCAGCACCTAAATGAAGTGGTCAGATTTTCTAAAGTGCTCAGCACCCAGCAGGTCTCATAATCTGGCCAGTTCATTCTGATGCATAAACAGGAATAGAACTCTTTAAGAAAATCTGCCTTCAGTTGTGAATGCTGAGCACATTTGAGCACTTGGCCCTATATTTTAGTAAGGCATTTATACTTTCATGATACAAATAATCATGGATATGCACGGAACCATTATTACAAGAATATATAAAGCACCAATTCCAGTCTTTCACCACTACCAAAAAAATAAGTAGACCAATGAACCAGGACAAGGTTTTTAGTGTTTAAGGCTGGAGACTTTTAATCAAGTGAGAGAGACTATCAGGAGTTATCCTTTACCCTTTTAAAAGTGTGTAGACATCTGATCTGACCCCTACAGGCACTCAGAGTTTGATTTAATAGCCTGCATCATGCCAAGACTTACTGAAGCAGACAGGCTACTGCCAGATCCAAAATTAAGATGTGTTGATGTTGATCAGAGGGCTATAAGCCTAGAGCTTTCTACATTTGTCAAAGACCTTTCTTCTCAAGCTGTTTAGCAGAATAGCTCTTGTAAGACAGGACAGAGCTGAAAACTGACAATATCTCCAGGGATTCCTACAGCCAACCATATACTATAGACTGTAGCGATTCATAGAGAGAACTATTCATAGAGGTAGTATTACAGCATGGCATATCTTATGTACCAGACAGCTGCCTTCAGTACATGCACCTTGTGCCCTACGTTTGTTGTGTGGGCTCTTGTTTTAAGGTAAACTGTTTAATAATGTAGAACATGCTCAGATAGTCTCCATGTAATTCTGAGAGTTACCTTTAAGGGAACACAAGGAAATTGAACACCTAGATTTGCATTTGGGAGAGAGCCAATAAAGAAGGCAACTTGTTGGGCAACAAGACAGCAAAGCAAAGATGCCTAGAGAAGGCAATTGCCTTAGCTTGGGGTAAGATGCAGAAGTCAAGAGCCTGGTAGGAAAAAAAACTGAAAAGACAATCTTGGGTACATTTTAAAAACACTGTAACGTTAAAACTCCTTTTCCAATATCTGTCAGACTGCCAGAGGAAGTGGGGGGAAGGGAACTGTTACCAGGAATGAAATGCAGGATATTTTAGGCAGATCAGTTTCTTTTCGAGGGGAAGGCAGGAGTGGGTGTGATATTTGAAAATTGAGCTTAAAGGGTTGATACTAACTTCCTGTTTGACTTTGGGAAACCATCACTGCTTTGCTATACCATAAGGAGACTATGCCTAGGCGCAGCAGCCCATAGTTGTATAATATATCAAGTTCAACTGAGTTTAATATGCCTTAAAAACCAGTAGAGTCTTATTTTTAAGCATCCACTTTAATAGAAACAGACAATTTTTTTTCCAATTTGCTGTTTGAGTCTTAAACTAACTCACACACTATGTACTGTTTGCCACTAGGTTATATACAGAACAGTCAGAAATTCCCTAGAGCAGTGGTTTTCAATGTTTTTTCATTTGTGGATCCCTAAAAATTTTTGAATGGTGATATGGACCCCTTTGGAAATCTTAGATATAGTCTGGGAATCCTTAGGGTCCATGGACTGCAGGAGGAAAACCACTACCCTAGAGCAAAGACTGGTCTCTTCCCCGACTGTGACATTCTTTCTGTTCATGAGATATAATTCCTTCTACACTTGGGTCATAGCAGCAACTCTGAACTTTGTTGGGACTTCTCATAAGACCCCACCCCCTCACACCTCTATTACCTAATTGGAACAGGATCTTTTTTTTAAAACATTGAACTTCCGTTGTTTTTCACAGTCCATGATTACAGTATCAGAGGGGTAGCCGTGTTAGAACTACATGCATCCGACGAAGTGGGTATTCACTCACGAAAGCTCATGCTCCAAAACGTCTGTTAGTCTATAAGGTGCCACAGGATTCTCTGCTGCGATTACAGTATGTTCTGCTTTTCTGGGAGCAATGTGACAACTTCAAAGCAGCCCTGGACTATAACATTTAAAATACCACTGTCACTATGTTACTAAAGTTACTCATTTTAGTTAAAAGACAACATGGAAAATATTACAAGATTTTGGAGTGTTGGTTACCTAGAAAGTATTTTTTTTATACAACTTAAATGAGGGGGAAGTCAGCAGCACAAGGAAACTAAGTTTTAAAACCACATTCATACAAAACCTTTCACTTACACAGATCAGTTACTTTTTATTTCAAAAGTAGTGTTGTTTTTTTTTTTAATTTAAACTGAACAGTCCACTTACTTACTTTGCTTATATGGTTTCGGGTTTGGCAGGGTTTTTTGTGGTGGTGGTGGGGAGGGGCTTATAAAGAGAGATTTGTCTGTAAGAGAAAGACAGAGACAGATGATGGGATAAGTGGGTCCTCTGGAAGGCATCACCAGCTGTCCACCTCATTGGGTTAATATTTAGAAAAAGAGAAGTCTGCAACGCAACCATCAAATAGCTCATTGTGTTTCTAACATTTTATTCTCTTAAGATTTCTGTTTTAAGGCCTGATCCAACATCAGTAGAATCAGTGCACTGTCACTGACTTTGATAAGCATTGGATCAGACACATTTAGAGGGAAGGATTGTCAGACATCTGGACCCAATTCTCTCTGATGCCAACTGGAGTTTTTTGGCCAGATCCTCAGCTGATATAAATCAGCCTAGGTCCAATTTAGATCAGTTGAGGATGTGACCCAGAATGTGCATATTTGAGAACAGATTGGGGACCCCTGCGTTTATAGATAGAGCCCTGCACGGATACAAAAATTGTATCTGCATCCGATACACATTCTGCAAAAATGATCTGCAAAAATCTGCAGATTTTCAGAGCTTTAGATATAAAATTTGGATCTGCATCTGATACGCAATCTGCAAAAATGGTCTGCGGATATTCGCATCCCCATGTGTGGATATCTGTGGATATAAAGGGATATCCGCGGATTTGCAGGGCTCTATTTATAGACTGTGACTGAACAGTTTCCAAATCATTTCATCTGATCAATAAGACTAACAAAGAGATGGAACTTTGTCTGTGTGAATTCTCTCTGTAGCTGTATAATTTGGAAAGATCATTTTATTTTCTTTCTGAAGTCTACACAGGTATCAACTCCAAATCTCCTGTTATCATCTCTTCATTTCACTACTGCAAACACAGACAGAAATCAGTAACAAAATCAAGCTGAGCCTCCTGGACTGATTATTGTAACTACTTAGAACAGACAATATACTTAAAACAGACAAGTCTAGTGAGAAAAAAGAGAGTTAAAACTACCCACAATGAAAACACACAATGAATTTTTTAGTACTTTTTAGTACTAAGTTTTTCTTTGATACCATCAACAGTTGCAGGAGACAAAAGCACACATGATTTATCAGCTCCCCCTGAAGGAAGTTTAAAAATATTTGCCATTACAGATATAGAACTTTTTAATAGTTTTGAATATGGTGTCAGAAAAGTCATTTATCTGCAATCTCTTGCTTAAAAAGATCAACCAACATCGTCTCATAAAAATGAATGAACCTTCAAATTCTCATTGGCAGGCTTATTCCCAGCCTACATTGAATCTGTTTATATCAGCCATTTGTTCCAGTCTTCCTTTCCTGCAAACAGCAGCAAGACTTTATTCTGGCTAGTGCCTTTAGAGTATCAGCCATACTATAAAGAATGTCTGACCATGTCTGCAGGGCTGGCTCTAGGTTTTTTGCTGCCCCAAGCAAAAAAATTTTTGGCTGCACCCCATCCCAGCCTTGGGCTCTCTCTTCCCTCCCACCCAAACCCCCTTCCATCCCAGCCTTGGGCTCTCTCCCCCCCCCCCACACACCCTGTGGCCCCAGCGCTGGGCTCTCCACCTGATCCGCACCCCCTGCCGCCCCAGCACTGGGCTCTCTCTCCCCCACGCCCACGCCCTCTGCCGCCCCAGCCCTGGGCTCCACCCCACCAGTGCTGACTCCACCTGCTCCCTTCTCGCCTCCAGTGCTGGCAGGTTCGGGGTAAGCAGTGGGGCTCCCGGGCCACGCCTCAGCCCAGGGTCCCTCCAGCCAGGGCTCCTGCCTCCAGGACCGGCCGGAACCTGGGAGGGCAGAGCCGGGGGACCACCCTGGCAGGGGGCTGAGGAGCCAGAGCAGGGTAGCCCCAGAGGGAGCACAGCCCCGGAGAGCAGGATGCACAGCAGCGCCTTGCCTCTATGACCCTGCTGCTGCTTCTGGCCTCCCTGCTGCAGTCCCTGAGTGGCTCAGGCTGCTTTGCCCAGCCCCAGCTGCAGCACTGGGAGGCGGCCATCCTGCAGCACCTGCCAGAAGCTCCATGGGCCCGGGGGGGCGACCCCCAGCCTGAGTGTCCCCCGCTCAGAGCCTGCCCGGTCCAACCACAAGGTGCGGCGTTGCTCCCAAGTGGCACGAACTGCAGTGGCCCCAAGGCACCCCATACACAAACACGCTGCTGCTGCCAGGGCAGCTCTAGGCTTTTGCCGCCGGAAGCAAAAAAAAAAAAGAAAAAAAAAAGGCCCGAACGCCGCCCTTGAAAATGTGCCGCCCCAAGCATATGCTTGGTTTGCTGGTGCCTAGAGCCGGCCCTGGATGTCTGTGAGCTGGGTAATGGGACAGTGGTCAGGATCTAGATTGCAGAATAATTGAGTGACTGGGACACAGAACACCTTCCAAATACTTTTCAGCATATTCCATTGTTTCAGCAGAATTTACATTCTGATAATCAAAATTCAGTGTACCAAATGCCTCCCTAGGGTAACGCTCCTGGTTTCCTAGAAAGAACTTAATTCCTCATCTTTAATTTCTCCATGTAAAGTAATAAAAGACAATAACAAAATTAGCAACCAAACCAGAGCTGGGAACTTTTGGACAGATCAAAAAGGAGTTTCTCTACTTTAAAGTCAAGGCATATGTAAATTCCTCCAAGATACTGTGCATGCAGCTAAGAGACCTTAATGCTATAAAACAAACCGTATTTCTGGATGAGTTTATGATAAGTTACAGAAAAAAATTCAAATTCTGCCCTCAGTCCTACTGAAATAAATTCAGTGACAACTCTAAATTCTGAGGGTAAAATCTGGCTCAGAATCTATAAGTGTTCTAAAACAGCAAACTACATTTTGATGAAAAGTAGTTGAATCTAAATCAGACAGGTTATATAAAAATTGGATGAGTTATACCATTTTTGTGTGTGTGTGTGTGTGTGTGTGTACACACACATTAAAATTCATACACCTATTTTACAGAGCATAGGAAAGAGAACAAAGTGTAACTTCTGATAAAATACCATGGTTACTGCTCCTGTGGAATTCTGAATCAATTATGTAGACCTGACCAACAGGTATGCAGATAAAAATAAAACAATCACATTTATAAAAGGATCATCAGATATACTCTCTCTCTCTCTCAACAGTCAGTGCCTGCCTGCCCATATAAATATACAAATTGCAGTTGTAAAAAAAAAAAAAACCAGCTATAATCTCAACAACACACTGCTCAGACAAGCAAGGAAAACTGAGCCAATGATACTATACCTGTAACTATCTTCTGGAAGGAAAAAAATCATCAGTGAAAAACTAAGTGTGTTTACACTGGATTGTCAGAACTATCAATATATCAGTCCACAAAGCATGAACTTTCAGACAGAGATTAAAAAGAAATAAATACAGATGTGTCTTAACATAAGGATATCTACTCACCTTTGCGCCTGCATGTTAAGTCATTTCATTCTGTCATTTACCTACATGAGCATCAAGTACATTGGCTAAAGCTTATTAGATCACATGATGAAAAGCTTAACAGAATAGCTGACATAATGCATTCCCAGAAACAATAAGGCCCACTGGAACAGACTAGCAGGAGTGAGAGTCTGTTGTAAAGAAGCACATTAGTAGGGTGATGACAGAGAGGGCTGGGCATAGTGAAAGGTTACAGAACCAACATATGTATGTAGCTCTCACCAGCGTTCATTAACAGTACTAGTCACTGTGAGCACTGCAGCATTGCCATGCCGGGAAGCTGCAGAGGGAGTGTTGTGGTATACTTTCCTAGAAAGTACATCACCAACAGTTAAAGAGACATATTAATGTTATCACTCATTTTTGTGTCACTCCCAACAGTTCAAAGTCATAAGGGCTTGGGAAACCAAGAGATTTGTTCAAGACAGCAACAACTTTTCTGCTGTACTTGGAATTGTATAAAACAACTGTGCAGTAAACAACAGGCTTCTAGGTTCTTATTCTAGGCGTTGAAATGCTAGGATAAAAATGCTCTTTTCAAATAGGCATGGAAGTTCTCTGTTTCACACAGTATTCTGCAGAAGTTGCACATGTGGAATTCTATTTCCACTGTCATGAATTTCTGTGCAGCTGCCTGGTGTTCACACTTGGTCAATGAGATCAGGCAATTTAGTAAAAGCAAAGGTGTAATTATGGTTGGGGGGACAACTGGAAGAAAAAGGGGACGCATTTCTGCAGTAGGCTGATTTAAAAAAAAAAAGACACAATGCCATCTATTTTAAGTTGCTCAGAGTTTTGAGAATGTTAACGTAAGCCTCAAGGGAGATGGATTAGTGAGACGGGAGCAAGTTAAGTGGTCAAAGGTGCCTGATAAATCCAGTTATCATATGATACTGCTATTTATCTCTGGGACAGCACCTCCACATATTGTAGCGTACTGCTTATACATATATATGCCCCCTCTAATATGTTAAACCCATTTTCTTTGTTTCACACTGCAAATCAGTATTCCTATGAACATTGCAAAAGAAACTGGGAAGTAATGCAATGACAGACTTTTGGGTACCTTGGAGGACAAAAATACGCCTGACATTAAGGCAGGCGGAGCAGGAATGAGGAGATAACAGCTGGTCAGAAATAAGTGTTGCAATTTCTTCCTCTAGTGGTACAGCGAGAAAGCTGGAATAGACCAGTGTAAGTACAAGGAGAGCCAAAGTCCTGGTTACCATACCATTAAGATGCTGTTGTATAATACAAAATTGACAATGAATTGGAAGCTGCAGCAGCAGTGGCAAAGTAACCAGTGCTTTGGGCTAATAGTTTGGCATCGCATCAGGGACAAAGCTTTATTTGTTTACAAGCTGTTTATATTGTCTGGTCTTTGCTTCAGTAGGGGATTAAGAAACACAATTTTGGAAGTTGGTCTCTTTCTATATATAGATTAGTCTCAGAATGCTCACCAAGACAACACAACAGCACATGCCTGAGCATGGTAAACTTAAGGAAACACAGGCTTGTCAGTTCAGAAGGTGGTGTTCTTTATTTTGCTGAAGAACAAAGCATTTAAGTGGGTCAGAGACTTTTGATAGTGGGAGAAGTCCATCTCTTGTTAAAATTTCTTTAAGAAAGCCTGGAAATAAATATGTTCTGTCATGACAGGCTATCATAATATTTAAATGAATGGAGTACTCACTAAAAGTACTGGCATACAACCTATAAAATATAATCTCCCCATCACTTAACATAATGGCATAGAGATTAACACTGAAACTGTGAAAGAGAACCAGAATTTTCCTGACCATTAGAGCTGTGCAAAACTCAGATGTTTTGCTTTTCAGCCACTTGTATTGGGAGAAGAGAGAGAGAAATTTGAAGAACTAAACTGCATTATTTAATGTTTACCCTGCCTTCATGGCATCCAAAAATACAATGGACCAGATTCAGCTCTGATCTCCAGTTACTTCAAAGGAGTCTCTTCCCAATTACACCAGGATTGAATTTGGCCTGCTACCCTTTAGTTAACAAAGTGTTCAAAATACATTTATTAGATGCTTTAAATATAGATCCTAATTATAGGATATTAATAATAAAATGAACAATTATGTTAATAAGTACATAGAAATTATAAATTAGGTATAACTTCACTTAGGCCAAAGGCACTGCACTTGTGACATGGCTGAATTTGCCCTATAGAACAAAAAACTCAAAGCACCTTTAAAAAGTATTATCCCTTTCTTAAGGGGCAAATACTCTGAGGTGCACACCACTTATATGACTTGCCCAGCATTATGCTATAAGTCAGTGAAGGAGACAGGAACTCTACTCAAGTCTCCTAAGTAATCATCAAAGTTTTACCACTGTGTGACAAATAATACCTTCTTACACAGTAGTTAAATCTCTGTGAGCATAGTGTTATCAGTCAAATGGCATTTAAATATTGAAAAACTTATCAAATCTCCGTCCAATCCTTATCTGAGAAAGGTAATTTGAGAACTAAACATTCATATCATTTCCAAAAAAGGAGTTTTCAATCTATTTATTTTTAAATAATGTGCTGATATTGAATTGGAGCTGTTCAAGATATAGGCAGAAGTAGTAGTTAAAATAGTTAATGTTAAAAAAGCTGCAGCCATAATGGTACTTAAGGTCAAACAAATAATCATACTTAGTGAACATAAACCTAAGCTTTCCAGTCTGCAGTGTTGAAACTTACTGCCAAATATCTTTGAATTGTGGTTTTATCACTGAAGTTCCAAAAGACAAAAAGCACTTTCAAGTGGAAAACAACTTTTACATTTTTCTTCCCCCATCATCCCGATGTGTGGACACAGCTGTGTTTGACACACAATAAATCAATACGCATGCGCGCGCGCACACACACACAGTCACCTCTTTTGCAAAGGAATTCACTTCTCTGGAGACATATGTGGTTTTAAAAGTTGTTTTGCCTGCACTGTAAGGAAAAGAGCCCTTAGGGAATGCTCTTAATGGCTTTCAGTGCATTGAAGTCTAACTTTCTTTTAACAGGGCTTTTAACAGACGCTCCCAAATATGCATTCAGTTTTAACACAGCAATTATTGTAGTTTAAAAAAAGTTTGGTTGGGTATCACAAACATTTACTGAAGGGTAACGTGGAGCCACAATAAATAGATTTACAGTCTCTTGGGGTACAATTCTCTTGGATTTGCATAGACTACCTCTAGATTCACCTAGGGAGAAACAGAATACTGGAGTGAAGATGTACTGTGCACATTCAGAACACCAACCACAGCATCAACATTCAGGGCTAGTATCACAATATCCAGGCCATCTGTTTCTCTTCTCTGCTGTCCTTCCCCCTCTCCCTTTATGACAGTAGCTCTGAGTGTTAGGGTAATGTGTGTAGGATGATTAGTCATTCCATTATAACTAACCAGATAACCGATCTTGTTCTGTAGCAGTAACTCCACCGTAATCAAGATTTTCAATAATTATTGTTCTAATGATGCAACTGTTTTAGTGCATTGGTATTGAAAGTATTTGAATACATAATTGCAATCACAACATTGAATTTTAATTACAAAACCTTGCATCTGTGAGGAAGAAACCAAAGACAAATGCTTATATTGTATTAATCATACAAAATACAACAGTTTCCATAAGATCATTTCTGTACTTCAAGAGCAGTTGAACATTTAGACTCTGCTTTTAGTATTATTTATGCAACACTTCATTCAGGCCTTGGCTACACTTGCAAGTTGCAGCGCTGGTGAGGGGGTTACAGCACTGCAACTTAGCAGGTGTCCACACTTACAAAGCTCACCCAGCGCTGCAACTCCCTGGCTGCAGCGCTGGCTGTACACCTGGGTCCGCTACGGCTGTAGCGTGAGCAGCGCTGCTGATGCAGCGCTGCTCATCAGGTGTGGACACTCACCAGCGCTTTTATTGGCCTCCAGGGTATTAGGACTTATCCCAGCATTCCTTTTCAGCCTCTCTGGTCATCGCTTAGCACTCCACTGCTGCCCAGCTGGCCTCAGGTGACCGCCCTTAAATGCCCCGGAATTTTAAAAATCCACTTGCTGTTTGCTCAGCCAGGCGTGGAGTGCAATCAATCATCAATCAGCAACAATGCCTCCACGCCCCAAACGAGCCCCAGCATGGAGCACTGCCGAGCTGCTGGATCTCATCAGCGTTTGGGGGAGAGAGACAGTGCAGTCACAGCTGCGCTCCAGCGCAGAAATTATGATATCTACGGCCATATTCAAAGTCAATGCAATCCAGGGTTATGACCGAGACGCCGTTTAGTGTAGGATTAAGCGTAAAGGAGCTAAGGAGTGCCTACTGCAAAGCACGTGAGGGAAACCGCCGCTCAGGTGCTGCCCCCACTACCTGCCATTTTTTGCAGAGCTGGATGCGATACTTGGATGTAACCCCACTGCAATCCTAGGATCACGTTGGACAGTTCAGCCTGGAGACGAGAGGGAGGGCAGAGGCGAGGTGGAGAGGATCCCCAGAGGGAGGCTGAGGTGCTCGGAGACTGCAGCCAGGAGCTATTTTCACCCAGGAAGAAGCAGTCCAGTCGCAGCAGCTGGGATTGGTATTGAGAAGCAGCACAGGAGCCTGTTCCCGGTAAGAAGCTTTTATTACAAGGATGAAATGTTGGGAGCAGGGGGGCTATGCCTGTGGAAAGCCCATGATTTGGTCTATCACGTCGAGTAATCTGCCTCTGTAATCTCTTCAAAGTTTCAGCCAGAGTGTGTGCAATGTGCTTCAGCAAGTTTATAGGGAGAGCCATTGTGGTCTTGTCCCAGCCAGGCTAACGCGTCCGCGCCACTGCGCCGTGAGGGTTGGGGAAATCATTGCTACACACAGGGAAGCTGCGTAGGGACCAGGGCGGAATCCATTATTGCTGGATGAACCTCCCGCTCCTCCCAGGTGACCCGGAGCAGCGAGATATCTGGGAGGTTAAAATTCTGTGGAAAATGCAGGGATACTGTTAAGTGCTTTTCCCTGTAGCTGATCTTAGCTTTCCCCAATCACAGAAACCCCATGGCTTCCAGAGTCAATCAAAACCCTCCCTTCCCAGGTGTGCTGCGTGTGCAAAGATGGCTCTGTGTTATTTCCCTGAACCTGATCTTAGCTTTCCCCAAGTACAGAAACCCCATGGCTTCCAGAGTCAAGTCATTCCCACCCTCCCTCCCAGGTGTGCTGCTTGTGCAAGATGGCTCTGTGTTATTTCCCTGAACCTGTAGCTTTCCACAAGTCACAGAAACCCCATGGCTTCCAGAGTGAGTCAATCATTCCCAACCCTCCCTTCCAGGTGTGCTGCGTGTGCAAGATGGCTCTGTGTTATTTCCCTGAACCTGATCTTAGCTTTCCACAAGTCACAGAAACCCCATGGCTTCCAGAGTGAAGAAACAGTGCAGCCCCCCCCCCCCCCTGTGAGCCGCGTGTGTTGAAACTCACCATGTGTATTCTATCTGCAGCCGCGTCCAGTCTCTGCTATGGTCACAGTGTGTGTAAATGATGCTACAAATACTGCTTAAAACAATGCTGCCTCTGTATTAACATTTTTATCTCTCTGTGTTTTTTTAAAAGTGACCTTGAGTACTGCTCCAGCAGCACAGACTTCTGAAAGACTGCGAAACTTAAGAAAAAAACCAAGGAAATCCAAGGAAGACACATGCTGAAAAGCAGTCATGAATCTGTATTCCACAGAAAATAAAAAGTTACAACAGTGGAGGGAGAAACAGAGCCTTAAAAAGGAGGAAGCTGCCACCAGAGAACCACAGATCGGCTGCTAAGCCTCACTTGGAACGCCACACAGACCTCATGCAGTCAATGGTAGACATGCAGGCAGAGCACTACCGTGGCTGCCTCACCCCATCCCAAAACTCAACCCATTGTGCCCCACTGTTTCCTCAAAAACCCTTCTCCAGCATCCTGGTTCTTTACACCACCACACCTGCCCCAACACCAATACGTTCACCTCACAGCCCTGATAACTACGACCCTTACCCTATGCACTCAACCCCATCACCATGCAGCATATTAATCCTCAAGTGCAGCAGGCAGTGCAGAGCCCTCAAGAAGAACATATTCAAACCTGTGACTGTACTGCTCATCACCGTACCCCCCTTCCTGTTTTATGTACTGTATTTTTAATAAAGGATTTATTGTCTTTTACAACAGTTTTATTATTACAGAAAGTTAAACATACTGTACCACAAGTGAAAAATAGGCACTGCAAATAATTGCAACCACTGCAGGTAACTGCTGTGGCACTGCACTAAACTGGTGAAGGCACCCAACATTACTGTTGGCTTTCAGCCTCAAAGTGCTCCTTAAGGCATCCCTAATCCTTGAAGCACTGTGCTGGGCCTCTCTAGTAGCCCTGCTCTCTGGCTGTGCAAATTCAGCCTCCAGGCGTTGAACCTCGGAGGTCCATTCGTCACTGAAGGTTTCACCCTTCCTTCACAAATATATGGAGGATACAGCACGCGGGTATAATCGCTGGGATGCTGCTTTCCCCCACGTCTAGCTTCCCATAGAGACTTCTCCATCTCCCCCTTTAAACGCCAAAAGCACACTCCACAGTCATTCTGCACCGGCTCAGCCTGTAGTTGAACCGGTCCTTGCTCCTGTCAAGCTTCCCTGTATACGGTTTCAAAGCCAAGGCATTAACGGGTAAGCAGCAGAGGTCTCCAAGGATCACAATGGGCATTTGACGTCCTCCACTGTGATTTCCTGTCTGGGAAAAAAGTCCCTGCTTGCAGCTTCCTGAACATGCCACTGTTCCGAAAGATGCGTGCATCATGCACCTTTCCAGGCCATCCTGTGTAAATGTCAGTGAAACGCCCACGGTGATCCACAAGCGCGCTGGAGAACCATAGAGAAATACCCCTTCCGATTAATGTACTCCGTTGCCAGGTGGGTGGTGCCAGAATAGGAAGCTCTGTTTCTCCTCCACTGTTGTAACTTTTTATTTTCTGTGGAATACGATTCATGACTGCTTTCAGCATGTCTTCCTGGATTTCCTTGGTTTTTTTCTTAAGTTTCGCAGTCTTTCAGAAGTCTGTGCTGCTGGAGCAGTACTCAAGGTCACTTTTAAAAAAACAGAGGAGATAAAAGTTAATACAGAGGCAGCATTGTTTTTAAGAGTATTTGTAGAATCATTTACACACACTGTGACCATAGCAGAGACTGACACGCGGCTGCAGATAGAATACACATGGTGAGTTTCAACACACGCGGCTCACAGGGTGGGGGGGGCGGCTGACTGTTTCTTCACTCTGGAAGCCATGGGTTCTGTGACTTGGGGAAAGCTAAGATCAGTTCAGGGAAATAAACACAGACGCATCTTGCACACGCAGCACACCTGGGAGGGAGGGTGGGGAATGATTGACTCTGGAAGCCATGGGGTTTCTGTGACTTGGGGAAAGCTACAGGTTCAGGGAAATAACACAGAGCCATCTTGCACATGCAGCACACCTGGGAAGGAGGGTTGGGAATGACTGACTCTGGAAGCCATGGGGTTTCTGTGACTTGGGAAAGCTAAGATCAGCTACAGGGAAAAAGCACTTAACAGTATCCCTGCATTTTCCACAGAATGTTAACCTCCCAGATATCTCGCTGCTCGCGGTCACCTGGGAGGAGCGGGAGGCTCTTCGTCCCCTTCCCACAACCCACAGCGACAAAATGGGACGAGGTGCTCTGTGGGATAGCTGCCCACAATGCACCACTCACAACAGCGCTGCAACTGGTGCAAGTGTGGCCACACTGCAGCACTGGTCGCTGTCAGTGTGGACACACTGCAGCGCTGGCCATACACAGCTGTACGACCACAGCTGTAACTACCAGCGCTGCAAAACTGTGAGTGTAGCCATGGCCTAAGTCACACCCCTTCTAAAGACATACCACTATCTGGAAATAATACGTATTATTTCAAGGAAATGAAGCCTGCAACTACAGTTATCTGAAATGTTGCACATCATAACTCTTTAAACTATCTGATCCACTCTATTTTCAACAGCAAGATAAAAACAAGCACAGCAAAAGGAAGAAGGTGGGAGAGTTAGGAATCCAAGCATTATCTAACACTTGTAGCTAACAGGCACCTGCGTGCTTCCTGCAGCTTATGTACAATATATGTCCAATGGGGAAATAGGTGTCCAGATTGACAAAACATCTTGGAGTAGCTAAAGTGGTGATGGTTTCAAACAGATGACACTTCTCAAAACCACAACTTCTCTGCATGATCCAAAACAGAACAGATGGAACCTAAATGTGTATGTCTATTTATTTTGGTCCCACGATAACCTTGCAGTAAAGAGCAGTCTGCTTTTCTTGCCAGGTTACTTGTTTTCATTTGTCAGTTCTTATTTTGTGATTTTTCTTGTACTAGTTCTATACCGGTGTGGTTCCTTTTATCTTCAATGGAAGTTATACTCCTGAATTACACTGACATTCTCCTGTGTCCATCAAGATTCAGAGCCAAATCATTCTCTCATCAATCTGTACAAACCTCATTATTACTCTTCTGCTTATACGAGCTTAGTGTTGTTGTCCTTGAAAGGCATATGACTGGTCACAATTTTGGGATACTTTGCTTGAGTAACTAGGGTGAGTTAAACCCATTCACTCAACACAATTTGTTCTTTAGCAGCAGGTGACAGATATTCAATGTCTTGGATTCACCTGTCCCACTCCAGCAGAGACTATGCTGCTGGGTGAAAAGATAGACAGAGACTGTCGATGTTTTAACACAATGTTCCAGCCTCTACTATCTCTTCTAAAAGAGAGCAGACTTGTGGGCTCAGTGCCAGCTTCTCCTCGCCAAGGTCGAGGACAATAACAAGCTCTGTGCTCTTGCAGCCAAGTCATGCCAAATGGTAGCAGATGGTGTCTTCCCCACAGACCCTGTAATCATTGTGCTGCAGTTCGCAGGCTGAAAAGATCACCCTCCCTCCCTGGGTAGTTTCCTTTCCCTCTGATACACAGCACATTGGCTCAGGGTCTCTCACATTTTCCATAATTATCCCTGAAAGAAACCTTTGAAGAGCAGATTCTGACTCTGGCCTTTTAGTGGCACACAATCGGTGCATGGGCTGAAGTGCAGGCTGCTCCCATAAATGTGAAGTCTACGAAGCAGAACATGAAAAGAGAATATCAGCTACTGGTTTTCACTACCCACCGGATCAGTGGGTAGCGATCAATCTATCGGGGATCGATTTATTGCGTCTAGTGTAGACGGGATAAATCAATCCCCAATTGCTGTGCCGTCAACTCCGGAAATCCACCACTACTGAGCGGTGGAAGCGAAGTCAATGGGGGAGCAGCATCAGTCGACCCCGTTCCATGAAAACGCGAGGTAAGTTGATCTAAGATACATCGATTTCAGCTATATTATTCTTGTAGCAGAAGTTGCGTATCTTAGATCGATCCCCCCACTCCACTCCCAATGTAGATCAGGGTGGTGTCTGGTTTGCTTCAACATACTCAGAGTTCCTTTCCTCCTCCCAGGGAAAACATCGTTCAGCTTTATGTACTATCAGGCACTGGAAAAGCTCCTTGGAGGATTTTTTTTTAAATCATCCCTGAAATTGCTCTTCAAAATCTTTACGGTTTTATTTAAAGCCATGTGCCTGATTATTATTATTTTTGCAAGAAGATAAAAGTTTTTTTTTAAAACAGGAAGAATTATGAATAACATGTATGTAAGGATGTGATGGATCTAAAATACTTCCCCAGTGGAGGGGAAAAGCCCTTCAGGTTTTGTGACTACTTAAGTGTACCAACTTATGCAGTGGACATTCATTTTAATTAACAAAGATTGAAATCTCTGGGCTTAATATCACAAGCCCTTATGAAAACATGGAGTCAAGATACAAGAATATCCTCACCTGCACACAAATGCCTAGCAGGTGCACAGCCTGTAACTGTCCCATGCAGCACCAAGAATCACCTCTTGCATGGATGGACAGCCCTTAAAAGTCTGGTATTGAGAGATTAAATGTTGCACCTACATGAACACGCTCAGGAAAGTCAGTTTGAATTAACGTTCAAGTGGATTAGTTAAACCACATTAAACCCTTGTATGAATACTCTTATCCAGAAATAAAGTGTCCTTAATATGGTTTAGCTTAATTCACTGAAGGACACTAATTCTGGATAAGAGTGTTCACACAGGGGGTTAATCCACTTTAAATTCAGACCATTTGTTAAATCAGAATAACTTTCCTGAATGTCCCTGTGTAGACAAACCTAAAGAGAGATTGGTGCCTGGTGCTTAGGCCCTCACCAAGACTATGGAAATGAGGTGCTCAGCACCTGCTGACTTGGCAAACTGGTACTCCTGCTAGAAGGAACCCAGGTACTAGCAGATTACTGCACCCCCCAAGGAAGGGAAAAGTAGCTCTGCAGGGTACTAGAGGGCACAGCCGATCTGGCTTTTACCATGATGAACAACAAATAATTAAGGCTAAGATTTTATCACTGAGGTCATGTAAGTCACACAATACATAACTTCCAGAGACCTCTGCGAAATGTTTCGCTTTAGCACCGAGGCAGCAGGGCTGCTGTTCCGAGCTGCCGCAGGCAGCAGCTCTCCCCCCCACCCCACAGGCTCCCAGTTGCTGTGGGTGCCCCCCCCAAGAGCTCCTAGCCTCCACGGGCAGGCAGGGGAGACTGCAGCACTCTCAGCAAGATTGAAAGGGGGAAAAAGGCTGACAATACTTAACATAATTACAGACATTCCTGTGCTACTGGGGCTGTTAGGGAGAGACCAGAGGATGGAAGACTGACTGCAACACGGTTGGGTGGAGGCCAGAGAACTTTGGTGCCTCCTACAGTGTGATGTCCTAAGCAGCCAGCTATCAGGCCTACGCATAAGGTCACCACTATTAAGGTACCACAGTGCCAATACAGTGACAAAATAGACTACAAACTAAACATAGACGTTAAAAGTCATGGGGGGAATTTGAAGCCAACTTCTATTCCCACACCACTCATACACTAATGACTACCCCAAGGTAACAAACTTTATCAAAGGTAAACCCTTTGGTTCACAAACACTGGGTAAATAATCCATTGGTCCAAACTAGCCTAGTGGGTGCTGCCATCTTGAACATCCTTATTCCTGAATCCTGAGCATGACACATGCTAATTGGCACACTAATAGCATGTGTATTACCATTCCCTGAAGCACAGCACAAACTTCCTGGAGTGCTAAAAGGAAGAGCAGAGGATGCAACTCATGAGTTCTGGGATCTAGTCCCAGTTCTGCTACTGACCTACCGTCTGATCTCATGCAACTCATTTAGTCTCACTTTCCTCCTGTATAAAATGAGATACCACTATTTACTCAATACAGAAGGTATTAGGCTTTTCATGAATTGTCAGTTATTAAACACTCAGGTTCTTGACTGAATGTTAAATAATATTAAAAATCAAAGACTATTATTTTGAAGGACAGACAGACCTCAAAATAAGGAGTCCCAGTAGGTAACCAGGGTATTTAGATAGTTTCAGACATCTGTAGAAACTACAGTATGCACGCACTTTAACCTACAGCACTATTTTGTTTGTTTAATATAATAAAGTTTGATGAAACCTTGGTTAATTCATTTAGCAGTTGGAATCCGAAAGACTTAGACATGCAAATATAGAACTAGCAGACAAATTTTAATATGCATAAAAACTTCACACACTGATTTGAATTAACCAGCCCCAAGTTCTGCAAAAAGATATAGTTAGTGTAGTAATAAATTTCCATTATTATTAGTAACTAGGGCTTTTAAGAAAATATATTTACCAAAATCCCCAAATGACCTCCAACTCTAGTTTTCCCACTGCCTCCTATTTCATCTGAATAATTTTTTGGAATATAAACTCTGTAGGGAAGGCATTGTCTATATTGTGCATTAAATGGTGCCAAGCATATTGCTGGCATGCAACAACATATAGTCATAATCATAAACAGACTATCCAGCAGAAAAGTGCCTCTGTTTATACCTTCATGGGTGTTCATGATCCTCACCACAAGAGGGCCATGGCTTAAGCTGAAAACAAAGATAGAATGCTAGTAAACAAATTACTGCACCACATACTTAACAGAGCATAATATACTGGTCACAGGAGCCCTGCCATGATGTATGTTTTTTTGAGGTGCCTAAGCAAAGATGCTCTTTCTTTACAAGTGATTCAGCTCTTGAGTACACTCACTGAACCAGCTCTCCTCTGGCTCCAGCACACACATTCTGTACATATCACAGACTGGGCTTCCTCTTCTGGACTTTCTTAAAACTTAAAGCTGGCAATGACAAAAGAGAACCTGTCACACTCATTAACTCCAAGTTATGATGAAAAGGCTGCCACAGCAGCAAGGTCAGTACTTCATTCCAAACCTCATCCGCAGATCCTAGAGACTACAGCAGTATGGGCATTAGCAACACTCAGAATTAGATAGACGATAGCTATCGATTGTCCCTTCTTACCAACATTTAGGCCAGGTCTATACTACAAACTTTTGCCAGCACAGTTATGTCACTCAAAGGGTGAAGTATGATCCTTGAGCAACACAGCTGGTCTGGAAAAAGCCCTAGTATAGACAGTAACACCAACAAACAAACAAAAACCACAGCTGTTGTTACTATTATATCACATAGATCAGGACTTCATTGTCCTAGGCACTGTTCTAACACAGAACAAAATGATGTATTTTGCTCCGGAGGCGCGGGGGGTGGAGGACTGGAATAAGCTATACTAGCATGTAGAAGAGTAGACTTACGGCTGATGCACTCTCTCCTGGCTGGGCATGGCATAGCAGCTCTTTCCCATCTAGCACTCCCCAGCAACGTTTGCTCCAGTTCCATGGTGGATGGCCTCTTTTTTGTGACTTGGGTTTCCAGACAGGTCACGTTTAGTTCCACCTCTGCTAGGGCAACAGAGAGCCCGACAAAAAACTCCCAGGGGTACAAACCCTCCATCCAAGCTGCGACCCTCAATTCTGAGTCCAGTGGTCAGTCTACCCTTTTTTCAGGGCTTTCAGGGGCTCATATCTCCTTTTCAGGGGCTTCACTCGACCTTACCATTGACTGGTAGGGGAACCCAGACCTGCCCTCCATGCTAGATTCCAGTCCAGGGCCCCCCATGACAGGCAGTCAAGTTCACTCCACCAGACTCCTTGTTTGCACTTCCCTGGACTTCTTCCTACTAAGCCTTTCTCTGGGCTTTCTCCTTACCCTGCCAGAGCCCTCCTGTGCCTCCTTACAGGTCTCTTCACTCCTATCATCAAGAAACTAACTGCAGAGTTCCTCCTCTCCCTGCAGCCCCTACTACTCCAAACTTTCTTTGTTTAGAGCTCCACCCAGCCAGTCCCCAGCTGGGTTTCATCATTAATTAAGCCTCGCCTACCCCCCAGTGTAACCAGGTGGGCTAACTGAGTTCTCTGACTGCTGTTAACCCTGCACAAGACAAAACACAGCATTGCCAGTATAAGCTGTATCCATGCGAGGAGTGCTTTACAGGTATCATTATATTGCCAAGGTGCTCCCAGTGTAGACCTGGCCTTAGATTTGTTTATGTGCTACCCCAGCTCCATAATGTGACTCTAGCAAAATTCCTGCTTGGGTTTTTAAAGGCGCAGCTGTCATTCTCAGAAGTCTTGTACAGCATCCAGCCATCAGATACTATAGCAAGTGTGCCTTAGGCCTGGTCTACACTACGCGTTTAAATCGATTTAAAGAGCGTTAAATCGATTTAACGCTGTACCCATCCACACTACAATGCCCTTTATGTCGATATAAAGGGCTCTTTAAATCGATTTCTGTACTCCACCCCGACGAGAGGAGTAGCGCTAAATTCGATATTAACATATCCGTCGGATTGAGCGGTTTAGTGCTGGACGAAATGCGACGATTATTGGCCTCCGGCGGTATCGCAAAGGTGCCACCATGAACACGCTCTGGACAGCAATCTGAACCAGATGTAGCGGTCAGGTAAACAGGCAAACCGGCTCGCAAACTTTTGAATTACATTTCCTGTTTGCCACAGCGTTGGAGCTCTGATCAGGCAGCGGGTGGCGATGCAGTCTCAAAACGCAAAAAGAGCTCCCAACAGGACCATACTGGAAAGAGCTGGATCTGAGACTGCTTATGGGGAGACAAATCTGTTGTATCAGAGCTCCGTTACAGAAACGAAATGCCAAAGTGTGTCGAAAAAAATCTCCAGGCTACACAGGTGCTCGCGTGACAAG
>NC_133773.1:20060815-20065534 GCF_003597395.2 Chelonoidis abingdonii | reverse complement strand
TGGAGATAGTGGATGATGTGGTGAGTGAATAGGATGGAGGAGAGAAGGGGATGATATTGTGAAGAGGAGAGAGAGAGTAGAAATCAGTTTTTAGACTTCTTTAGTGTCACCCTTGAGTGTGAGAGTGAATGCATGCGTGTAAGCCGCGATGCTACAGCAGTGAAGAGCAGTATCGTGCTCTCCCCCCTCCCGTGTGTGAACGGTGCAAATAGGCCTGGTAACGTCCTCATGCACCCATGCTGATAATTGCTCAAGTATCATGAGGGAATGATTCCTGGTTACTCCCAGTTGATAGGACAGAAACGGCTAATAAGCATCTTCATCATAGCAACTGGGGGCTTCATCCCCTCCGCTTGTCCTGTGGTACAGAAAAAGATTTGTACTGCCTGGACTGTCATAGCCCTGGGAGCTGCCTCCCTCATTTTATCTCACTAACAAAGTCTCTGTTTCTTTTCCTGCATTCTTTTTAATTAACTTCATAGACCATGGGGTGGGGGAACTGCACGGTACCAGGAAGGTTGGGAGAGGCGGAAGCAACGGGATGGGGTTGTTGCAGGGGCAACCCCCTGTGAAACTGACACGGAGCAGCGCTGTGCTCTGATACATGGTCCTCTAATCACTTGGCCCTTATTCTATGCAGACTGACTCTATTTTTAGAAACCATGAAGGGAGGGATTTGACTCAGTCCCAGATGAGTCAATCCAATTTTGCTTTTGCATTGCGCCCTCCGCCCATTTCACCCAGGGGCACTCATGAAGCAGGCGGACAGTACAGAGAGGGAGAGATACCGTGCATCTCATTGCAGTTTTTCCGCAGCTAGATGGTACAGGACGACGGTGAACCCATCTCTGCTATCATTTGCAAAAAAGCAAGTGAATGGCGCTGTTGTACGCTGGACGTATCGGCCTCTCTCCCCTCCGCGGTACAAAAAAATACATCTCAGTACACATACGGTGCCGAAAAAAGCTGAATGGCGGGGCTCCATGGTTGCCGTGCTAATGGCATCTGCCAGGGCATCTCCAGGGAAAAATGGCGCGAAAGGGATTGTCAGCTGATGTTTTTCCTGAGAAGGAATGACTGACGACATTTACCCAGCACCACTCCACGACAATTAAGATTCAACCCTGAATTCCAAAGGGCGGGGGAGACTGCGGGAACTATGGGATAGCTACGGAAGTGCTACCCACAATGCAACGCTTCAGAAATCGACGTTAGCCTCGGAGCATGGACGCACAACGCCGAATTACTGTGCCTAGTGTGGCCGCATGAAATCGAAATTATAATATCAGTTTTATAAAACCGATTTTAGCAAATTCGATTTTATCCCGTAGTGTAGACGTGGCCATAGAAAAGACTATGAAGGAGCTGAACATATAAATGAATAGTGATAGTATTTACTTCTCCATTTAAAAAAAAAAAAGAAAAAGAAAACGGATTGCGGATATGACAGGAATATTCAAACGGTGGGAAAAAACAGAAATAGTAGTCATCTGCTTCTAAAATAACTGACAGAAAATTATAAAACGAACATTTTGACCTTAGCTGTAGGTAACTGGGTGAGTAGCAGCAAAAGGTGTTAAAGAAAATACAGTTATAGGAACTTTAAAGCAACTGTACAGTACTCTATCCTGTGCAATGTTCTGTTATTCGGAAAAGCTGACCGAGAAGTACAAAGAATTATTTCAAAAGAAAGTACGAGAAAGCTATGAACATTCACAGTTTTTTGGTTTATTTTTCAGATCTATTTAAATTTGACTCATAGCCGAGGAATGGTGCTTATTAAACAAACTCTTATTTTTCTAATTTATACAGAATGTGTATTTTATATATAAGTCCCACCCCACCCCCATACACACACACAGAATTCAAATATGGTGTGGTTTTATTTATGTAAATTTGGGCACATTATTAGCACATTATTCATAAAAGTTATGCATGTGATCTTAAACACCAGATGATATAATTGTGATACCATATTATTCTATATTCTGAATACGCCATATATGTCACAGGAAAACTATTTTAGGAATGTTTTTAGATTTTTTTTTTTTTTGTAAGTTATTGGACCTATTTTTGCATCCTCTCCCTGTAAAGGCAAATGACTTAGTTACCATCAGGGCTCAGGAGCAACTGATATCCCTTAAAAATGAACTAAAATAGCTTGTCTATTTCTAAAACTACATTTTAAAAATCGGATATCTCAGGCCTTCTGTGATAGAAGTGAGTGCCAAGGTTCATCAGAAAGCTGGAATCTCTCAGTACTTTTAAGATCCAGTATCTAACTATGCAGGTTAATAGATTTTAGAATTGTGACCACTGTATATATAAACACAGCTCTACTAGCCCATGGCTTAATTTTGCCAATCCTGGCACTCAAGCATGTGTGACATTGGGAGGGGGAAATTCCACACTTGGGACAGTAGGAGGAAATATTTCTGGGGCATTTTTAATCACATGGCTCTGATTTATCACATGGCAATCACCTCCACAAATATTCCTAAAACGTAATCTATTGATACACAGAAATTTCTGGAATATCGTTACCACAATATTTGATTTAACAGAGCACCATCTATCCAAGAAACGCAATGCACTTTACAACAGTATTATCACATCAATTTTTATAGATGAGGAAACTGAAGCACAGAGAATATAAGTGACTTGTACAAGGTCATACAAAGAATCACTGCTAATGCTGGGAAGAAAAGCAGGTTTCCTGAAAACAGAGCACTTCCCTAAGTCCTGAACAGCACACAACAAAATGGCTAAACCTGAGGCTCAGAGTACTGATCTGCAGGGATCAGCATCTGGAAATATCATAGACTTTGGTACAAGGGTAATACTGTGTGAACCAGAATTGTAACTACATTGTTTTCTTTTTTTAAAATAAACCTTTATTTTTACTTGAACACTGGAGGAGGCAAGCTTAGTATGGGAATCGCAAATATTTACATGTCAAAATGACTTCTGGTTGAGATGGAAGAGAGTTCATTCACCCTGAGACCTCGGCTTTAACCTTGTGAGAAACAAGCAGCAGAGTCTGCACTAGCTTCATTTTCTTGGCTCACTGACCCTACAGGGCTCTGGGAGTGCTGATCTCATTTTAAAAAGTGGCACTTTTGATTTGTTACACCATTTCCCTGGAAGAATTAAACTTACTCCATCAATTTAACTTAATAAATAAATTAAAAATCATAATGCTATGAATGGCTATTGCACATTCCATCTGAAGAGCTCCACTTTTTCCTCACACATTAATGAATGAAGCCATTCTGCTCTCCTGTAAAGGTAAGTACTATTGTCCCCATTTTACAAATTGGCACATTGTTGAAGAACAGACCAGTTAAAGAATTTTATGTTAGTTGTCAGAGGCCTGAGGGCCATTGAGTGATGCAAAGTGATTCATTTATTCAGCAACAGACATTTTCTATAATCTCAGTGTCATGGCTTTTCTCTTCTGATGGGGATAAAACATTCTCAGATTTGTGCTACTAAACTGTGAAGTGTTTTGGGAACTTAAGGTGGAAAAAAAACCATAATAGCAGGTGCAAATCTTATTCTATTTGCTCTGTACTGTATCAGGTGCTTGAAAACCCATGGCCAAATTTAGTGAGGACTTCACAGGAAGCTAAACACTGCTTGTGCCAAGGGGAAAGAGGACCAGTTTCTGTGTTACTATTTAATACCTTTGCTTCACATACAGCAACTGCTTGTCTCCTGCCATTTCAAAACTCATTTATAATGCAGAAGTGATATTCTTCTAAGTACAGATAGCAAAAGGGTGAGTGTGGGATGCACAGAGATATTAAAACTCACCTCAACCCATTATGCAGATGGACCCAAGAACCCTAAAACGGACTTAAAAATAGAATGGTTTTTTCATGAAAAAGAGATTTTTAAAAGCAAGACAAAGATCGTTTTTTTTGTTTGCTTGTTTGTTTTTTGTTGTTTTTTTTTTAAAACAGAATTTCTAAGAGGAGTGGAAGTAGAAAACATCAGTGGGAATAAGACAGTTTAATATCAACTTTTTTAATACAAAGTAGATTAAGAAGAAAGGCAGTACACTACCTGAAATCCCATCTGGCGTTTTCCACCTGAACAAGGAATCTTTAGAAACCTTCACCAACCAGATGGTGTGCAATTTAAAAAAAAATAATAAAAGAAAGAGAGAGAATGTCCAGGGGCACCTTCATCTATCCTGACTAATGAAAAAAAACCATTTTGATAGATTTCAGAGTTCCAAGAATTAATCTTTCACACAATGGTGGAGATTTAATACTAGACCATGGGCTCTGGGGAACTGGTCCATGTACAAAGCCCGCACAAGTTTATAAAGTAAATTTAGCAATCTGACGGAGAGTATTTCACACTGTACTGAGAAAAACCAGCAGAATAGTCTCTTGCAGCAGCAAGGTGAGATTCAGATATGCCTGTAGGAGCAGCTGTCCAATCCTTGGAAAAATAATATAACACTACTTAGCATTTTTATAGCACCTTCCATATTAGTGTTTCAGAGTGCTTCCCAAACATTAATTAATAAAATATTACTACTTCCTTGTAAATTCTTGTCATAAACAGATAGTAGGAGTTAATAGAACAGAAGTACTTTATATCTCTTTTGACTGTAAAGGGTTAACAAGTTCAGTAAGCCTGGCTGTCACCTGACCAGAGGACCAATCAGGGGACAGGATACTTTCAAATCTTGAGGGAGGGAAGTTT
>NC_133773.1:19996055-20059569 GCF_003597395.2 Chelonoidis abingdonii | reverse complement strand
AGGACCAATCAGAGAACTGGATTGTTTAAAGTCAGGGGCGGGAATTTGTATACTCGGGGTCTTTTTTGTTTTCTCGGCTGCGAGTAAACAAGGTTTCCTCCTAACTCCTTCTTATTTCAAATATTATACCAAAAGTCTGTGAGTACAAAGGAACCCCAAAGCAAGTCTCTGCTTATGACAGCACTACTTTAAATTCTGTAGCACATCTTACATTTTGGTTTACATCCAATGAACCACTAAGAGAACTAAAGTCTGTGTGGGATGATAAACACCATCACCAGAATAAAAATGTTTCCTCAATATGTGCATGGATAGGAGCTGTTTCCTGAAAATGCTCATCCAAACTATAATGGGGATTTGTGTGTTTTTCTTCCACAGTGTGTTTTCTCCCAGAGTGCAGCCCTTAAGGTCTGACAGACTGCTCTTGAACATACATAAGTGAACAATCCTTTAGATAATCATCATTCATGCCTTCTATCATCTCCAGTTTTCACTGTGTGTTAAGACCCTTGTGTTTACTGATGGATAGCAAGGCAGCCATGGTGCCTTGGGGACAGGAGCTTAGCAGAAACCTATGTGCAGGAACAGGAACTTGGGTTGTAGCACTGGATGTAGAGATAAATAAATGTTGGTTCTCAAATATCTCAAACAAAATAAAGAAAATGCTGGCCAGTAAAGGCTCATGATTCCCCAGCCCTCCAAGGAAACGAAACGTGTAGAGGAAAGAATGTTGTTAATGAACACCATACAATGATGATGGAACCAACTTCCCTGGGTGATGCACTTGAGTCTGACTCTCACAACCTTTATAGAGTGCTGCAAGACACATCTATTTCCACTAGCATTTCCCAGACATGCAGTACCAAATGATTCCTCATGTCAACCGTCAGGCACTTATTATTGTAAGAAACTGGCTTAAAGGAAAAGGGACGAGAAATCTACCTTTCAGGGGTAATTTTGATGCACTGATAATGTTGTGAAGTGCTTAGAGACCTAAGGTGTTATCTGTACTAGAATCAGTTTCCCAAAATTTCCAATATCATTATAATGGCACTGGCCCTAATGGAATGAATGGGTAATCCACAAACCTCCTGGTTGCGGTGTTCTGTCCCAACTAGTGGCACTGAGACCACTTAGAGAGAAAGATAAAGTGAGTCTTCTCTACAGCCTTAGCTCATGCGGTAGAGGCTCATGCTTTAAGCTCCAGAGGCCACAGGTTCAATCCCACCTGCCAATGACCGGGGTGTGTTGGTGTTACAAACGCATCACTGGGCACAGCTTTTTAACTGCCATGTAGTCCAGAGTGGGATTTTTAAAATGCCAGCAACTTCTCTACACTAGTGCTTCTGTTGTGGCTATCACTAGGAGGAATTACACCATGGTAGCGATACAGAGGAAATGTTAGGGAACAAATATAGTTCAGCCATGAGTTTAAGGCAGGTTGTGAAACTTGATGTTTGAAAAATGCTTTCAGGTCCTCGAATGAAAGGTGGTATATATGTGCAATGTAGTTAGTAGTAGCATTACTAAAAGTGGTTGCAGTTTCAGACAGTCATTTTGCTCATCCTTTGGTTCACTTTCATTCAAATGATTTTGACATCACAGTTTCTTGTATACTAGCAAGCTACAAAATCAAATACACTGGACTATGGTATGATGGTATCATTAAGTGATTCCTGAAGAAGAGAAAAGTTGATTATAAAGGTGAAAACTATATACTGGTACATTTCAGTTTAAACACAGTTTTAATAAAATATTAAGACCTAAGCTTTGAACAAGTAAACTTAGGGGTGTTAATTTGTCCAATAGAATTTCACATGCATTTGATCTTGCACTCATATTTTCTCAGACAAAGTTCCCATTGACTTCAGTAGGACATCTACCTGGATAAGGACAGAGTAAAAACTGTGAAAGCTGTACAGAGACCTAAGGAGTTGGTCTATTTTTTGCATTTACAGTATTAGACTTGTACCTTAAAGGTCCTGGGGGATGAGGGAATCATAAAGGAGCCATACAACTCACATTTTTTATTAATATAGTTCTTTAAATAAGTTCTCCTTCAGCTGTACCTCCTCAGGAAACATGCATATAATATCATACGTACTCCATAGGGACACAAGTAACACGAGTGGAATGCCTTCTCACAGTGAAATACTAGAAAAGTGCTGAGCTGGCTTCCCAAAACTTAGGCCAAACTGTGTAATCATTTAGTGCTGCCATAAAGCAGGACCACCAGTTGCAAGATGAGGTGAACATAAATAACTGGGGACAGTGAGGGAAGAATAGCAGGCATTTCAAGTGATGGATGCATTCAGTGAATGATGAGGGAAGCATCACTCCTCCAAGACGATTTCCTTATCCTATCCACCATCAGCTCTTATGTGTGCTGGTGGGTAGAGCACTGGACTGGGACTCAAGACCTCAGTTTTATTTCCGGCTGTGCTACTAGTCTGCTGTGTGATTTTGGGCAAGTTCCTTCAACTCTCAGTTTCGCCATCTTTAATATGAAGCTAACAATACCTCCTTTGTACAGCACTTTGAAATCTACTGATGAAAAGCATAATAGAAGAACTGAATGTTTTATTATTTAAAAAAAAACTTTAGCGCTAACAAGATACATAATGAAAATAAACAAACAATTATGTGACTTTCATCTGACTTCTCTGACTCCTTGGTCTGTATTACATCTAATTTAAGGTCTGATCCTGCAAACACTTATTACCAAGCAAAAACCTACTTGAGGTAGTAGGCACTAAGCACTTTTTGTGACAAAAACTTTTATTCTGATATCTCTACGAAGTGACATGTTCACACCTATGGTTGTATATATAACAGTAAATCAAAAAAATGCCTTAAAGTAGATGTTCAAAGTCCTGCAATCCAAAACACAAAACCTTACATAAATCACCACAACAGATCTGGCATCTTGTATTTTTTATGAGTCTAGCTATTTCAGTTCAATCCAAGAACTTCCATTTTAATTTAATGCCTATTTGGGAACCATAACTGACAGCAAAACCCCAAAGAAGAGCTCTGTGTAACCTTGAAAGCTTGTCTCTCTCACCAACAGATGTTGGTCCAATAAGAGATATTACCTCATGCACACGATCTCTCTAATATCCTTAAACTGACATGGCTACAAGAACACTGCATACAGAAGTACCCAATGTTATTCCGAGGGTGCAAGGGATTGCAAAGAGGCTCAGAGAACTTTTCTATGATACAGGCATCCAACTGACTCCTGAGTAGAAAGGATCAGCACTTAAGCGGCTCATGGACCTTGTACAAGTCCCTCGGAGGAAAATTTCACACTTTGGGTTTAAAAACATGCCAACACATAAAGTATGAACAGAATGTTTTTAAATGCCAATGGAATGAATATATACTTTAATGACAGCATCAGGTACAAGACATTCTCCACAAATGCATTTCTTTCATTCACCTTCAGACATTGTCATGTTCTGAGAATTATAATTTCATATGATCACCCAACTCCCACTTGCATTCTCAAAATTGTTCCCATGTATTAACACACACACAAGCTTTAGTTCTGCCCACAGATCTGGCAGACAAAAAGAAGATTGTCACTGCTGTCTTGGTATTATAAAATAAAATTACTTGAATTTGTAATACACATGGAAAGGGAATAACATCAAGCTAACACTGCGAATTTCAGTACTGTATCATGTAACACAATGTTAAGTAAAATAAAAAAAAAATCAGTCTATCCACCTAGATATTTTTGCTATGAAGTTATTTTCATGTATGAAAAAGTTATCAGGAGGAAAACACGGGCTTGACTACAATATATTTTTCCTCTGTTATACCCCATGAGTTCTATTCTTTTTCCAGCCTGCTACAAAACTGGCTTTATAATGAGTCACTAAGAGGACAGAGTCAACAAATAGCTCAGTTTCAGAACACTGGAGACTGAGAATTGTCAGTGAATGCTCTCTCTAAGCAGTTGTTCTGACTGAACAGCAGTAATAACGTTAACTCTGTTTACTTATTGCCCCTCAGATGATATTTCTAAAAACCCTACAATCTTTTCAGATTGTGTGTTTCACTTTCAAAGTTGCCTACTATTCCTTTTAATCCTGATTTTAATTTGGGCTCTAAAAGACCAAATACATGGTACAAAGTGTGTGTATTCAACTTCCAGAAGGCAATATTTTAGGATTCGCATCAGAAATAGTGCTGAAGCGTGGAGTAACTGCAACTGCATATTTATTGAAGGAAAAGAGTAGTATATTAATGCCACTTGAACACTATAATACAAATTATAATGGTCATCACTAAGGTCAGTAATAATCCGCAGCAATCATACAATGGTATCTGAAGCACCATAGTTTTTCCTCCTACTTGGAATAGGAAATAACTGTGGCAACTATGTGGAGTCTATTGGCCAATTTCAACCCTTTAGTGGCAACCATTGTATGTTATCAAGGAAAATCTATCATTGTGTAGTTTGAGTGACTCCTGTAATTGAACAGGGAGAACTTGAAAGTTTATAATTAATCAAACACATTAAAATTAGATGATACAGGTATACGGGGGTGGGGAAGCAACGGGCAGTGTTAATTAAAGACAATCTTGAACAATTGATTTTTCTCCTCACATATGGTTTCTGTTTTAAGGTTTTGGTTTTGTCTCTATTTCTGATGCTGCACAAACCTATAAAAAAGGATATTTAAACTGCTGAAGATTTCAGTTCAGTTAGTAATTTTTCAATACTGAAATCTGATTATGAAGCCTAAAAATAATTATAAGATATATTAATATAGTCACTTGTATACGTGGTTAATATGAATGTAATTTTTCTATCACATTTTAAGTTTGATCTCAGAGAACAAACAGGACATTAAGTAAAAAAAACTCTCTGTCTACAGAGTCACTGATATTAGCATGTGGCTACTCGATATGTGCAAATATTGGTAGAATAATTACCCCATTTCCTTTTTCAGTTTTAATCAAATGTGATGAAGTAGGAAACATTTTTCAAATGCTGTATGTCAGATGGTATTACCATATGTATATTCACTTCACTCATTAGACGTCATAACGATTATGAAACTCAATCTTTTCTATACTTGTTGTTTGTCTTGTAGCTTCTATACATAAACATCAACAGCAAAATGTCCTAATTTGGTTATCCAATCCCATACTTAGCCGGCTAAGAAAACTGCCTGATTTTCTGAGAGGATGCGGATTTACAGCTTCTATTGAAGGCATCCAAGTTTGCCAAGTTTGGCCCAGCTGCTTTTTGTTTTCTTGGCTGTAGAAAAAGATAGTATAATGAAATTGTACTTTGAGAGCTCACGCGACAGATTGCTTTCTATGTTAGCACTGCCTGTTAGTTATGTGATGGCAAGCATTCTGATTACGAGTTACATTGCTCAGAGCTTTGTAATGCAGCCATGAAAGTTCATTCTAAGCTGAAAATTGGCATGTAAGATCTCAGCCTGGAAGTAAATAATTTATTTGCCAATGTTTCTGAAATCAGCAAGTAATTTTCAAACCATAGAGAGGAACATTTTTTTAAATTGTTAGCTAAAACACTGTGGTGCTCTGATAAACTCAGGATGAAACATGACATTTTTGTAGGCTGTCTATAATAATACAAAACTACTAAGTGACTGCATTGCTGGGGGTTTTTTAGAGGAAAAAGAGCCAGATCGGTACCTGTTTCATTAAAAGTGGTCAGTGTTACAGAGCCCAAATCAGCAAAGGAATCATCTCTAATACTAATTCAAAGCCTTCACATCTGGAACATGGTTCCATAGTGCAAATTCTATAGAGCAAAAAGCCAAACAATAAACAAAAACAACAAAGTTTAATAAGGAGAACTGGATACTGGTTTATTGCAGTTATTTTCCCTTAGGGAAACTAATAAAAAAATGCATCTGACTAACCTTTCCGCAGTTCAGCTGCGTCAATTAACATTAGTCATAGATTCCTTCACTGGCCAGCTGAGCAGTGGCCTACAGCTGTCCCTACTGTTTTACAAAAGTGTTTTTGAGCTTACAGTTCCTTACATTTCAAATGTGGGGAAGAAAACATCCCACTGCCTTTGTGCCAAAGCTACATCAGACACCAAAAAGGCCCTAGAGCCAGAGTGTGTTAATGGACAGATTTAAGTGTCATAGGAGTCACAACATTCAGAGCACTAGCTTCAGCAAAGCCTCTTTACCAAGTTGTGCATACATGGTGTGATGGCAAGGGAGGCATCAGAGCCAGGGTAGGTTGTATAACCCGAATTAGCACTTCCTCTCAACAGCATCTTCCAGTGGAGCTTGCAGTAGGAATTAAAGCTGCTTCCCTCCAGCAGAAACTTCAGGGAGGAGACAGCAACAATAATAAATTACTTCTCATCATCTCCTCCTCACGTGCTACTTACTTGTCCCCTCCTTGCACCATTGCTGTAGTATGAGTGCTCCCATGTATTTTAAAATAGCAACCATCACCACCATCATTTCCACCTATCTTTCCTGGTCACCCTTGCCAGCCTGTAGAAATAGATTCTTCATTTATAATCAAACTCATTGAAGAAAAGATGACAATTTTCAGGAGAAAGTTTTTCCCTTAAATTTTCAGTTTTTCAATTAAAATTAGATTTTTGGGGCTTCTGAAATCTATCTTCAGTAATTTTTCCTTAGAGAGTTTTGAGGGTTTTGTTTTCCTGTTTTATAAAAATAAATAAATTTAAACGGTCCTTTATAATGTTTGGTTAGATCAAAAAGTCATTTTTCAATGAATAATTGTTTATCAGTTGAAGCTGGTAAAAAAAAAAGTCTAATGTTTTATGTTAGTTTTCTAGTAGATCTTTTAGAAAAAAAAATCCAGTCTTGATTTAAAAATCATCAGTAATGAAGAGTCCACCACCCTTGGTAAATTGTTCCAGTGATTAATTGCTCTCACTGTTAAAAATTCATGCCTTATTTTCTTCTGAATTTATCTAGTTTCAGCTTCCAGCCATTGGATAGCACTAGATTTAAAAGCCCATTATTAAATGTGTTTTCCCCATGTAAATACTTATAGACAGTAATCAAGTCACCCCTTAACCTTCTCTTTGTTAAAGCTAAAAACAGATTGAACTCTGAGTCTACCGAAATGAATTATGGCCTGAGCTGCTTCTGTGCTAAAAGGCTTTCAATTTTTGCATGTTCTGGGCCCCAGAATGCCTGGTGGAACATTAAACTCAGGTGTCATAAGAATTCAAAGTGAAGGTACTTGAGCTTAGTTCAGATGCATTTAGACCCCACAACAACAACAACAACTTTTTTTTTTTTTTTAAGCATGGATGGGGAGTGAGTTGGAAGCCATGGAGAGGGATAACAGAGTGAAAATGGCAAGGTGCATCTAGTAAATTGAAGGATGACTAGGGTTTGGGAAGGCAGAAAGGCCAGCCAGCTCATGGGTGGAGCGAACAGTAGCACTCAATGACAATGGAGGTGCTCCTTTACCAAACCACCCTCAACTTTTTTTAAAAGGGCCAGAACAGTTTCAAAATAATGGTCCTTAATTGTGTAAGAGCAGGTTCATGCATCGCTAGTCACAATGAAGGATCCTTAATACTGTTAGCCATGCTAGCAGACGGCACTACACCAAACCGGCTGTTAAATCATTTTGCATTTATGGTACCACAGAATGCTCTACCTCCACTTTGTGACATTCAGTGTCACAAAAGTATTGCCAAATATGCTTATCCTTCCAGCAGTCCATTTCACACAGTGCCCAGAGCCCTGACTGCAGAACAATTGTACTGTATATTGACAAAGAAGAAATCAAGATTTTCCTTCGCAGCCCAGGGGTGAATGAATATATGAAAGACTACATCATTAGCAAAATTAACCAATTTTTTCTCTTACACAGAAACATTAATCATCTTCTGCCTCTGTTCAGGCTGCATAAAACCGGTCATTAGTCAATAGGAACAAAATTTTCAAGACATTTTTATGGGGAATAGAATATTGTACCTGGAATAACTTCAAAGAGGAACTTCCCTGGGCTTTCTTCATTGCCAGGATGCTCAATTACTCTGTTTCCAGGCAGGAAAATGGCACCCTAAAAATCAACAAACAGGATCAGAACTGCTGTCTTGCTCTTACAATATTATTGACTTTTCTCTCAAACTTTGGTATATGAAAATTATTAAAGAAGGCATCAGTAAATGTCTGGGAACCTGGCTAGGTATGGGGAGGGGTCAGCCAAGCTAACTGCTGGTGCCTCCTTATGATGGATGTTCAGTGCAGGTACTCCCATAGGGAATGGATACAGTGATCATTCAAAATGGATTGGTACAGGATTAAAAGGAGGCATTCTTTAAAGGACCCGAGAAAGGGGGTTAGGAGTTCCTATGACTGGTACAGTGAGGAGTTAAACCTCCCTTCCTTTGTGGGCTCCCCTTTAGCCCTGGCATGGGTGGCGGGGGGAAATGTGGCTGGGTCCCAGCAATGGGTTGGCTGAGACCAGGATGGGGACGGTAGCAGCCCCAAGTATATGGAAAGGGGAATGGAACTACCAGCACTGTACCAGTTTATCTGCCACATACTCCCAGATATTTAAGAATAAAGTTGTGACCTAATTAAAACTGCAATCAGGGCTTCTTCCAGCATGACCAGACAATTATACAAACATAGAAGCTCCAGCCAGCTCAACCATGAACAACTGCCTGAACTGAACTCAATATATAAAGCCCTGGATTCTCCATGGTAATCTGAAACTGAACTCTGCAGGATCTCTGGATTCTGCAGCACTCTGGTATTGCAGTTTGGAGATCTTGCAGCATATTTAAATTAAAATCTGGATTTAAAAAAATATTTTAATATGAACAAATGTGATTTCTCCTGTGATTTCTCTTATATGAAATTCAAAATCACTTTCTAATATTCCCATATTTTCTGTTTTTAATACACTGGCAGTTTTTGGATTGACAACCCATAACTGCATCATAGGGGGTTGCTGGAAGTTTGGGCAGCTGTGCAGGGGACAATTAGGCATAAGGCACATGGGAAGGTCTGAGAGGCAGTTGTAGATTATGAGATAATCTCAATAGTTAGATGTTACTTCTAAAATCATCAGAATAATTAACAATGTTGAATTTAAATTTATCAATAGAGATAAGATCCCACGCAGATGAATGGGAAAGTTCATGCTTCTTACAGCTATTGCATCACTTTCTGCAAACACAGCAGGACAACACTGTATTAATTACACAGGCTTCACATTTTTAAATTGATCTTCATAACCATTAGAGCTAGAAACATTTTTAAAAAATGAAAAAACTTTGATTCTAGAGCACAATTCTGTAACAAATGGTGGGAAAGAACTGGGTTTCACAGCACTTTCTGCAGGTACATTTCTCTGCTCTCCACCTCCCTCTTCCATCCTGACCAATAACTAATCACTCTCTTCTTGTTCCTCCCCTTTCCGGGGAATCCTTTGAATCCTGTTTTCACAGCCAGCCTTCCCATCCTGGCCACTTCAGCTGCATAATGGGGACAATCTCTGTGACATATGCTGAAAATCTTTATTACACATTTTATACCCTTCAGGTAGTGTCTGGGATTCTAGACTAAATATTCAACCCAAAAAGATTATCAAAACCAGTCTCCTGTTTACCTTGATATCACAACATTAAAAAGTTTGTGAGATGCACTTAAGTGAAACCATCATTGAGATCTTTTCCCTTGACACCTATAATCTGACAGATACATCATTCCTTCCTATGAGACTTCTTTTTTTCATTTTCATACAATGTCATATCCTCCCAAGCTTCCAGGCAAGTCACAATTAAACTACAATGAGTTGGACATCAGAGGTAAATTTTCAGAGCAGTATGAAGAGAATTAGATGAATAATCTCCATTAATGGGAGATACATGCCTAATTCCCAATACCCTACAATTGCTACAGCAGGGCATGGCCCTATCCTCGAAGTAGATGAGAGATGACTTATGTAATTCACAGTCTAAATAACTGGAGTCCATTTTCCATTGTTCACAATTGAAGAGAACAACTGAGAATCACAGTGACTGTCATGAAGTCAACTGCATGATTATATTATATACACATGCACACATACTGCAGAGACTACAATTTAACATCTGAGGTGAAACAGACAGAGTAGATCCAGGAAATACATAATTAGCAAAGATTCTCTCTTTAACATAATTGCGACTCTAACAAAGGGAACATAGGAAATCATCTCAAGTTAACAGCCACCCTGCTGTTTTTAGATCACTTGCACACTGAATACTTTCACTAAGTGTGTGGGCTGAAAATCCTTATGAAATTTTGACTGAACTAACAGAGTGCAAGTTCCTGCAGGATCCATGGCCACTCAGAGTTTTCCATTCGTTATCATACCACACACCAAAGCCATGCAGGCCTTCACCAATTCAAGACGGACTCAAGTCCTTCAGCTCCAAGAGCACTGCAAGGTGTTGAACTCTCTCAACTCTCAGTGAAGACAGTGGGAGATGAGTGAGCTCAGCACCTGGCAGGACTGTACTCAGCACCTCACCAAATTGAGTTCTAGAAGCACAAGCCTTTAATACACGATGCAAAGACTTTTTCAGTTGTAGTGGCACATTAGGATCAATCACATGAGCAGACCTACATTTTTATTTAATAGCGACAGAGGTACACATACTTATTAGCCAGTGCATTATAAACAACAACAGTCCTAGCTGTAACAATTATTGCTTGACAGCAAATACTTGACAGTAATTAAGGTTACACTAGTAGTCTGTCCCTTATCTCATTCACGCTACTCCTATACTGAGGTAACTGTGTTTACATGGAATAAGTCTCAAGAGATCTGGGTTCAGTTCCTGGCTCAGCTACAGACTTCCTGTGTGGCACAAGGTAAATCACTTAATCTACCTTGTGTAGTTATATTTAATCTTAATACAAATCACTTACTACTACTTGTGTAATAATACTTCCTTTCTCTCACTTGTTGCCTGTCTTGTCTATTTAGATTGTAAACTCTTCCAGGCTGGGACTGGCTATAACGTGTTTGTCCAATTCCTCAATCTCATTTGGCATCTCTTAGCACTACTGGCACACAAACGACAATAAAGGTCCATGTAACTGGAAGTTTTGAGCAAATTCTGTTCCTTATGTTATGCTAGGATGAAAGAAATAAAGCTATCTGGCATACAAGTATCTAAGAAAATGATTCAATATTGCAATCTGAAACTTTCCACGTGGTAAGTCCTTACCATCTCTCAATCCAAGTCTCTGAGTCTATCTTTGAATTGGCTTGGAAAATAATTTGTTGGTAGTTCTTTTTGCTCAGAGATTTGGCAGCTCTTTCGTGGCTTCATTACCCCTCCCCATCTGGTCATTTCCCTAACCACATTTTAAAGATCAACCTAGCTATGCTTCTGGCAATTTTAATACTTATAGCAAAAGTCAAACTTTTCTTGAGCTGCCCTGGATTGTTACCTAATCTTTGTTCTAAGGGCTGGCCATTAATGCTGAACATATTTGAACTCCAGTCTCTCTCTAAAGTTCCTTGCAGAGCCCTACAAGTGGCGTAGGGCAGGGGTGGGCAAACTTTTTGGCCTGAGGGCTGCACTGGGTTTCATAAATTGTATGGAGGGCCGGTTAGGGGAGGGGGTTGTGGCCCGGCCCCCACCTCCTATCTGCCCCCCTCCCGGACTCACGCCCCATCCAATCCCCCCTGTTCCCTGATGGAACCCCAGCGACCTCTGCCATCCACGCACCCCTCTCCCCGTCCCCTGACCGCCGGACCCCTGGAGCCCCATCCAACCCCTCCTCTCATTCCTGATGACCCCCCCAGGACCTCTGCCCCCATTCAACCCCTTGTCCCCCCGACTGCCCCGAGCACCATCCACACCCCCGCCCCCTGACCACCACCCAAACTCCCCTGCCCTCTATCCAACTCCCCCTGCTCCCTGCCCCCTTACCGCACTACCTGGAGCAGCGGTGGCTGGAGGCACTACAGCCATGTCACCTGACTGGAGCCGGGCCATGCCACTGCTGCTGCCACCACCACGCAGCTCAGAGCACTGGGTCAGGCTGGGCTGTGTAGCTGCGCTGCCCCAGGAGCTCACAGCCCCACCACCGAGAGCACTGCGCCAGTGGCAGAATGAACTCAGTCTGCAGGGGACGAGGAATAGTAGGGGAGGGGCCGGGGGCTAGCCTCCCAGGCCAGGAGCACAGGGGCAGGGCAGGATGATCCTGCAGGCCGGATGTGGCCCGCAGGCCATAGTTTGCCCACCTCTCGTGTAGGGACATTTGATGGTCTTCACAATCTACACTAGATTTTTGCTTTCTAAATTAACAATTTAAATCCTTCATTCAGATTACATTATGCTCCTATTGACTGGTAATGCTCATCATTGTTTCCTAGGCCTCCAAAACGTGCAGGAAGTACCACCCACCAAAGGATTAATTTTAAAAAGCTATTTTCTTTGCAGTTGCATAGAAATAGCATGCTCAAGTGGTAGTTCCAGGTTAATTTTTTTAAGGGGGCAAACGAGTATTTATTCAGCCATTTGAGCATGCAGATGCTAAACTACTTTTGTCCATGCACGTTTTAGGGCCTGAAAAATACACGTGCAGGTGTTTGTGTATATAAATCTGTATGTTCACTAAAGAAGGCCAAGTTACAGCTTGTTTGAAAAAACATCTTTTTTTGTATATGCATATATATTTAGTCCTCTAAAACTCACTTTAAGACATATTTCCTTCTTTGATTTGAATGTTCTGTCCTGCCCCTACTTTCACTCCAATCACCACCTTTTATTCCCCCCTCTCATCTTTTTATTATTACTCTCAACACATTTCTTTGAAGTGTCACTTTTATGATTTATTTTTAGCCCAAGTCTAGGAACTTGGCCAACCATAACCACATATTTGAGCTTCTCTCCTTCCAGGAATATCCCGGTACAGTGAAGTGGTGTGTGTGTGAATGTGCGAGATCACAGAAATAACTCTCACTAGGTAAATCTTTCTACTTCATTTTTCCTATTCCTTTCCCTTTCCTGCTCTACTGTTGTTTAACTATATATTCCTTTTAGTTTTATAAATTCACTATTCATTTTTAAAACGGTGTAAATTTTTTACTTTTTATCTCTCCTTAATGCAAGTAGGAATAGTAGTGGAAAATAGAGGACATATCTCTAACCAAGCTCTACACCATAGTATCAGTGCACCCTGCATCTCCATAGGCAGAGAAATTAAGCCACTAGAAAAAAAACCCAACACTAATAACCCACAGTTATCACAACTATGATAGCCCATGACATGCCAATCACTAGTTGAAATCAGTGTTTTCAGTTATTAAAAACAAGACAAAAGTTAGCAGTGATACACTGTGGTAACATCCGCAATGAGGAGTGTGTCATTTTCACAATAGAAGACAGAAAATCTGACAATGTTCCTGTGAGGGCAAGGATAACGACAGACAGAAGGGTCTGGAAGCTTGTCAGAGAAATCAGAAAAAAAGAAAAGGAAGAATTAATAATGAGCATGTTGCCCCAAAACTGTTTCCAAAAGGAGTTGCAGCGTAAATCTGACTCTAGATTGACTTGTTAGCCTACGATTCTCTGCCTGTGGGGCACTGCATCACAGGAGACTTAAGAAAAGGCTGTTTAACTGTTCATCTGACTGAACCACAGATCACCACATTACGTTAAACAAAAAACACTTGCTTTAGTTGGATCCATGAAAGATTAAAGGAACTGATTTATGGAAAGGAGTTTATCCTCAAACCTGCTAACTTACCTCATTACTGCATTTATTCACCAAGGGGCAGATTTCTGATACCCTTATCCACACAGAGCAGTACCTTAGTCTACAAGAAGACCCATTTCAGTTGATGGAAGAAAACCGCACAGCAATACTCAGCATGAGTAACTATACCAGAATTTAAGTCTTAAAAATAAGTTCTAGGAGCAGAACTCATCACCTTTTCCAACATCTAATTTCCCACCTTTTCATCTATATAAATGTATATAGCATGTCTAATCTTGCAGGTTTTACTCAGTTCTTGTTCAGGCAAAATTCCAATGGGAGGTTTTCTTCAAACCTCTGTCATTTTTTCAATTGCCTTCCTCCTATATCTCTGAAAGATTCTGAACTGTTTACTCTTTGACAATGGCTTCCTCTGTTCACAAGAACATATATTTTTTTTCTCTTTTTTTCTTTTTTAATTCCTGTTAGGGCCCAGAGATCTGGTTTGATCCTATATTTTATTTCCACAGCTACACAGATCTCTTGAGGTGAGTGTCTTGTTAAAATTTTCTTCCATTAAATCAATCCAATCCATGTAAATTTCCATAAAGGATTTTCTATATCTGAGTAAGGATTGAAGGATTAAGCTCAATACATGTATAATAACTGCAGCTGGTGAAAAGTGATTTTTTTTTTTGCAAATATAATTTTTGTTCTGTGGATTTTGAAAAAGAACAATTTTATTCAAAAGCTTGTAAAAAAGATTAATAAAAAAATTAGGGATTTTGGCTTCCCCATTTTGCCCCTGAAAAGGAAGTGACAAGGGGAAACAGGGGGGGCACCTAAACTAAAAATGTAAATGTTATTACAAAAAAAATTGTTTAAAGTCAGCTGTACGGGCCAGTACCGGTGGCCACTTTTTACCAATATGCCATACCAGCCTGTACTGGCTTACTTTCATCCCTGCTTGCAGGGTAACAGACACTGCACTCCCAGCTAACACGGAATAAATATCAGTGTAGACATAGTGTGTAGAGTAGGGATCTATGGGGGGGATATGTAGTCTACACTGACTCTCTACAAACCCAAGGGATATACAGTCTACACAGGCCCTCTATACAAGCAATGCCTCTTGTACTACATGCCTCATGTCTACAGGCAGCGTAGTTTCCCGCTGCCAGTGCCTTTCCCAGCTGCCTCCCACTGCTGGATTCTTTCCTCACTGCAGTGAAGGGTTGGGAGCAGGGAGCTGCCAGAGCCTTTCCCCGGCATCTCAGCTTTCACCGTGGCATGTAGCTATGCACCATGGAGACAAGTGTCGACACAGCCAGTTTTTCATGGCAGCGTGTAGCAGCACTTGTTGTGCCTGTACTCTCATGCAGCTGTAAGTATAGACATAGCCTTGATAGGACAAAAGTTGTGATTCTCATTTCTTCAGGGTTTTTTGTGGCAACCTCTTTTAAAATGTTTCAGTTAAAAACACACTCAGATAATCCACATTAACTATAAAATACAGTGGGGAATAAAAGCCTTAAAATGAGAAAGTTAAGGCTCCTATAGAACCATTAACTTATCTACATTGCACCATTGTCTGTATCTCAGAGCAGGCATTAAACATGATAAATAATATATTTCAAGGGGCAAAATTCTCCTATTTGTAGAATGGCCACGTTTGGAGTCGAATGCCCTGGGATAGCATAGATAAGATAAGCCATGGAGAGGGTACGGAGGGAATGCTTCACATTTCTTGTGTACTATGGAACATACACACCTGCTGCTGCTTCTTTAACTATCCTTCTGATCAGTGGTGGTAAGTAGGGGACATGGCCATCAAGTCCACCCCTACATAGAGCCAGGGGCCCAAACTCAAGTGTACGTTGGAACTCTAGAGCAAGCAATGGAGGCTGCTGCAGTAAACACCTACAGCAGTGGCTGTAGTGAACTTACGCAAGTACTACACACCCTGGCCTGAAGCTGAAGGCAGAAAAATATTTTCTCCCTCTAAACTCCTGTCTTATTACCAGGCAAAAGTCCCACTTATTTGAACTGTGCGTACAGACTGGAATATGGGCACAATCTGCAGAGTTATTTTTTTAAAAAACAGAAAATACAAGATATGCACAGCGTGGCTAAGTTAATGTCACTGGGGGAACTTAAGCTTTCACATTGCTTGATTTATTTGTAATTGTGCAGCTTTAGCATTGCATTAATACAGGTCTTGCATTTCATTTCCTAGGATTATTTTTAAAGGCATAAGGAGGAAAAGGAAACAAAAGTGCCTGCTCACTAGCTAGTTCAGTCACAGCATCCAAGCAATTTGGGAAAACTACACTTACGTGCTGTGTATGCACGTTTACTGATTACGTTCTATCCAGACCTATGACAAGAGTTTGGGGCATGTCACAATCAGGCCTTTGGACAGTTGCACAATATAAGTATGTATTGGGAAGAGATTTTCCATTGCTGATGCTCCAAACAGCATTTTTTAAAACAGTCACAACACTTCATTAACTCAAAAATCAACATTTTAACCCTAGCATTTCCAAAAAGATTATTTCCATGGTAAGTTGGAACTCTCCAAGTTCACGCGTTCTTGAGTTATCTGAGGAGAAAAAAATGATTAAGAATAGGAAAATGTATATTTTTAATCACCCTTTTATAAGTCAGAAGTGGCTAACCAAAACCATCTCAACATTTCAAAAGAATAATACAAAACAAAACAAAAATCACCTTGCAGACACCAAGCATGGAAAGTTGCAGCACAAAGGGGAACTTTTCTGAAAGTTATAAGCAATCAGAAATATGAAGTTATAATGAAAATCATTTTCTAAACTTGGCTACAAGCAGTTGGTGACATGTATAATAAATAAAATTTAAGACAAGGAACGTTTTCATGCCTGATTCACATTTCCATTTGAAACTGTTTTTTTTTTAAACTCACTCTACATAGAAAATACATAACACTGGATATAGGTTTTGGAATAAGTTTCACTCATTGGACACTGGATCAGGAGCATGAATAAATGCATGCATAAAAGATACCCAAGAGAAATAATTAATTTTTTTTTAAAAAATTAATCAAATGTATCATATGCAAAACCAAGTTGATCTAATCTACAGAATTATAAGATAAAATAAAACTACAGATGAGAGAATTGGTGAAATATGTATTTAACTTCCCAGTTTATCATTAGCATAGGTGACAAACAGCTTTATTTACAGTACATCATACCTTTTGATTATTGGATGTAAAAGAGCCATTAATGCTTATTTTCTATATTTTCAATGACGTCTCTGACAAATTAGAGAAAATAATGACTAAAACCAGAACAAGACAGTCATAATATTTATAATCCATATCTGTTGCAAGTTCATCTCCTCCTGCAACTTGAAGCCTACATCCATGTTTAAGTGACATCTACCTTTATATTAAAGGTTTCAGAGTTGTAGCCATGTTAGTCTGTATCAGCAAAAACAAGGAGGAGTCCTTGTGGTAAGCTGGAGACTAACACATTTATTTGGGTATAAGCTTTCATGGGCTATAACCCACTTCCTCAGATGCATGGAGTGAAAAAAAGTAGGCAGGTATAAATATACAGCACATGAAAAGATAGGAGTTGCCTTATGAAGTGGAGAGTCAGTGCTAACAAGGCCAATTCAACTAGGGTGGATGTGGCCAATTCCCAACAGTTGACAAGAAAGGGTGAATATCAACAGAGGGAAAATTACTTTTTGTAGTGCTAACATTGGCCTCGTTAGCACGACAAAAAATAAGTTTCCCTCTTTTCATTTGCTGTATATGTATACCTGCCTACTTTTTTTCACTCCATGCATTTGATGAAGTGGTTTATAGCCCATGAAAGCTTATGCCCAAATAAATTTGTTAGTCTCTAAGGTGCCACAAGGACTCCTCGTTGTTTTTATTTATATTAAAGGATCCCAGATGGAAACAAGGCATACAAGGCAATCACTGAGCTTCATAAAGAAAAGATGCACTTGAATGGTAATTTGGGTTATTTTGCGGTCTGTCCACAGATTTGTTGTTGGAAACAAACAGATATCAAAGAGAAAAAGTTATTTTTAAATATAGCTTTGTTTGTGCAACATGCACCTGGCTTCTTTAGTCTGAGGGGGGAAGTTTTAAAGAAAATGAAACTAAGGACTTTTTTTCACTTCCCATTCTGTCTGGTTTCACACAAATCTGGATGACATTTACTTCTCCTTTTGATAAGTTCTGTAACTATTTATATAGCATACCAAGAGTATCAGAGAGTGAACAGTTGATGGTGTCTTACCATCTGTCAGAAAGTTTCATATGAGCATTCAGGCAATCAGAGAATAAATCTGTAGACTAAAGAAAGCCCATCCCCCACTGTGGCATACAACTGAACTACAGAGAATACAGTGTTGATGACCGCTTGCCTTCAGTCACATTGCTCAGTTGCACTGGTGTGCCCATGTGTATAATATATGATCTTTCTTTAGTGCTTGGATAAACTATGAATTTTCCAAAGTGTTTGAAGTGTTGTACAAGCTTCTGAAGTTTCAAAAAGTTAAGCATCCATTTTTTCCCCTTGACCCTCTGCTAATGGGGGTGGGAGAGAGAGAATAACTACTTGGGAAAAAAAATCTCAGACCTAAGTAGGGTATTCATCTTACTCATAAAAACCTGGAATAGATTTCCAGGGAGGGTGAGCGTGTGGTGGCAGGAGGGGGCAGAATGATTGCTTTGAGAGGCTATCAAGAAAGGGAAAAATGTATTTTGCCTCATTTCAAGCTCATTTGAACACTGTGGGTTCAAAAGTCTGACACTGTCTCTCATGTTATTGGACTCTCATTCCACCGCTGAAAAAAGCAGCAGCAGGGGGAAAGAGAGAAAATCTCATGGAACACATACACTATGGGTTAAATTCTGTGTTCCCTCCACACACACTGTGCCACTCTCTTGACCCTCCCCTCTGCCCCAAGTGCCAAATTTGGGTCACTATTTATATACAGGTTCTTGTGGCAAGCACATGGGGGATAAGGCACATAGTCCCATCAACAGCTCTAGCAGTGTGCACTTGAAGGAAGAGAGAAAATGGAGCAAAGCTACTGCACTCATCGGGGTTCTGCAGCCTGACTTTCTACTTTCTCAGAGATTGCTCAGCCCCAGCCTGGAGTTTGAAGAGCTTGTTCTGGGATAAACCTAGAACCCTGTTCAATTCTCATCTCCCCTACGCCACCCAAAGGAGATCTACTACCAAACTGACCTCTATAGCGCATAGAATACATCACAGCAGGCAGGAATGGTCTGGTTAACTTCAGAATTTGTGACCTAGTTTTTAATCAGACCCCAAAGCCATCAACAGGAGAGGGGTGGGCGGGAAAATCCCTGGTTAATATCTTGGCAGCACATCATTTCTACAAACTAAGTGACACCAAAATGGTAGCCGAATAATTTTTTCCTAGAAATGAGAACGTTACATATTAGAAGCCTCTAACACAGGAAAATTGCTCCTCAGTAAATTAAGTGACTGATGAAATATTTTGTTCTATGGGAAGTGGATTTAAGGAAACCAGGCAAGTTTGGATTAGAAACTTAATTTGACAGTATGAACTCACAGTTGCAATATCTCAATTGTACTCTCCAAGACACACTGTATCCTTCTCTAATCCCCTGTAACACTCGGGGCATTCTTCTGCATATGCATATCATACTAAGCAAACAACAACAGCAAGAATATTTACCACATAAGCGTCTCATGACAGTCAGATGACAGAGTATTTTTCATCTTTTACTTTCTATTCAGCACAGTAAGATTGGTGCATCAGCTGTGTAATTTGTTCACCTGTCATATCCCCTTAAGTTTCTGATACCTGAACACACTATTCAAGCCCTGTTTGATCTTCATTCCCTGCACTAGGCCTATTTGTCATCAAGTGTTCAAGACCAAACAGATTTTCCCCAGGGAAGCTGATTAGCCATTGAGTTTGTCTCCTTATGAAACTCCGTATATTTTCTTTCTGCACTCAATATTTCTTAACTTCTCCCTTCCTCTGTTATTTTAATTTTGTAACTATATTACTGAACACTGTAAAACACTTTGAGATGCAGTTTGTATGAAAGTGCTATAAAATTAAGGGCCTGATTATGCAACTGTTAGATTGAGCAGCATTTATTCACTACTGACTTCAATACAACTACTTTCCAAATAAATGATAGTGAGAGAGTAAGGATTGCAGCATTGGGCCCTATAGTTTTAGAGTACGCCATTATTATTTATTTGTACTTCAGTAGCATCCAACGGCACCAATCAGGATCAGGGCCTTACTGCAGCAGTCATGATATATATGCATAGTAAAACAATCCATGCCACAAACAGCAATTAGGGTTGCTGATCCTCCTGGATTGTCCTGGAGTCTCCAGGAATTAAAGATTAATCTTTAATTAAAGATGCTGCCATGTGATGAAACCTCCAGGAATTCATCCAACCAAAGCTGGCAAATCTAACAGCAATCTAAATGGACAGGTCAGACAAACGTTATGAAGATGCTTTGGCAAGTAACATAAAGAAGCATAATAGATTATGCTGAATTTTTCTGTTCTATGGGATTGAGGACACATGACTAACATTAATAGTTATTTGTTCTTTTTGCAGCATCTTGAAGGAATATCTGGTTTCCCTTTACTCCTATTAAGGAATATATTTATGAATAAATATGTTTTTGTACAGGCTAATGTCTTAACTAGGATTTTAGACTCTCTTCGGCAAAGGTGCTGCTTTGATCAAGTGTCCTAAGCTTTAATACTTTAGTCAAACATTAATGATACATCAATTATCACACATCCAGAAAAAAAACAACTCATATGGCATGTTCTCCATGGTTCCATCTGCACAAGTGGCTAGTCTTAATATGTTTTCAGACACTTACTGGCATCTCCAGAAATAAAAAATCACTTCAACTGTATTCCAAATTCCATGGGAAGACTCTGAATGTATTGTCATGAAGCCACATCTTTATTATCTCAGATAATAGCATTTCACAGACTTAGCTGTCTATATAAGTTTAGCTATTCGTTCTCTTTTCCCTTACAGAATATCATTTGAAGAGAAGATCTAAATCAAATAGCCAGCAGTTCTCACTTCTTCTATTCTCCCCAGCCTTCTTAATCATTTGTACCATTTCTATATTATCGACTTTTCTTTCCACTTTACAGAAGAGCTGCTGTCTTAAAATATATTTTCCCCTACCTGATTTGAAACCCCCGCGGGAGATTTTATTAAAGTTGTGTACAGTTTCAGAAAAAACTATGAGTTTTGCTTCATGTAGATGCTTTTTTTCTTCGTCCTTACTTGGAATTTGGTTAACCATAATATCACAGAGTTTTCTGTGCTGGTATGGTAGCAAAAACTACAGTGCATGTGCTAGTGAATGATCCCTATTCAAATGTGGTTGACTGAAGTGAGTAGTCTAAAACAGGGTGGGATTTGCAAAATGGCTGAACACTGGACAAATTCAGCTCCAATTTTGCTCAATGATAAAATTCACATTGACCTCCATGGGAGCAGTCAGGGCTAAGCACTTCTGAACATCCAACCTCCTATTTTCAGATCTGCCGCATCTTCCCAGATCCCAACAAAGTCAGTGGCAGCTGCAAACGTGCAGCACCTCTGAGAAATTACACTTGCAATTTAGGTGCCTAACTTTAGGAATCCATAGTTAAACATTGTAATCATAGATCTCATTAGCTTACTGTGAGTGTGTGACATTTATCAATTTTGTCCCCTTTAGGGGAGCATTGTTATTCTGCATTTACTGAAGGAAAAACTGAGGTACAGACTGACTAAGTGACAGGTCTAAATCACAATGCAAATCTGTTGCAGAGTTGAAAATAGAACTCAGATTATCAGTTTTCTGAGCTTTGTTTTACACCAGTCTTGCTTACAATTATGCAGTTTATAAACAATATTACACGTTGTGAAAGCAAAATGACACTCTGACTCCCCAGCTGCCAAAAACAGAATAATCTACCAGAGGTCAGAGCGTCACTGCAACATCACTTCAGCCTCTACTGAGAGAATCTCAGATATCAGTAGATGTGACAAAAGCATGCAAACCTTTCATGGGATTAGGCTTCAACCTGGAGCAACCATTATGCCTATTAGATCTGACTGTTCGTGCCAGTCATTATCACTACATTACATGCATTACATTAACATTAACTAACAACAGTTGATTTTAAAACATTCTACAGTCATTTACTTTGTTTCCTGCTGTTATAATCCATCAAATAATTTAGCGGTGATTGCATAGCAACAAAATTACAATCTAATAGTTACAGCCTTGCACGGTCACTCCTGGGAATTTTGAAACAAACAGGGCAAATGTTCTGCCTTCTGATCTTAGCTGGTATTTTAAAGCTTAACATTCTTCTTCTCTTCAATTCAAGGGGTAGATGGTTTTCTAATGAAGATTTTTTCCTCCCTATGTACTTTGGGGATTTTCTATCTCACTGCTGGATATTTTATGATGAAAGCAAATGTACAGACACTGCACCATATCTAATACTAAACATTTTGAAGAGTTTGTCTACACACCAGCTTGCACTGGTTTAATTTAAACCAGTTCAGTTAAATCAGCACAATTTTGTGTGTGGACAAACTTCTGTGGGTTTAAAAGGGGTTATGTTGTTTCAGGTTGGCCCTGTAAATTTACCGGGGTAAGCTAAACTGATATAAGTCGGGTTTGAATGGTTTTAAGAAGGCCCACATTCAAAGCTGCACTAATTTAACTAAATGTGATTTTTTTAAAAAAAAAATCACATCTTTGTTTAAAGCAGTGCAAGAAAGTCTGCAGAATGGAACTATAAACCCTAGAGCAGGATTTTCTCAAACGTCATTGCACCATGACCCCCTTCTGACAATACAAATTACTACACAACACCAGGACAGGGGACTGAAGCCTGAGCCCGCCCCATCCCCACTGACTTGGGGTGGGGGGGGAGTGGAAAACTTCAGCCCCAGGCAGGGGGCCTGTAACCTGAGTCCCAACACGCAGGGCTGAAACCCTTAGGCTTCGGCCTTGCATGGTACGGCTCCAGCTTAGGCTTCGGCCCTGGGCCCCAGCAAGTCTAAGTAAGCCCTGGCAGTCCCGACCCACAGTTTGAGAACCGCTGTCCTAGAACCTTGCTCCTAAAAGCTGCCCACGTTACAAATCACATGAAGCCACATATAAAGAAAAACATTATTAATGGTTGCAAAATCAAGCACTCAAAAATTAGGAAATGCCAGAATGAAGCCACCTCTTCCATGAATGCATTATGACTCAGTCTTTAACTATGCAATCACATACTATTTTTTCCACCGGAATAGAATTTGAGGCGAGGGGACCTCTGTTAAACAAGGCCTAGGTGTTTAACTGCTCACATTAAGGATGATTAGACTAATTTTTTAAACTCATCAGTCAGAGCTCCCCTTTATGAGTTTGGTTAACCCCGGGTTTAAAAGAAGGGAGCCTCTTCACATTAAACACTAATTGCCAGGTGTATCCCCTTAATTCTGAATTTTTTATCTGGAAATTCAGGGGTAGGAGACAGGGAAAGTCACTGGGAGAGATATAGGTGTGTGCGTGTATATATATTACATGCACACTGATGAGAAGAAGTGGTTGAGGGAGGAGGAGATGTTGGATAGGTAAGCGCAGCAGCGGAAAGAATGACTTGAGAGATGTCATGAGCAGGGATAGAGCAAAAATTAATAATTCTGTATGGAGATGTTCAAGATTACAGAGTTTGGACTCAGTATTTCGGAGATTCTACAGGCACTTTACAATGAAAAAAATTAGAGTCTTGTTACTATCTATGGAATTAATTTGCAGGGGTTAATTTACTTACAAGAATGGTTCCCTACTGTTCCCTGAATGCAAAAGGAACAGAGAAAGAATTACACATCAAGATGAACACAGCACTGTATTTAAGGACTAATGAGTTGGAGCAAAGCTTATTCTCCAGCTTTCACACAAATCTGTGTGCATGAAAATGCTCATTAAAATTAGATGCCATACTGCATATTATGTTTTGTTCAATAGACAACAATGGTTTTGGGGGTGGGGAACTGCTGAATTACCAGGGAAGACAGATATGTCTCAGCTGAACTGTACTTAATATAGATCTTGTTTATAAGAAATTAACAAGTTATTGGAGAGAGCTAATTCATCCCTCTTTCTGAAATGACTACTAAGAAAGAAAGGGCCATTAAAACAGCAAACATTGTCATTTAAACATACCATATATAAGGAAGAAGACTCCTGCCTCCACAATTTTAAAGGCCTCATCCCAAGAGAGAAATCTTGAGTTTAAAGAGACTTTAAAGTGGATAACTAAAAGCCGTGAAATTATTGCCCAAATATTTGATACTCTGGAGCAGATAAAGAATTTCAAGTATTGACCACACATTTATATAATTCAGGTCTCAAATGACAGCTGCAGAAATGAAAGTCTTGACATTAAGAAACAGCAGAGGGAGATAACTCAGTGGTTATGGCAGAGCAAGCTAAAGAAAGTAACTCATTAAATGTTGGACTAGATATTGTTGAAAGTAAAATTAGGAGGAGGATACATGAAGGAATTTCATATCCTACAACTGAGCTCAAAGAGAGATTCCAAGAGCTTTCTGGCAAAATGGTTGCTTCAAGTTTTGGGGAGTCACCACTTGCCTATCCACTTTGATTTAAATGCACAGTTTCTTACACTAGGTCAGTCAAAAAACAGCAGTCCTTTCACGTTAGCCACAGTTTAAGGGCCAAATCTAAAGTCCTTACTCCTTTTTTATTACAATTATTCCTTAATTAGATAACTCATGCCACCCTGTATTAAAATAACCAACTTTCATTCATCAATTATATTTTATACGATGTTATTTTAGTAATATTATCCAATTATTAAAATCACTGGATGCACCACAATGATCAGTGATGCAAAGCACAACTAAAGCTGGCTTAAATGGCCAAGCGAGGATTCCTCTTGCACAGCCAAACCCTGCAGTAGTGTCAATCAGATGAACCATTTTTGTTTCCCTGCATGAACCACCTTTGTTGTAGCTGGTGCCTAACACAGTTAGTCATGAGAAACTGGCCAATAGTGGCCAGTCAAAATGCGAGATTTACTAATGGCATTTGCAAATTATAACATTTTCCCTTTCTATTTTTAGCAATAAAAACAAATTGTCACATTGCCACATTCCCTCACTGTCCCCCATTATCAGCTTCCCTTCCTCCCCGTTTTCTGTGTTTCATAGTTTGTGCAGAAGGATTTATTTTTTTAAAACAATTGGTCCCCTTGATTCTCTGGAGGGCAGTGGAACAGTTCCATCTACCTTCTATATTCCTCACACACCTCCTCTCACTTCCCTTCCTTGCTCCCCCTTGACTATTCTAGATCCTTACCGCTCTGGCTTCTTCCCCCTCCTTTGTGGCTTCCCATTCTTCTGAGAAGACTCTGTAACTTAAACATAATAGCTACATAATGGAGTCATAAGCAGCTGCTTGTTTAAACAATCCGGTAAGTTGAAACAAAACCCTCCACTGGACTGAGGTAGAGGAAGGCATGCTGAGCTGCTGGGAGGCACTGTGCAGCTGCTGTTGCTCAAAGAGAAAAAAGATGGGCCCTAGAAGAATTTATTGAACCCCTTTTCCTTGTTGCACAATACTGATATGTGTAAATGGAAGAAGACACTCCAAGGTCTAGTTGTGCATGGATACTGCCACTCTGCAGTTGGTCATAGCATTCAGCTCTCCACACCATTCCTAAAAACTTACCAGAGGCAAGTGACTGATGCATGCTCTTTGTGCAGGCCCGCTGCACAAGAAGAATTTCACATTCTGGCATTCAGGGCCTCCAAGGCCTTTTGCCTCATTCTTACCTCTTCAGTGTGGGCTTAAGACATGTAGCCTCATGGGTGTCTTCTGCACTGGAATGGATTTCACCATAAGTGCAGTCTACTCTGCCTCATAGTACTCAGTGTATTCCCCCATACGTCTAAGTTTTTCTCACTGACACCTAGAGCATCCTAATCCAGCTTTGAACTCTTCTTGCAGAGACAGAGACCTTATTCTATACGTCACCTTCCATTTCAGCAGCTCAAGCTTGCAGAGCAGCTCGAGTTTCTTGTGGCTCAAGTGATGTGACCTTCGGCCTTCTTAGGCTCCTGGTAAAGAGCTGGCTGGCCTTCATGGGTGTACTCAGGTTTGTAGAAGAAAGCCCACGTTTGTAGCTGAGCTGTAGCAACTTCTAGCTGATTTGTAGAAAACTCGGATGGCCTTCTTCACCAATTTGCTGCAACTCTAATTGAAAGATCAGAGTTGCCCCATTTAGAAGCTTTTGCTAAATGATTTCTCAGAGCTCCTAAAATAAGTAGAGCTGCAGCAAAGAAAAATGACAGCATTAATTTGACTTTTTTTGTGCTGAATACAAAACAGTTCATTAAAATCCTAAACAGGTGGCAAGTCTGGCAGCCCTACTGTGTGTATGCTGTAGACAGATTTATTATGCCTTTCATTCTAAAATATTTATGCAGGAATAGATTTAGTGAGATAAATTACCTTGCTCACAAGAGCATCCTGTTCAAGGCTGCTGTGATAACTGTCATATCAATCAAATTACGCTGTAAAAATGTTACCATCAATTTTATAATTATCATCAATTTTTTATAACTTTGGTATTCTTTTCATTAGTTTTCTATTTCAATTTTGGAACAAGCCTGATCACATTTTACTTGGCAGAGGAAGATGGCCCTATAAAACATGGGAAGTAAATAGAATAACTCAATCCAACTATTGGCTATAAAGGGGGTTAGTTAGATATTCAGAGTAAAGCAAACAATCACATATGAATAGCATATGAACATTGGTTCTAACTGTGCTGCATCACAACCACTAGCTAGGGATATGCAGGCATATAGACCAGGATAAAACAGAGGTAGCTTCAGATTGTTATTGAATGAAGTAAACAGCAAGCAGTGTTAAGCTGCTTGTGATGGAATGAAATGCTCAAGGCTAACTAATGTTTCCAACATTCAGGGTATCCATTGTTACTTTGTTGTGACGACATGAGACCTGTCAGGATGTGAAACAAGGTGAGAAGGGATGTTGAATTTTTTTTAAAAGCATTTCTGTTCACCTTTAACAGAAAGTGTGGCATTGTTTCAACTGTCCTCACGCAGTGGAATTAAGCACAATTTTGAACAGCTGGATTTGATTTACTTTCAAATTTTGTTACTCACAGACTTGGAGTCTGTTTTTGCTTTGTATGACCAGAAACAACTCTTCTGAATGGACTCCTGTTTTGTTGGGTAATTTGAAAGTGGTACAGATTACAGGATAATTTCCTCCTGGCCTCTGAGATTTGCTGCTGCTTTTATCCCATTCAAAAGGTTTACTAGTACCAACAGAGTCACAACAAGGAGAATTCCTGACAGTGTTTGCAAAATATCCAACTACCCCAGAGTAAGTGAATGATTGTTTGAGGGTGTATTTGTTTTTGGGGGGAAAGGAAGGAAATCAGGTATACATTAGGGAAAATACGTAATGGCTCAGAGATCAATACTTGCTTCTAATGCAAAAAGTTCTGATATTCACTTCAACCTTTTTGAGATGTCTCCAAGGAAAGCAATCTTAAGAGCTTTCCTACATCCTACTGTAAGCTGTTGGGCTGTCTCATCAGCCCAGGAAAGATCAATACAACACAAAAATCTGTCTCAGGCCCTTGCCTCCGGGCACAATGTATTGGCTCAAGAGAAAATTTTAAGCAAACTGCCAAAATAAAAATAATTACTCTGTTTCATATGGACTACAATTCACAGAGCTTATTCCTCACCCCTCTCAGCCCTTCTGGGCCCTTCACCTTACCCTCTCACTCCTCTGGCACCATCTGACCCTTTTACCCAAAGACACAACTGAGAGGTTGCTTCTTGCTAATAAGTCACAGGCTGGGCTCAGCCCCAACTCCTCTTAAAAGGTTAGCTATCCTGTGACACACACTACCAGTATTTCTCTGGCTAACCCACAGGTATATATCTCACTAGTTCCTGTGCCATAACGTTCATACAATAAAAGTATTCTATTATGGCTCCGTGTCTTCTGTTTTGTGCTGAAAGTTATTGCTGTGGTAGGATGGGACACCTGATAGGCTCTACGGAACATCTAAAACCATCTACTTGCATGGAACAAAGGCCATTGCTGAACAGATTAGTGTGTGCCTTCATTACTATTTACTCAGCACCCCAAAAGAGTGTGAGGTGCTATGCAGAACATAGAGTAAGACAGGTCCCTTCACTGAAGAACACACCATGCACAAATATTATATTCAGTAACTCAAACCCAGAGGAAAAATTCACTTCCTATGAACAGCTGCATCAGCCCATTTCTGAACAGATTTGTGTTACGAAACCAAAGACTACTTTCTTTAACATGAAGTAAAAAATTCTGTCTCTAAACAGCCCATTTCCCTTCTCAGAAGAAGAGTTTGTTTTGATTATCCTTAGTGGGAGGGTTTCTATGGTTTTTTTTAAAAAATGATTTGCTGATAAGATTGTGTTCCACTTTAGGGACTGAGTAGATTTCTATCTTGGAACACAAATTTATACTGTAATGTAATGACCTTCCGCTTGAGTTATAAAACAAAGGCTCATGTCTTCAGCTATGCAACGATTACAAAACAAGCAGCTAGCACTAAAAAGAATGCAGATGTGGGAGAGGTGACTTTTCAACATAAATGTCTATATCAAAGAGAATCAATATGTGTAGCTATATCAAAGCTTTCAAATGCACCAATGGAAGCTCAGCCACTTGCTTGATATTCAGCACACCTTCCTCATCAGTTCATCTTCACTGACATGCAGTCTGTTTCTTAGCTTTTATTCAAGACCTAAGATATGTCTTAGGCCAGGTCTACACTGCGACTTTAAATCGGTTTAATGGCCGATATACCGATTTAACGCTGTATCCGTTCACACGACGTCGTCATTAATATCGAGTTAAACGGCTCCTTAAATCGATTTCGGAACTCCTCCCAAACGAGAGGAGTAGCGCTAAATTCGATAGTGATAACTCGGATTAGGGTTCATGTGGACGGAAATCGACGTTATTGGCCTCCGGGCGGCATCCCAGAGTGCAGCACTGACCGCTCTGGACAGCAATCTGAACTCGGATGCAGCGGGCAGGTAAACAGGAAAAGCCCCGCGAACTTTTGAATTACATTTCCTGCTTCTCCAGCGTGGAGCTCTGATCAGCACGGCTGGCGATGCAGTTTGAAATCGAAAAAGAGCTCCAGCATAGACCGTACGGGAGATACTAGGTCTGATCGCTGTATGGGGAGACAAATCTGTTGTATCCAGCTCCGTTACAGAACACGAAATGCCAAAGCGTTTGAATAAAAAACTGCAGGATACACAGCGCTGCGTGACAAGCGTAACGGGAAGCCAGAGACTCAAATGGACGCTCATGAAGGGAGGGAGGGGGTACTGAGGACTCCAGCTATCCCACAGTCCACAGCAGTCTCTGAAAATTATTTGCATTCTTGGCTGAGCTCCCAATGTCTGTAGGTTCAAACACAGTGTCTGGCGTGGTTCAGGGAACAGCTCCTCAGTTTATTTCCCCCCACCACCACGTGAAAAAAAAAAGGGAAAGATTGCTGTGCTATGGCGTTTGCTCAATGCACTCCGCGAAAAAGGCGCCAAAGGGTTGTCTGCTGCCTTCACAAAGGGAGGGGTGAGGCTGTACCCAGCACCACCCGGGGCAGTGTTTTCTGCCCCATCAGGCACTGTGCTCTCAACACGGAAGTGGGAACTATGGGATAGCTGAGGAACAGCTACCCACAGTGCACCGCTCCTGAAATCGATGGTAGCTTTGGACCATGGACGCAAACAATCGATTTCGGGATCCCACTGTGGACGCGCTAAACCGATTTTATTAGATCTGTTTTGTAATATCGGTTTAAGCTAATTCGAAATAATCGTGCAGTGTAGACGTACCCTTAGATACAAGTGCCATTCAATAGAATGGTAAGCATAACATCTTTATGAGATTCTTATCCATCTTTAAATGGCTTGAGGCAGCTACAGTTTCTATTTAAACAGTCTAATATAGTCTAACAGTATACGAACTGTCATGCTTTTTTGGATTTGTGATACTCATTATTATTCCAATCTGTCCTGGGCACCTGTTGTATTATGCAGTGTACAAGGCAAAAGAAGGCTCTGTCCTTGCCCCAAAGATACATTTACAAGTAAGACACATTGGATATAGAGTGATACTGAATACATATTTTTCGCCTTTCACATTTTCAATAGTTAACAATCCATTTTCTGCCTTTCAATATCATCTTTTAAGCTGAGTTGAGTAATCAGTCCAATGACATATACTGAGCTTCTATTAAGAAAAAGCAGCAGTTAATCAATTGCCCTAGTCTTTAAAGGAAAAAAAGACATTAATATGGTCTACACATTCTCTCTGATGAAACTGAAGTGTAATATAACGTGATCTAACTGAACCAAGATTCAAGCACCTCACACCAATCAGTATGATGAACTAGCTTTTTTTTTTTTGTCCATTGCACCTGCTTTTAAAGAATTACACTTTTTAATAGTAGTAAGCATGTTCACCTGCCTAAGGCTAAAAAGGGGTGAAATGTTTACTACTCTTTAAGAGACGTTAAGCATCATTCTTGTCCCACACCAGTTTTACTTAAGAGTAGCTGATTAATATCCATGAAGTTATTCCTGACTCAGACTTGAGATGTGTGATGTTAGACACAGCAACATTATAGTGATATATTTACACTATAGCTCAAATTCAAACAGCATCATATTAAGGTTTATTTTTTCTTGAAGTCAAGGAAAGTTTTAACCCAGTAAGAATTGAGTAAGGATTGCAGGTTTTGATCCTATATGATCCAAATTAGTAGTCATGAGCTGGATTTGTTCCTCTATGATCACGGTTCGTCATCATAGGCCTGATTCTCTCACCCTTATTCATGTTGATTAGCGCCATGCTCCACGAATAGTTCTACTGGTTTCACAATAGCAGCCTCCTGGCAAAAGGCACTACTCAGTGAGAGCATGGGTAGCACATTTTAGCCTCACGTTTCATACCACTGGAATCAATGTAGGCCAGGGGCGGGCAAATTTTTTGGCCTGAGAGCCGCATCGTGTTTCCCAAATTGTATGGAGCACCGGTTAGCAGAGGCTGTGCCTCCTCAAACAGCCAGGCATGACCTGGCCCCGCCCCATATCTGACCCCTCCTCCTTCTCACCCCCCTGATGGCCCCCCGAGGACTCCTGCCCCATCCAATCCCCTGTTCCCTGTCCCTTGACCGTCCCCAGAACTCCCGCCCCGAGTGACCCTGCCACCCCATCCAACCACCCTTTTTCCCTGCCGCCTGACTGCCTCCGCCGCCCCATCCAACCCCTCCTCTCATTCCTGACTGCCCCCCTCCAGGGACCCCTCCCGCATCCAATCATCCCTTCTCCCTGTCTTCTGACTGCCCCCTGCCCCCATTCAACCCCCCTTGCTCCTTCCTGACTGCCTCCCAGAAACCCCTGCCCCTTACTGCCCCCTGATCCAACTCCTTCTCTCATTCCTGACTGCACTCCCCCAAAGACACCTTCCCTATCCAACCACCCCTTCTCCCTGACTGCCCCCAGAACCTCTGCCCCCACCCCCATTCCTGACAGCCCCCTGGGGACCCCTGCCCTATTCGCACATGCCGCATACGGCATCGGACCCCACCCCCTGACCACCACCCCAAACTCCCCTGCCCTCTATCCAACCCCTCGTACTCTCTGCCCCCTTACTGTGGTGCCTGGAGCACCGGTACAGCCGCACCACCCAGAGCCACACACCGGATAGCAAAGAGCACCAGGTCAGGCCCGGATCTGCAGCTGCGCAGTCCCAGGAGCTTACAGCCGCACTGCCCAGAGCATTGTGCCAGTGGCGGAGCGAGCTGAGGCTGGGGGGGAGGGGGAACAGCAGAGGAGGGGCCGGGGGCTAGCCTCCCAGGGCAGGCACTCAGGGGCCGGGCAGGAGGGTCCCGCAGGCCAGATGTGGCCCATGGGCCATAGTTTGCCCACTTCTAAGGTAGGTGGGCAATAAATGTCCAATGTACTAACAACAACAAAGACTTCTCTATGTTTAATTAAATTATGCAGCTCTTTTAAGTGATCTTACTCATTTGACACCAGGACCCAGGCAGGATGCTGCATTTCTAACAATATTCAGGCCCTGCTGATTCAGAATCCACCTAACTTCATAACTTGTGCATGTGCAAAAGAAACTGGTATTCCTAATCGTCATGTTGCATGTTATTACTTCAGCTAATTTGTCATTAGCTAATTGCATAGTTCATATACGGTAGAATCTCAGTTACAAACACCTCAGGAATGGCGGTTGTTCATAACTCTGAACAAAAAGTTATGGTTGTTCTTTCGAAAGTGTATAACTGAACATTGACTTGCTACAGCTTTGAAACTTTACTATGCAGAAGAAAAATGCTGCTTTTAACCATCTCAATTTAAATGAAACAAGCAAAGAAACAGTTTCCTCACCTTGTCAAAAAAAAAAATTCCCTTTTTTTTGGTAGTTTATGTTTAACCAGGTACTGTACTGTATTTGTTTGTTTTTCATCTCTACTGCTGCCTGGCTGTGTACTTCTGGTTTCAAATGAGGTCCGTGGCTGACCCGTCAGTTCATAATTCTGGTGTTCGTAACTCTGAGGTTCTACCATATGTGCATGCAAAATGATGGGACCAAAGCTGCCCTTTGAAGTGTAATCAGTCAGGACAGGTGAAGAATCAGAACTTGCATAAGTTCTTGCCCATAGAAGATTTTTATAACTATACAGTGAAAATTAAAGATGAAACATGCCATTAAAATATAAATAAAGCACAGCTGTGCTATGAAAACCTTGGGTCAAATACAATGATGTTAAAGGAGGAGGGGGGTAAGTTACACATCAGATATAAGTTGGTTATAAAATAGGCCTAAGTCACAAAGTAGTGTAAGTAGATCAGAGTTATACAAAACAACATACTCACTTGAGGACACCATTGGCATATATTGAGACACTTGGGGTGCGGGGGGGTCCAATTTACTTTATATCCTCCATTAAGCTATGATTTCTGCTATCCTAATTCTTCCCACTTGGTATGTATGTTGCATTTGTTCTGCTCATCTACTGAATACCATAGCAGTGCAACTTATGGTATTGTGCCACATAAGCGATTTTATGACCAACTTGCTACAAAATGTATGGCACCACTTAATTTTTCCCCTTTTCTGTAATGGTGAGAACACAAAACACCTTAAATTTAGTTGACAGACTGCTTATCCCAATCCTGTAAGCCTTACGGGATTCTTCCTCAAGTTGTCCCACACGTGCAAGGCACTGGAGGATTGGACCCCAAACGTTTAACTTTGCCTATTGCTTATGTGTATAGCAGGTGGACATTTCACAGCTATGCACATCATGTGGGCACTGTGCTTTGGATTCCTGTGTATTCCCAAACTGGTGTCTTTTCTAATTTGTATTTTTCCCTTATATCGAGATTTAAACTGACATCTAAGCAAGATTTAGCATTTTACTTTCTCTCAGTTTCTCCAACACAGCCCTCTCCTCTCCTTGCTCTCCAACAGTTGTTTGCAACAGGTGTCACTTCTCTAGAGATACCCATGCAGGAGGAGGAGGAGAAAAAGAGAATAGCATCCACAACTCTAGAAACAGTCAAGCAAATTGTTTTAAGGCCTCCAGTGGAAGCGTAAAAGGATTTTAAAAACCCAAGTCAAGTTCATTCAATATTTTTCCCTGCACAAGCCACCGTGCTTGGCAAAGCTCTAATAAAGGCTCTTTCCCTAGCAACAACTCAGTGTTTGGAGCTGAATAAGCAGCTACAAGTACATGCTTTCATCTCAGATGTAATGGACTTAGGGGAGGCTATTCTTAAGCACTAATAGGCTAAAAGAACTACATTTCTTTTTAATTAAGGACTAACAAGGGCTTGTTTTGACCCATTTGTTCTGTTGCTTGAGAAGGCATGTGGCATTTGTACTGTATCCAAGAAACGAGTTGAGGCGGGAGGGGAAAGTGACTTAAACACCTTGTCCGCATGATAGGCCCTTTTAATATAGACTCACACCTCCAATCATGCTCCAGTTTCCTCTTCCTGAGAGGAATCAGGATCACTAGAAAGCCCAATACAAAGATCCTCTTTCCGAAATGGAATGTGCAACAGAGTTTAAGTGTCATACTATAGGCAAATTCTCTCAATAACTGGATAACATTGGGGTCATCATTTGGGAATTTCTTTATGGTTTTTTCAGCTTGTAAAAAAAAGGCTGAGTTTAGAAATTATTTCATTTCTTTAAGGTGTTCTTAAATTATTTTAATGCTGTATTGCTTATTCGTGGATCCCACCTGAGACTGGCCTAATATCTTCTAGTAATTTAATTTTTGATAGGACCCATCCAATAAAATCCAGTGATTAAATGACAAATCAGATTAACAGAGAAAGGACCACTGCTATCACCTTGCCCTCTCCACTTAATCAAATGAGTGACTGTGAGGAATTACTGGGGTTATCCTTCTCAGGAGCCAGCAGGAATTCTCTGTCTGTGCCAATGCCTGGATTAAGTGTTACTTACAAAACTTGCTCAGATAATAAAGATGGCCACCACTGGGAAAAGAAAAAGTTCTAAGTGCCAAAGAAAATGGCCTAGGTTTTGTATGGAACAGAAGAACTTACTTGATTGTGTTCAAATCTTTGTGCTCTCCTAATATATTCAGTGTATCTGGTTACCTCCCTTACCAATTATTATCTACTAATTGTGTATCTATGTTAGTGTATTTACATATATTAGTTAAGCCTCACAATCCCCCATGTGAAATATACAAGGAATGTACTAGCTAGGACTAATTTCACCTATCATTGAAAGGTAGCCATCTCTGAACAGATCACAGCTACATACATAACAAGAAGAAGGAAAAAAATGTATCCAACTAAAAGTGGAGGACAACAAGTAATTACCTGAGTTGGAGACAACAGGTAATTACCTGAGCTGGAATTTTGCCAGGATACTGAGGTTACTTTTATGAAAGGTGCCATGGGAACCTTAAAGAACACAAGCAGTCAGACTATTGGTTTTAAATCTAATATTTTTATAGTTTTGTCCACGTTGTAGTTTTTAGTACCCACAATGTTGGTTAAACACATAAAATAGAATAGTTAAGTTACTATCAAGAACATATGGAATTATATTGCTCAAAGAGGAGGAAAAAAGGGTGAGGTGTTTATGTGCCAGCTTCAAATTGGTCAATTTCAGAAGAACAAAGATTGATTTTATGAATTTTTAGGGCTGTTTGTCAAGAGCTTAATATGGACATTGATATTTGGCCCCCAGCCTTAATCAGCTAATGGTTAACCCATGTCTTTTACACAGATAAAAATAGATCGGTCAACAAGGGTTAACAAAAGTTTCAGGTTACTGAATACAATTACAATAGAGTTGGATGAGACTTTCATGAGATGTAAAAAATTCTCTTGCCTCGCTGCTTAATGGCTGTATTTGGAAATCCTTGGCAGAGTCAGCTGATCATGTGATTAAGACTCTATATTTGAGACTTTTAAGACTATTCCACACAGTGAAGGATTTGGAAAGGTTGTCTCTGTCTGCTGCTGTGCTTAACTTTCTGAACTATGAAGAAGAAAACAAATTATTGAAAATGTGAAGCAAAATGTGATACAATAAAAAAGCAAAGAGAAACATATTCCCATGCTACTGGACACCAGGAATTGTGCCTAGCAACGTTTCGGGTGCAAAATTAAAATTTCCTCTTCCCTGTGTCACAAGGTGACATTTCTTCCACATGTAATGCCAGCTGATTCTATGACAAAGCCCTTCCTCTGTGCCTTCATGCCAAAATAACCCTCCATGACATCTGTTCCCTCCACCTGGCTCAATTACCATCAAACCTGAGGTCCTGTAACTGCTCTTCTTTTCACAGGTGTTTAAAGCATTTCTAATCAGTTGAACTTGGGTTTTAAGCTGCTCTATGTGAGCAAGAGATCAGTGATGCTATTTGAAAGGCAGCCATGACTGATAATGAGCCACAATTCCACCACTCACAGGCTCTGGAAAGGGCATTCTTTCAGTTGGCTCTTGTGCAGTTATTTCCACAGTCTGTTTCTGCTTCAGCTTGCAAAACAAATTCCCACTACCAACAATTTTCCAGCACACCAAATGTTGGCAAATCCTATCATATAGCCACTTTGTTTTTCCAGGGTGAGACCAGACAACTGTAGTTTGCTTCTTGGTCCTACACATTACGCAATAACTTTACTAGTAAAGAGTTTTAGCAGTCTCTTCTCCTTTCCTTTCCCTGCCTTTTAATGCATTCTGCCTCTGAAACAGACACAGTTAATGACCAGAATTCTGGAACAAAGACACCACCCTACTATCATATAAGGGTCTGATCCAAAGCCCACTGACGTCAGTAGGTATCTTTCCATTAGCTTTGGATGAGGCCTTTAGTTTCAACTGCCACTGCATACTGTGGGCATAAATATATCATTTCCCCAGGCCCATTCATGGAAGGTACCCTTTGTGAATGGATTTCTCTTCTGGCATGCAGGCAACCATCTCCACAACAATGTCCCTTCCTTCCAAGGCAGAGTGAGGCGGTAAGGAGCTGGCAACCCATGTTGGATCACAGAAGGGAATGCACCTGATCACCCCTCCAGCGATTAGATGAAATAGGTAATAAAACTTGGAGTTAATCAGTTTTCCTACACAGCCACTTCCAGAGCATGGATCCCAGGGGCAGCTACTCTCAAAGAGGAGTTTCTGTTAGCACAGATCCATTTGATCACTGTGGGATCTTCAGGTTCAGTGGCAGGCCCCATGGCTTGTTGTGTGGTTGTGTTGCCTGCCAACCCTGGTCATTAAAGCACACTAGTAAGCCACAGAAGAGACAAACAAGGCAGCAATGCAAACTTTCCTACATTGCCCACCAATGTGCCTTAAACCTGACGGAGAAACCTTGTTCTTGAAGGTGAAAGGCTAGTTCAGTTTCTGTGCCTATTAAAACCTCCGTGCCTTCATCAGACATGCCAGTTTTGAATACTGCTTTTGTGATGTGGACATGTACACTGAGAACTGCACTAAGACCACAAATTCAGCTCATATGGGGCACAAAAGACCATCCAATCAACCTCATAGTGTAGTGCAGCAGGCTACATTAACATAAAAGACTCATACTGAGCTAAAGGTTCATACCTTACAAGCTGTGTGTTCCCTCAATTCCCCTCACAAGATACACTCCACACTGTGTAGGTGGGGTAAAAATGCATAGCTGAGTAGACAACTAATCCCATGTGCATATGCAAACAACCTGTCTGCGCATACAAACATATTGCAGGAGTCATGCATGTGTGCGCACACATTCTGACAGCTCATTTTTGGCAAATACATTTGAAAGTTCAGTCCAATATGTTTTATTTCAATTAAGCAAAGACTCAAGTTCATTCATGTGTATGTGCTATCAGCAGCCAGAAATCCCTTAAAGCCTGGAAGACAGCACTAACCCAGTCCAGAGGCAAGTTCAGGTAGGTGCAGAGCAGGGGGTGTGTGTGGAACCAGATGTGCATTTAAAAATACAATATATATGGATACATTATGGTATCGTCTCAGGCACACAACTCAATAACATTAGTGGGAGATGTAAATACACTGAAAGCAGAGTACAACTCATAACAAACACCTCCAATGAGATTTCCCTTTCAATCAAAAACAACATTTAAGAGCTACATTTTAAACATGAAAGAATTAAGGATTAAATTAGTCCTTCATTTAAGCAATAAGGACCAAGGCCTGTAGCATTTCCTGGGAATTAATGACCTGATGAGTGAGTTGATAGCTAGAAGCAAAGGAGAAGTCAATTTCAAAGGAAATGCTTTGGCAGATCAAGTTCATTACTGCCATTATAGAAATTTATGAATGGAAAGAGTGATAGGCTCATTTACTGCCTCTCCTGGGGATAACCTGAATCTCTGAAAACATGATTTACTGTACTGTAACTATTTAGATTCACTTATAGCTAGAGAAGCCAAGTTGGTAGGTTTCTCAGCTACCGCATTTTCTTGAACAGCACTCCAGGGATAGTAAGTATCTAATGGCCTGTTCTTGTGGTGCATATTCCCCTAAACTTCCGTTTGATATCAAGGACAATTATCTCAATGGGAGTGGAGGGCACCCAGCATCTCACAAGGATCCTGGACAACCGATCATCCGCCAGTGACAGGGCTGCTGCTGCAGTGGCCATTCTAGAAAATTATTGCTTATGGCAGCAGCCATCAGGTAAGTTTTAAAAAGAAAACCAAGAGCTATCTATGTTCTATTGGGAGTAAAACTGAGCATGTGGATGAATAAAATAATAATTCCTTCCAAACTCACACCTTCACCAAAACTCATGTTTGTCATATTTAATTTTCAAAATAGTGTGAAAAAGGATGTTCCTTGCTCTATTTACAACCAAAACTGAAGCAGGATAGACTCAACATTTGGCAAGATTCCTATTCCAATTTTACAGAAGCTAACTAAATACAGATTAGCTTCCAAGTGAGGTTCTCATCCAAACCAAGCACATATCTAAATCTTTTCAACTTGCTAATCACTAGCTTAATATTAACTTGCCTGGATTTTTAAATAAAATTTTAGGGACAAATATTCAAAGGTGGCTGCTGATGCTGGGTGCAACAAGAAACTCCTTAAAGGGGCCTGATTTTCAAAGACTCAATGTCTCAAATAGGGTACCCAAAATAATTGATCACACCTTAATATCTTGGCACTAATATTTTATTTAAAAATGTAGATGCAGAGGCAGGCAAACTCTAAAGGTTTGTGGCTGGGCTGGATTAAGCACCTCCATGTTGGGAAACTAATCTGAATTTTATCTAAACCTCTAGACCTACATGTATTAAAGTATCCAACAAAATCGTACAGTGATGCCTGAAAGAAAGCAAGAGAAGCAAGTAGGAAAAGTTAATTTAGAAATGTCAACTTCCACTCTGCAGTAATAAATGGAAATAAAATCAAAATTGCCTTATACAAAACAATGGATAATACTACTGGAATATAGGAATTATCCTATCTGAAGAAACTAATGGTCAGACTTTACCACTAGATTGTAACTAGGAATGGATGAAAATTCTAGTCTGAAACAGTATATCTAGAAAGGTACATCTGATGTTCTACATAATTCTTTGAAAGCAATCTATGCATGATGATGACTCAATAGATCATGATGTATGAATGTTTTTGTTGTGTTCAGTAAGGTTTCTTCCCATCACCAATGTGTTCTTATTTAACATACCACCTTGAGTTTAATCATAATTAATGGAGATGTCTTGTCTTGGATAAATTTTATTTTATGCTCATAGCGTAGCTGGTGGTGTTACATGATTTGGCAGTGCTGTTATGTTGTTGATATAACATATGCAAAGCTGTGATGTATATTATTTTGCATTGAGTGTCTGTAATCATGTAGGAAGTATTAGCGTCTGATGGAAAACTTTTAGAATAGACAAATACATTTTTAATGTTTCTTTCAAACCTATCTTGTAAAAATTATATTATCCCCATAGAAATATTGAAAAAACTTTCACAATGACTCTCATTCTCTATAAAACCCTATTTAAAAACAAAAATCTATAGGATGTTTCCATAAGGGATATTTATCATTTTAAGTATAGAAACAGTAATCAAGAATTCTGGATTCTAGTTGCTACTGATTTTTTGTGCAACTGTAGCCACTTAGCCTCCATGTCACAGTTTTATAATCTAAAAGAAGAGGATAGTAATATTTACTCACACTTATAAAATGTTATATGATTCTCAAATGAAAGGTGCTATACAGTGTAACATTTATTTTAAAAGCCATCTAAAATCCCAGAAATCAGATAAGACTGTAAACTTCTGATGTTTGTTTTTTCTGGTTAGCAACTAAAATATTTCAACAGGAAAAAGAGTGAAATTAAAACCAGTTCTTTCCTTGAGTTGTAAAGCATGTAGGGACAGATTCTTATTTCAGATACACCACTGTAAACCCAAAGTAACTCCAGAGACTTGATAGATTCATAGATTCTAGGACTGGAAGGGACCTCGAGAGGTCATCAAGTCCAGTCCCCTGCCCTCATGGCAGGACCAAATACCCTCTAGACCATCCCTGATAGACATTTATCTAACCTACTTTTAAATATCTCAGAATGGACGATTCCCAATCCTCCCTAGGCAATTATTCCAGTCGTTAGAACCACCCTGACAGTTAGGAAATTTCCTTAATGTCCAATCTTTAAACCTTCTTGACTCAGTTTAAGCCCATTGCTTCTGTAATTCATTAGGGCTAAGGTGAACAAGTCTTCTCCTCATACTCCTTATGACACCCTATTAGATACCTGAAACTCTCTATTATGTCCCTCTTTAGTTTCTCTTTTTATCAAGCTAAACAAACCCATTCTCTTTCGAGCCTCTTCAAGGTCATGTCTCACAGACTTTTAACATTCTTGTTTGCCTCTTCTCGTGGACCCTCGTCCAATTTCTCCACATCTTTCTTGAAATCGTGACCCCAGAACTGACACCAGAACTCAGGCTGAGCCCTAACCAGCGGCAGAGTAAGCAGAACGAATTTTTCTGTTCTAGCTCACAAATCACCTGTAATATGCATCCCAACCGAATCACGTTTGCCTTTTTTTGCACACACATCACAGTGTTGATCGTATATTAGCTTGTGCGATCCACTATAACCCCTAGATCCGTTTCTGCTAACTCCTTTCCTTAGACAGTCATCTTCCCATTTTGTATGTGTGAAACTGATTCTCCTTCCTAAGTACAGCACTTTTGCATTTGTCTTTGTTAATTTCATCCTGTTTACCTCAGATCATGTTCTCAATTTTGTCCAGATCATTTTAATTATGACTGCTTCTGTCCTCCAAAGGCAGTTGCAACTTCAACAGGACACACTTTGGGAGTCTGCGATACAGGCAAAGTAATAAAGTTGCTGCTGCAACGAAGCTGGTGTGGTATTGCAACGGAGAGGACGGGTGATACTATTTCAGGGTCTAAGGAGCAGCCTATGTACACTGCGTCATAGTATAATAGGATGAAATAATAGCGAAAAGTGCAAGGTCATGCACTTAGAGATATAATAATAGAGTCAATTTTAGCATAAGTGTTGGGGCGGCATCCATTGCGAAACGACGTGGGGAGAAGGACTTGGTATTGGTTGATACAGGATGGACTATGTAGCGCTCAGGTGATAATGGTTGTTAAAAAAGCAAATGCGGGTGAGATCATTTAATGGAATTGGCATCCCGTGTTTATTAACGCGACGGTATTCCAGCAAGGAAAGAGAGTTTTAGTGCCGTATACTTACGGCGGCTGTGTGAGACCCCACCCTGTGATTTGTGTGCTAGTTCTGAGCTTGCCATTGTTAAAAGGTATCGAATTCAATACGTGGACAGGTCTCCAAGAGCGGGCGTACTTAGGATTTTCCAGGAATGCGAAATCTCCGTATGAAGGAGACTCAAAGCAGAGCTGGCTTTTCACCTTGGCCAGACAAGCGGAGCTCCGGCCGGGGATATGCTGTGTCTCGTATATAATTATATCATAGGGTGTACGTATAGGAGGGAGAGGACATTATGTTAAGTTTCGCATCAAGTGAGAGCACGGAGCACGTACATGGGTACACACTCGGGATATTAGGAAAGTTTAGACTCATGAAATTAGCACCGAAGGTTCTAACCATTAGAGTGTAAAAGTTCCTGAACCGGCACTTCCGCACTGGGACGTCGTGAGGGCCAAAGGCACTTCATCGGGCTTCAGACTAAGTGCTTGATAACGTTATGGAGGGTATAGCTTATGAATGGGAGTAGTTGTTAAATTGGGCAATTTGATTTGGATTATCGGCAGATAAGTCTGCTTGTATGGTCTGTAGCAGGGGCAGGTTGGATGGGATGTAATTGAGTACTGCCAGAGCTATTCTTTCTTGGGGTTGCTGCTCGTGAGTCTTGCCCACAGTGCTGCAGACGGTTTGCTTGATCGCCATATTGGCGTGGGTCGGAGGAATTTTCCTCCAGGGCAGATTGCAGGCCTGAGGTTTTCGCCTTCCTCTGCAGCCGGTGGAGGCCATGGGTCGCTTGCTGTGGATTCCCTGCAGTGAGGTCTTCAAATCTCCAATTTGACGATTTCAAACTCAGTCTGGGTTCGGCTGGTTGTTATAAATGTGTATGGGTAGGGTTTTGTGGCCTGCCTTGTGCAGGAGGTCAGACTAGATGATCATATTGGTCCCTTCTGACCTATGAGTCTATGAGTCTATGAGAATCTAACCCTTTTAAAAAATGGCTGCAGGGGAAATGACTTAGTTAGGGAATTTCTTTGAAAGTTTGGCCATAAGTGTCCACAGACATAGTATGATAGCTATTTTTACAGTGCTGGTTTAAGATAAAAAAAATTTAATACCACTATTTTTCCAAAGATGTTTTAAAAGATTGGCAAGTAAATTTGAAGCTCACGAAAGTGAGGGGTCAACAACTCTTGAGTCAAATAGGCAGCTGTGTGGGAGCTTTCCTTGTAGACAACTGAAAAAAAAATCACCTTAGCCTTCAACATTATTATATTCGTGGGGGCCCTGACTGTCTATCAGCTTTGCCTGTTATTCATATTAAATTGAGTGGTGATGTTTATTCTGTGCACACATAAGTAGACCAAAACCACCATTTTCACTTTTGACTTGGGCTAGGGTTTAAAGAATCCAGGTTTTAGAAGGGATTTGGTACATTAGGAAAGATGGGATTTGAGACCCACTCCCTCACACACAAATGACATGCTCACTGCTCCCTTCAACATTTCTGAAACTGAAAGCTGCTCAGTACATACAAATACAAAACAGACACACCCCTTATAGGGATCACCAGGAATGTGTGAGACTCATAATCAAGTTCCTGATGTAAATCAGGAAAAGCAAATACTTTGCTGGGTTTCATATCTCAGGCAAGTACCTTTATGATCAGGCAATTAGCTATTCTAGGGTAGGACAACTCCCCCCAACATCCACACCCACATCCCCCCACACATTCTGAGAAACCTTCCCAATGATTTTTTTCCCAAACAGTTACATTTCTGCAACACAGTTGGGTTTCAACAAAACCATATTTTTCAACAAAAAACTTTCACCCAGCTCCAGTAATCAGCCATATCTCCTAGACACTAATTCACTATGCCATCTAGTTTTCCATAAACATATCTTACTTATAAGGTTTATGTTCTTCTACAGATTCATATTTGGCCAGCTCTTCACATGTAAAACCCATTGGTAGTGTAGCAATTCTAATGTACAGTATTCCATTGGTATTGGTCACAGCAATGTGCTTCCACCACTGGAGATAGCAGTAAAATAATCCCTCATCCACTGTGTTACCTCAGTGGAAGGCATCACTTGTGATCCAGCAAGTATTGCGTTTTGTAAAAAGTTAGACATTCAGAAACTACAGTAAAATTTGTTCCTTTCAATTTATCTTGTTTCAAGGCAAGTGAAATAATAATAAACAGACTGAAGAAAGTTAACATTATTCTAGAGCATGTTTTTAAATAAAAAATTTCAAGTGTAGACTCTCGGATTCTTGCCAAGAGTTCTCCTCCTCCACCCCACTGAATTTTCCTATTCATTTACAGCGTGATACAAAGTCCATTTAGTTCGCCCATAAATGATTACTTTTTATCATCAACTGGTTCAAATCTGCCATTTTTGGCAATCATATCATATCACTGCAGTCTGTAACATTTTGGGAGCATACAGTATTCTGCCCCTAAAAGCTGGAGCACATCCCTCAAGCACTCTCATTTCCAAGGTCTTGCATGGTTCAAGGACTTGTTCATATTAAAGACAGTGACGTTGACTTCAACGGGAACAGGATTAGGCCAAAATTTATTCTTACTGTCATGTTCTTAAATAGAATTGTATGCCTGGATAATAACAACCAAACAATAGTCAATATGTGCGAAGTTCTCTTTGATAGCTTCCATTGCACATATTCTTGTTTCTGTGCAGGGGAGGAAAGTTCAACCATGTATTCATTACAAACAATCTCTTTCTGAAGACTAAAACAAACATTTTGCTTTTAAGAACCTCACTCTGTAGTTTCACGATGTTCTTTCAGGTGAACAAACAAACTAATTTCTCCACTCAATTTCATAAGATTGGCTGAGTTGCTTGCACAAACATGAGATGCATGCATATCACTTTTGATTCCTCCACCAAAGGAATGTTTCTCTTATTTTCCATTAAGAGACAGGCCTAGGGCAGATAAAAAGAAAATCTAATCCCTAGAATCCAGCATAACAAAGCCTGCAGCAGAGACTATAAAATTAACTTGTTTATATTTCAGGTTACAGATCCTACCATTTCGTTTTGTTCCTTCACTAATATCACGTCTCAAGGACACTTCATTAACATTACCTCTAAAGGACAATACTTTCAGTAACAATGTTTTAGGACCAACACCACTGATTGGTTGAAACTTAGATATCACTTCTGAAAGTATTGCCAAACTGCCAGAAGTGATGGGATTGATATTCAATTTTAATTTTAATCTATGGCTCCTACATACAGACTTTGGCCCAGACTTGCTCCATGCTTTGATCTTCTTCTATAAACTCCCCAAATCTGCTTTTTGTTCTTTCGCAACTCCTGCTTCCCCCAAGAGCCCTTCCCTCTCTGTCTCCTTGCTGTGATGGACTCATCTTATCCTTCTGGCTCACTCCCCTAACAGAATTTTGGGGCCAAATATCTAGTGTAAAGGATGATATAAACAGTAACATATGTGTGAGTTGGGGGCAGCAAGCTCAGGAGAGTGCAGCCTTTCAGCAGTGGTGTAACTATATCCTGTATGTACTTTGTTCCTACAGGTGTGGCAAGAAGGGCAGGCAGAAACATTTGCATGGTAAATGCAAATAAGGGCTTACTGGAGGTTAACTAGCTAAAATGATTAATTTAAACTATTCTCCCTGTCCTCCACAACCAAATACACAAAAACCAGCATGTGATTCTCATATTACAGAAGTGTTAAACTAGTGCAGTCCCGCTGACTTCAAATGACTTCTGATTTACAGTGAAGTGAGCTCAGAATCAGGCCCACACATTTTAAAAGCATCTTGGCACTCAGAAGGGGAAAAGGTGGAATGTGCCTGTCACAAATACTACTCCTAAATGCTGGTAGCTGTGGGGCCCGTATCTGTTCACTCTGGGCTTTTTGAATAAGCCAAGGACATTAAGGTGTACACACTGCAAGCAACAAGTGGGCTAAGCCAAATGTTATACAAGGTAGAGTCCAGTGTGTGTTTAACTCTCCTAGTGACACAGATTCTGTTTGAGAACCCAAGCAGTGAAGGATTTTGTTTGACAGCTGTATTGCACAATTCACCCAAGTAAGAGTAAGGAAATTGTCAACAGATTGTTAAAGAAAATTAGCTGTCTAAATAATTATTTCTGGAAAGCCAAATAATAAATAACAACACCTGTTGTTCCCGACACCCAACAAACTGCCATAACCTGCACACGTATCTGCTCTATCTTTGGTCACCTACATTTCCAGGTTGTCCCTACATTAAGGATTAGTGTCTGGAGAAAGTTATGGTGAGTGGGTATTATGAAAATTTGGCACCCTCCATTACAAGTAAGCCAGATGGTGTAACCCTTACCAAATTTATACTCCCAACCGCCAGGTGCAGCTCTAGACATTTCACTGCCTCAAGCACGGCGGCATGCCGCGGGGGGCGCTCTGCCGGTCGCCGGTCCCGCGTCTCCGGTGGACCTCCCACAGCCTCCGAAGGCACCCTGCCTGCCGCCCTCCCGGCGACCGGCAGAGCGCCCCATGCAGCACACCGCCCTAAGCACGCGCTTGGCGTGCTGGGGCCTGGAGCTGCCCCTGTGTACTCCTATTTAGCTTTGATCTTTCGATCCCTTAGTTCAGCTGGAAGAGAATGAGGGCAGGGTTTTCTCATTCTAGGGCTCTCTGCTGTGGAACTCTCTAACAAAAGAAGTCTGCAAGGGTATGTCTACACTGCTGGCCCTGTCATCTGATTCTAGCTCATGGGGCTTAGACTGGGGAGCTATAAAGTTGTAAATGTCTGGGCTTGGGCTGGAATCCGGGCTCTGGGACCCACCTGTTGTGAGATCCCATGCTCCAGCCCAGGCCCGGATGTACCTCACAGAAGCCAGGATGTTCTTTGCAAGGATTCTCCTTGACTGTTTTCTTTGTTGTCACTTTTCTTTTTTTGCATCTGTTAACCCCTCTTCTTTACTATTTTTCGTGTTAGCTTAGGAATCATTCCCTCTTGACCAGGACCGACTCTACAGTTTTTGCCACCCCAAGCAGCGCACTGCATTGCCGCTCTGGACGGCGGGGGCAGGCTGTGTGCCCTTAGGGCGGCAGGCTCATTTCCGCGGCAGCAGCTATTCGGCAGCAGCTTCTATGTTTAGCTGAAGCTGCTGTGGACAGCTAATATAGAAACTGCTGCCGAATTGCCGCTACCATGGAAATGCACGTGCCGCCCTAAGGGCACACGGACTGCCCCTGCCATCCACAGCGGCAATTCGGTACGCTGCTCGGGGCAAAACAACAGAGACTGTCGCCCTTTGAAAATTGCTGCCCCAAGCATCAGCTTGGAATGCTGGTGCCTGGAGCTGGCCCTGCCAACTGCAATGAATGCCTATTACAAGTCACACCTTCTCTGAGTGTCCTCCAGTTGCAGTCTAGAGGCTGAACTGAATATGCCCTTTGATTTCTCCATGACGCACTTCTCTATCAGTCCAGAAAGATCAGATAAGGAAAATGACCAAACTAATCAAAATCTATTTAGTAAATAATAACATGTCACTAGAACTCACTCAAATAATCCTATTGGGCAGTAGAAATCCCATCAGAAACCCTACTAATACTTACACACATAGGACGTTTGTGTAAGAAGGAAGGGTTTATTTCAGAGTTTCTTTTAGCTAACAATCCAAGTGTCAGAGGTGAGTGAGCATTTGTAGAAACTCAAATGCAATCTTCCACCATCATATTTAACATTTTGGGCCTAAATATTCAAGTGACTAGTGATTCTGGGCATCCAGCTTGACACACCTTAAAAGGGGCCTGTTTTTCAGAAAGTGCTGCATCTGCACCCTGAAAAATCAGGCCACTCCAAGGGGTCTTATGTGGGTCACCTAATAGTGGAGGTACTCAAAGTCACCAGTGACTTTTGAAAGTCTAGGCCTTTGCTTTTACTGCTTGCATTTTCTCTCTGTTTCTCTTCCCCACTCGTATCATGGTGGAATTATGGTTGTTGTCCCAGTGCTTTGGTGCACCCCTGCTTCTTCCCTTCCCCAGTTACAAAACCTTTCCCATTTGTGTCCCCTTTCTCTCCTGCTTGTCTCCATCTCTACGTAAGCCACTGGAGAGCATTAGCTTTCAGAGCATTGGGATGTAACTCCACCTCTCCTCAGTTCTGCTGCAGCTGCTTCTCAAAAGAACTTAAAGACGGAACAGACCTTTCGGATCATTCATTCCAACTAGGATGACCAGATGTCCTCATTTTATAGGGACAATCCCGATTTTTAGGTCTTTTTCTTATATAGGCTCCTATTACCCCCCACCCCCGTCCCAATTTTTCACATTTGCTGTCTGGTCACCCAAATTCCAACCTCCTGCCACTGAAAGCCCTGCACAAATGTACATTTTCTAGCGCCTTCTCTCGATCTAGTTATAAAAGTCCCAAAAAGGGGGACTGCACTCCATCCATTGAGACATTATTCCATAGCCCAATACATTTCAATGTCAGGCTCTACATTTACCTTTTCTTAAATGTCATTACATCGCTGGCTTTTGTAGGAATAAAAAGCCACTATCTTTTTACAGCAAGATTTAAGGTGTTACGAATTAATATGCTGCTTTTTGTTACAACAATAACTAGTTAAGAGCAAAAAATAAATAGCCAAAGCAAAAAATAAATTACCATCCATGGAACTAAAAAGAAAAAAAAAATCTGAAAATGAATGTAATATATTCTAAATCAATGAAATTGTACTGAGGGTAATTAAAGTGCTGGAACATCTGTTGTATCTCAGGAGACAACAAAATCTAATTTTAACTCCTGAAATTCTAAAACATTCATAAGCCTGAAAATGACACCCTCATGCCATTGAAAAGAAACATATGGGCACCAGGTAATTGAAACAGCAAAGCTAAATGGAGCTTAGAGACGCATGCATTTTGTTAGGGACTGCTGCTAGATGTGACTTTGTCATTAATTAATACAGACACTAAACAGTCAGGTTGAATACCTGTTGACAAACATATTACAGCACAAACACCTACTGCACGTGAAAGCTTCAAAGGCCTCAGGGCACATGCCACACACCTTTTTTTTTTTCTTTTTAATCCCCACCGACTTCATTCTCTCTCTTTCTGAATGATGCATAGCTTCAAAACAAAAGCCTTCAGGCAATCCCCTGCTATTGATTTTCACTTGCACAAATCACCAGCAGGTCTGGGCCCTCCTAGGATTGTTTTGTAAGTTAAACTCACTCCACCACTCACCAGGTGCCCAGTTATAAGCATTCTATAATCTCTTCATATTGCATATGCTTAATTCATATTATTTAACTGGTTACATTTTGCTGTATGCAAAAGGGAAAATAAAATCCCCCTCTACTTTTTATATAATTTTGGAAATGTTTTGTTCAGCTCTAGTATTGCATGCACCAAGAAGAGGACAGTCTCCAGTAATCTAGCGTAGGTATAATAGCCCAGAGTCCTCACTTGGTTGCACCAGTATTACTCCATCTGACTTCAACAGAGTGGCAACCTAGTCCTTCAGTGTCACAGTGACTGGTGACTGAACAAACTACTGCAATGCATCTAATTTTGAAATTCACTTAACACTATGAACTAACAATTATGTGAATGGTGCAGGTTCCTCACCCCAAATAGCGTGCATATGTGCACACACTCTCTCTCTCTCACAGTCCCAAACCTACTCATTCCTACAATTTGCTCTTTGTTGCCAATCTAAACCAGTAAAGTAAACCTCACCTTAAACTTTCTCCTGATTTTTGCTTGTTCCTGGGATTATACCGAGCTGTCTCATCACCCTCCACTCCCTTTTCACTCTCAGAAAGAAAAACAAGCTCTTTTATACCCTGGATTTTGACTAATACGCCCCACCTGGTCCAGGTTCCACCAATATCCTCCATTGCCTTCCATGAAGTTTGCAGGCATTTCACTGGGGAGCATCTGCTTCCCAGTTCAGAAAGAAAGGAGGGGGGATAACGTTGCAGAGCTGTTGCTCCTTTGTAGGGTTCCTACCACTTTCTCTCCAGAATTTTGCCTTCTTCTACTTGTGTTAATAGTGAGAAAACATTCAGCCCCACAACAGGGTGAGATTACAGGCCAGAAAGTTAATACATACAAATTGGTTTCACTTAGACTAGATAACTGTGTAGGTTGGAGCAGGGGCTATCACTCCCCTTAGTTAGGGTTAGAATTGCTTTCCATATGTTAAAAGCCTATATGTTGGCTCTCTCTGCAATCATCAGAAAAGATCTTTTTTCATTTTGAGCTTTCCATGTCCGGTTTGTGACCTGAAATAACCTTTTACGCAGACTGGATATGATTTAGACAAGCTATTTTTGAGATATGGAACTTTGAGGGATATATTCTTCCTCTGCAGAAATGAAGTTGCACCAACAGAGGTATCGCCTGTTGAGAAGACTTTGGCAAATAAATGCCCCTCTCACAATGCCACATTTTGGGTCAAAGGAGAAGAAGTTCTCCCACCACCCATTTAACGAACTTTGTACTCCTCCTTTTAGCCTCCCCTGCCATCTTCAGTCTTGTCTTTAGGGGTCTCCCAAAGGCAGCTAAGCACAGACCTCGTCTAGTGATGTAGTCTTCAACTTTTCCCCTTTGGAATGCATATGATAGTCTAATCTTCAACTCTTTGCAGAGAGAGTTAATAGAGGGAAGATCACTCAATCTTCTCACTGACTAGACTCATGTTAATGAACTCCATAATGTTCGAGGACTCTTTGCTGGATAATATCTATTATTCAAAGCCATGCTATATATTAAAAAAGACCCTCGTGCTCCTCCAGCAGTGCTTGCAACACACTGGGGACATGCTGATCACATATCTCACTGCAGAACAGTTTTTGCCTTTGGCGGGTTTCATTCTTCAGCAGCAATTTGTTCCCATCGAAGCATAAACACTAACTGATGAAAAAGCAGATTTATTGTCTTTAACAGCTTGGAAAAGCCTTTCCATTTTTCATTTGTTTTATTTAAGAGAATTATTCTATTGTCAAATATTAATTTAAAAGGGTCTATAAACACAGGATATGAATGCCTTCTTTAAATAGGCCCATTTGTTCTGATGTCGTGTCTAAGGTCTACTTTTTGTGCCTTTCGTGAATTTGCAAAAGGTTATAAAAATCATTGGTGCCTCAGGCCTTTTATGAATGGGCATTACTAGCCGAATCTTGCAGTTAATGGGAGTTACAGATGCTTAGCACTTCTTAGAGTGATAGAAGTAGATAATTAGCCTCTAAAGGAAATTGGGAGACTATAAAGATTGGTAGTTATTACCACAAGGAAAGTGTGATCCCCACTCCAAAGTTCCTTTCTTCCTCTCCACAGCTCCTGCTAAAGCTCTGATCCATGATCTAGTCCTCTCTCATCTCAACTGCCTTCTCCTCTGGCCTTCCCGGTTTTCATATTCACCCTTCAAGCTCATCCAGATTTTGCACACTAAAATCTCTTTCACATGCCACTCTGACCATGTCACCCTCCCTCTCTCCCCCAGTTTAATCCTTGCACTGGCCTTCAGTCTCCTAGTACATCACATTCAAGCTCCTCATGATCAAAGATCTGCATAGATTGTCCAGCTACCTATCCTCTCCATTTCCCTGTTTGCATCCTACACGCAGAATCATAGAAATGTAAGACTGGAAGGGACCTCAATAGGTCATCTAGTCCAGTTCCCTGCACTGAGGCAGGACTAAGATGCTCTGGACCACTCCTGACAGGTGTTGGTCGAATCTGTTCTTAAAAACCTCCAGTGATGAGATCCCACAACTTCCCTAGGTGATTTGCACTAGTGCTTAACCACCCTGACAGTTGAGTTTTTCCTAATGTTTAACTTAAAACTCCCTTGTTGCAATTTAAGCCCATTGTTTTTGGTCCTGTCCTCAGTGGTTAAGGAGAACAATTTATCACTCTCCACTTTATAGCAACCTTTTATGTGCTTAAAGACTGGTATCATGTCTCCTCTTAGTCTTCTCTTATCCAGACTAAACAAACCCATTTTTTTCCATCTTCCCTCATAGGTCATGTTTTCTAGACCTTTTATCATTTTTGTTGCTTTCCTTTGGACTTTCCTTAAGTTGTCCACATCTTTTCAGAGATGTGGTCCCCAGAAATGGACACAGTACTAATTTGAGGCCTTATCAGTTCTGAGTAGGATGGAAGAATTACTTCCTGTGTCTCACTTATAAGACTCCTGGTAATACCTTCCAAAATGATGTTCACTTTTTTTTTTTTTTGTGCACAACAGTATTACATTGTTGACTCATTAAGTAGTTCCCTTTTCTAGGCAGTCATTTCTCATTTTGTATTTGTGCAATTGATTATTTCTTCCTAAGTTGAGTACTTTGCATTTGTCCTTATTAAATTTCATCCTATTTATTTCAGTCCGTTTCTCCAGTTTGTCAAGTTATTTTGAATTCTAATCCTGTCCTCCAAAGCACTTGCAACCCTCCCAGCTTTGTATTATCTGCAAACTTTATAAGTGTATGCTCCATGCCATTAAGCAAATCATTTATGGAGATATTGAATAGAACCGGACCCAGGACAGATCTCTGTGGGACCCCACTCAATAAGCCCTTCCAGCTTAACAGTGAACCATTGATAACTTCTCTCTAAGTAAAGTTTTCCAACCAGTTGTGCACCCACCTTATAGTAGGTCCATCTAGGTTGTATTTCAGGTTTTATGTATTTATTTGGATTATTTATAAGGTAGTCATGTGAGATAGTATCAAAAGCCTTACTAAAGTCAAGCTTTATTGCATATCGAGTTTCCCCTCATCCGCAAGTCAATGGGACAGCTTACACACTTAAAGTTAAGTTCATGCATAGATTGCAGCCTCATATTGTGAGATGTTTTAAACAGTCTGTCTGGTCTGGAAAGCATACTGCATATCTTTGGTTCTGTCGGTGTACTAAATAGTTAAAGGAGTCAAGTTTCAAAGCCGTGTGCTGGATTTTATCCATATGACTTCAATTAAAGTCAATTGGACTTGTGTGTCTAAAATTACCATGCATTGCTTTGAAGAATAACATTGAATGTTTGAGGATGAGAGGTCCCCAGTAAAGCATATGTTCAATAAATAAAATGCATGTGATATTTCAGAATATAATTCTTACATAAATGATGGAAAACAGGTTGAGAGTTCCCCCGCTCCAGGCCCAGTTTTGTTGTTTTTGGTTGTTTCTTATTTTAAAAACCACTGCCATTCAAAATGAGCAAAACCTTAGAAGCAAAAAGATGAACCTGTAGTATTTTATTAGTGAAATTATTTCTTGTCCTAACCTGCTATGTAGTGATGTTGTGTGCTGTTAAATAGTTGTTGCCTTCTTACCAGAAGTGAATAAACTGATACCCTTAAACAAGTATGTATAATTTGCAAATACACACAGAGATAACAGAGTGAATGTCAGATCTTGCCTTCTCTAGCTGAAGTGATTTTGTTGAGCTCCAGATAAAACAGCCTATATATACCACTTGTACACTTTCTGTGTATGTATGGGTATCTGTGCACATTACAAACACATGTATGTAAATTACATTACACATATTTATGTAATAATACACATACATATACCTATAAAAGCAGCAGACTCCTGTGGCACCTTATAGACTAACAGACGTATTGGAGTATGAGCTTTCGTGGGTGAATACCCACTTCATCGGATGCATGTAGTGGAAATTTCCAGGGGCAGGTATATATAGAACTAACCTTGTTATCTCTAGCCTGCTTCTTGCTTGCATATATATACCTGCCCCTGGAAATTTCCACTACATACATCCGATGAAGTGGGTATTCACCCACGAAAGCTCATGCTCCAATATGTCTGTTAGTCTATAAGGTGCCACAGGACTCTTTGCTGCTTTTACAGATCCAGACTAACATGGCTACCCCTCTGATCCATATACCTACTACATACACACGGTTCTAAGTGTTTGTATTATCCCCTAGCTTAGAAACCTATTCTCTCCTTGATGCCTCACACGTAACTCCTATTACTGTTAAAGGGGAGAACAATAATCCTGGTATTAGTTCTCTCCCCTATATCTATATACAAACACTACTGACATTTTTGACCAAAGATTGGCCTGAACTAATACATTGATCATCTTTCTAACTGGTTTCTCTTGGTACAGTGTAAATAGCCTGTTCCTTCTCTTACCTATAAAAGACTTGGTGTGCTTTTAAATGCAAATTTTCAGACAGCTGCAGCAAACTGCCATACTGCTGTACATGGAAAAATCACTGCATCAAACCTAACATTACAGCCTCAATATAAAGGTGGAAGATGGAATAGCATTCCTAAGTGGAAGTACAACTGCCTCCCTCCTGCATTCCATCAAGACTCAGCTGACTTCTACAGTCCCAGCATAGGCTATTATTTATTAATAGGTCCTGTAATGTATAAGAATCTGAGCAGATGCACCCAGAAGGTCATTAACTTTCTGATTTTAAAGGACTATACAAGATAATAACAGAGCAAGAATATTAAGTTTAATTTTCCCATTTCTTGAACGCTCTTTTAAAATGCATATACAAGCAGCTTGCTAAGTGCAGCAGATACAATTTATGAGTTGCTCAAATGTCACAGAATTCTATCAGTCAGATTAAATGAGTTCCAAAACTGAACATTGTTAATTATTCATCCCCTCAATTGCCAGCTTTTATTGAAGATAATCTTATCACATAATCTCTCCTGCCCAAATTAATGAAACAAAAAAAAGAGAGAAAATTAATTCTGTTATGGTTTAGACTTGAGGTATTTCTGAAAGAGAAAACATTAAGTTGGCTTAAAGATCAATTTAGAGATTGGTTTCCAAAGAATTTCACCTTACATCCTTAAGAGTTGTGTAGCATGACGAAATTCAATTAGTTGGTTTATTCTGCAGGTATAACAGCTGCCTGGAAAGGTAAGTTAAAGCCAGACTTGGCAAGATTCAGTTTATATCATTAATCATCGTTAAATGTTGATTTCACCTTACACGCACAGAAATAGATGAAAAAATATATCAGTCAATACTAATCATACCGGGGTCTTTGCAACTTTCCCTGGACCTAGTGCCTGCATGGAGCTGGTATCCTGAGCCCCTCAGCTGTGCAAGGAGTCCTCTGCAGCCCAGTGTCGCTGGCCCAGCTCACTCGCTCACTCCCTCAGTGGCCTGAGGGGGCCACCCCCAGGCTGAGCTGGCCTCCCCTGTCATGGTCCTAGCGAGAGATCTCTGCTCCGCCCTGCAAGTACCATGCGTCCGCAAAGATCCAGTATCCCTTCCCAGGCTCTGCAGAGAGGCCCTTGTAGCCCCACCTTCACTGGCCCCGCAGGGAGTCCCCTGCAGCTCCACTGTCACCAGCATGGATGGTCTCCATAGACGTTACAAAACAATAAAAAATCAAATTTTGCCAAGCCTCGTTACACCCTTTCATTGACAGGATGTCACTGTCTTAAAGAACATCACAAAAGGTGCACACTGCAAATGAATTTGGAGTTGATAATATGAAGCTTTTAAGCATTTAGGAATTTAGATAGGCAAGATTTCAGCAGCAAAACTGGAAATTATCAGTAAATGACTCACCATAGCAAAATCTCAAGAACATTTTAAAAGACAAACACTACTGCACCTTGAAGGCCCCCCTACCCTGCAGATAACTTCAGTAACATGTAAATCTTGCTCCTCATTCTCCCCTACCACAGAAACAGCTTTCACCATGCAGAGATGGGTGGAGCTGGAGACAAAACAGGTGGTGGTACAGCCTCTGTTCACCATACAACCCTGTGGAGGCTCCCACTGGGCCTGTGGGGCCAGCAAGGATGAGCTGGGGGAAAAGTAGGGACAAAGATGGTGCATCCACTATGCTGCAGTTCCACCAGCCATTACTTCACATGGAGTAGTGGCACAGGAGGCTGCAGTCCAAGACAGGTAGCAGTGACAGAGCAGGCAACTCCTCTGGCACAGCAGAGTGGATTTGTCCCTCTATACAGTGGTTCACTATATCTGGAAATGAAATTTACCTGTTAAATGAATTGAACTATGACAGGGCTTTCAATCTACTCCACTGTAAGGAGGCTCCACTGTACCACAGCATGAGAGATGGGAACAGTTCTGTGAACATTTGAAATAAACAAATGCATGAGGCACCCAGATTTAAAATTAAGCAGTTGACTTGCTGGTATCTCATTAAAAGTCCCTGGTCCTCTTCTCCAATCTAACTCATACACAGAGTTTATACACCTCATGGTGGCAGAAGTGTATCAAAATAACTTTGGAGAAGAAATTAGAGTGCAATATCTCAATAACAGACTTTTGTGAGATTAATATTCCTTTATTTCCTAGATTATGGTCTTGGTCACAATGAGAAAGAATGTTGGTGTACAAAAGTCCAAGCACCAAAAAAGGTTACCTACATTTTCTTATCTAAAAAATCTTAACCAAAACAAAGTCTGCATAGTAGGCAAGGGGCCAGTTGTTTAAAGATACAGATAGTTTATGTTGTGATAAATGTACTCTAATTGTGAACTCAACTGTAAAAAATATGTACCATTTTATGAACTTTCACAGTAACCTATATATTTTACCTACTTAAAAGTAACCATAAAAATAGGTTACGTTCGTTTCAATAAATGAACAATTGTAAGGGAAGCAGACAAAAAAGATGAATTAGTCCAAATGAAAAGGACCTATTAACTTGGTTCAAAGTTTGTTGAAATCATGCTTGGTAAAAACAGAAAATGTAGAACCAGAACTTAACAGACCAAAATTACTGTGATGGATATTAGGCCTAATTGGTGGACAAAATAAGGAAGGAGGTGAACTACGCTGCCCACCTTTCCCCTTTTTGGGTTTGTTCAAAAAAGACTTTATAAAATAAACAACACAACATTTTCTCTCTCTCATCCCCATCCCAGCTTACATCCCACTTATCTCATCTTATCTCATATTCTCTGACCCCAAAATAAAAGAAGCAGACTAGACTGAATGATGTTCTTCCAGGAGGATAGTCAGCTGGCCTTGTTCTTATTTAATAAGCTTGTATTTTCACCTGTGAGTTCTGAAAATAATCATATCATGACATCCAGCCCTCAGCCCATCAGTGAAAATACCTAACTGCCAGCATCACAAAGACATGCAAAATCTTCTTTTGCCTCTCTTCCCTGCTGTGTTATTTTCTTTCCTCCTCTCCCTTCTCTTTCTCAGCTGTTCATCAAACCCTGAAATCAATTGCATTGTATCAGCATAGCATAATGAATGACCACAATCCTGCCCTGTCTAAAAAGAACCGCCTTCCCAACCAGATGATGTTCCTGACTGGAAAGTAAACCTAGGCATTTTTGAAAACCACACTAGATGCCAATCTGCATCTTTAGGTACCTAAATTCCTTTTGAAAACCCATCCCATGATCAATATAACCCTATTTACAAATGTACCCTTGAGTGCCTACAGTAGTGGTCCCCAACGCGATGCTCGCGGGTGCCATGGCGCCCGTGGGGCCGTCTTAATGCGCCCGCATCCTGGCCCCCAGGAGAGCACCCGCCGAAATGCTGCCGAATTTCAGCAGCATTTCGGCGGGGATGCCTCTCGATGACGATGCTTGTCGCCGACAAGTGATGTCATCAAGAGGTGTTGCTCCCGAATTTCAGCATCGCTGCCTCTCGCTGATGCCGCTTGTCGGCCGCAAGCGGTGTCATCGAGAGGCGTTGCCGCCGAAATTCGGTGGCCTTTTGGCTGGTACTCCACCGCCGCAGTGGTCCTTCGGCTGGCGCCTGCCAGCCAAAAAGGTTAGGGACCACTGGCCTACAGGCTTCCATTCTACAGCACTGCTGTGACGATATGCTCTCCATATTTCTAGCTCTGGAACAAACAAGAACCATGAATGCTAGGACATAACACCTCAGAAATTTAAGCTTAGTATATTTTAATAGGTAGAAAAAACAGCAATGCCAGACTTATGTAGCTATTAATCCTCAACTCAGTCTTAATACATTAAAGGTTCCCAGTAACCTGGGCCACAAAACCTGCTTTAAAGTATTGAAAAGTTCATGAGGATCTCCTCCAGCAACAATTCACAGCAACATACACTGAACAAGAAAAACATAGTTTGCACACTATAGGTCTGATTTTCATTTGCTCGTCAGCTTGATACGCTCTTCTGATAGGGTAACAGGGAAAAACAGAATGATCTCCACACCAAGAAATTACCTCAGCCTAAGGGGCTCCCTAGACAGCACTGAGTCTGCTAAAGGAACTCTATGCCACCTCCTCAAGCATATAACCATAGGGACTATGGCCACAATACTGCCGAGTTCCTGCTACTCTTGGCCATTTCAGTAGTCTCTGGGGGTTTCTGTATCAAAACCTAAGTTAGAGCCTGATACCAAAGAAAAGCAGGTTGGGAGTAAACACTGAATAGCATTTTCCTGACATATTTATTTTATTTCAAGAGAAACTACAGTATCTGAAATTATATGTTTTGTTTTAGATTTTTTTTTTTAATTTAAGCTGCTTTGGAGGAAGCACTTTTTAAAACTTCTTACCCTATTGTGTGAAGCACTGACACAAGAGTGTGTGCTTAGACAGTAACCCCCAATGCTAATGTATGCTCCAAGATAGCATGGATTTACTTGTGGCTAGAACTACTGTATTTACAGACTATTGAGATATAAGTTGGAAAATTATTGATTTGTGCCTGTACAGATCTGATTCTTTATTGTATTATCTGTATTACCCAAAAATTATTTGAGCCTTACCGTTAAATTAACCTAGAGTAGTATTTCTTAGGAAAGCAGTGGTGGAAAATATTCACAAACATCCGTACTTGGCTTGAATTGCAGGTCCTCTCAGGCAGTGCACGGAAAGGCGATAAAATAGGAAAATGAACTAGGGCTTGGAATCTAACCCTCTCTTCTCTAAATTACTGTGTGGGATTTAGGTGCACAACTTCCATTAAAGTCAGAGGCAGCTATACAGTTAACTCCCTGCTGAATGCTTTGGAAATGAAAGGCTACAGGCCCGTGCATTCCAGTGCACAGAGAGTTATGTATACCAATCAATGCATTTTGAGATGAGAGTAAACCCTATGGGATACCAAAGCTAAAGCGAAGACTTGACTATTAGCCTGGGAAGAGAGTGAGTAACAGCAGCAATACAATGAGAGTGAACAGTCCTCCTGGGAATCGCCTTTGAAATCCAAATATGATGTTGAAGTTTAACCAGAATATAATGAATTTCAGCAGGCTGGCTTTCTGCACTGGCAATGCAACCAGACATCTGACCAGGCAAGATGCATTTTTTTCCTGCAAACTTTGTGATGGAATGAATCAGCCTCTAGAAATCATAGCAAATATGTGAAGATGGGTCTCCCTTTAGCTGTAAATTAAACATGACTAATTGACATGCCTGCTACTTTCTGTTTTTACATTAGTAAATATTTAACAAATATAGGACACAGAGGCTCTTGCTTCCTTTCTGAAAAGGCCAACTAAACTTTCATACTTTCTTCAACAATGTCATTTCCCTCCACCCTTGCATTACTAGCAGTGGCACTGGACCAATTTTTATAGTGGGGGTGCTGAGTGCCATTGTACCAAACTGTAAACCCCGTATATGGTAAACCACTTCAAGTCAGAGGGTGCAGCAGCACCCCCAGCACTCCTAGTTCCAGCATCTATGATTATTAGGTCTCGTGAGTATTACTTCATTTCACGGTATATAAAGGCAACACTCTTCCTATTCCATGCATGAAACTATCATCTCTAAGTGGCTATATCATTTCCCCTTAAGCACTAAACACTCTAAAAAGAAAGGATAACCTAATACCAATAATACATATGAACAAAGCTTTATCACCACAGTTGCATTCTCTTTGTCAGTAAAATAATAATATGCACATCTCTGACTCTGATCTAACACCTAAGGCAATGAGAGATTTATTTTTTATTTCTTTTAATGCTAAACGTCATACTCTCTACACTATTTCTCCTAAGAGCTGTCAATCAAGCTTCTTCCCTTCTCTTTCCTCTCCTTGCTAAGTGAGATTCTGTGACTAGATCAGGGCTAGTCCTGCACTGCCAGGTGAGAGGCCTAGGCCTGATTTCTAGTTCTGCTGCCTATAATCTGTATTCCTAATGCATCTGCCAATACAGTGTCTATATACATGGTGCCTATATATCAGAGTTAGATTTAATTATTTCCACAATAGGAGCTAGACATGCTTCTCCTTCTCTGGTTAAAATCATTGTCTCAATAATGTTCCCTTAGCTATCTTCAAGATCAATGTCTCTGGGCCATTGTGTTGTTCCAGTGGGGGAGATCTGCAGGAAGATGGACTAGATCTGGGATCATGCTGATTTCTGGTGCCTTGGAGATTCTCAGATGATGGTCCTTTACTAAGCCGCCTCCCTTTTATCTTAAGGATCACCAGCTGCAGAGTAACAATCATTACTGCTACAGCAAGGTAAGGAGAGAGCTGCAGTCTCTCTAAGATAGCTAGGGCCTCATCCAATAAGGGTTTTAAATATCAAGACTAGAAGCAGAAATGAGCTAGAGAAAACAAATAATTCCAAACTAGAACTTGAATAGTAAATCATTGGCAACAGAAACATTGTAAACCATCAGATGGTGACACAGGATCTAGTCTGAACATTCAGTCAGGATCTGAAGCACTAGTGGATGGTTACATGGGAAGTGATATGATTTTAGTAAATGGTTCTAGTGCTATCTAGCATTAGCTGCTGTTTCAGTACCACTATGGAGTAGTATTGAGGTTATTCAAGTTGCTCACCAACTCTCTTTGAGCTGCAGTGAAAGGTTGCTTAAATGGCAACTTTTAATAGGAGGGTCAATAAAAAATATGAACTCAGGATATTAAAGAAGAAGATATGACATAGGTCTGCTGTAAGCTGTTTAACAAAGATGTGAACTGTTGCATATAAATCCCTGAAGCTTGCAAGCTATTCTATATGCAGTAAATAAATAAGAAGGAAGCTTAAAAAATATTTCAACCTCATGCCAATGAGCCAGCGACCAAAATCAACGGTCACAATGGTAGCAGTCAGGGTCACTGCTGAAACATCCACCATTCAGAATAAGGTCATTGCATTAGGAGCATATAGCATGAGGCATGCAAGAAGTCTAAGGTCTGATTGCCTAGGGAGGAAGACAAAAAACAGCATAGGGCCCAAAGCTAATCTTGATTCATTTCACACTGTTGTAATGCCACTGATTTAAGTGAAAAGTTACTCTTAATCTAAGGGTTCACCTATACTGGAACTCGGAAAATGCTCCTTATCTTGGACAGACAGATGCACCAGCTCTGCTCAAGCTGGCGCACTAAGAATAACAGTGTAGCCGGGGGTAACTCAGGTGGCAGCGCTGGCTAGCCGCTTGAGTATAAACCTGCTTGGACCCCCTGGTCTGATGATATCAGCAAAAGTCCCAATCCCAACAGAGAGTTAGAAGTGAGGGATTAAATGTAGGCAAAATAACCCCCCAGCAATGAATTATTTGTTTTCAATTTAACTTTTCTAACCCTCCAAAATAGGTAACACTTATGAACTTTGTCTCTCTCCCCTTCGACTTTCAATCCACTTATTTTTTAGGCTTGAGAAGCTTTTGCCAATTAGATCTTACACACCACTTTTACAGCTCTAATGGGCACTTAAATCTCTTGTGGCAGTTGGTTAGGATCCAATCCAATGCCCATTGAAGTAAATGAAAAGACTCCCACAGCTGTCAATGTTGTTGGGTCACCCCTTCCCCACACTTTATATAAAATATTGTGTCAGAAGCAGCAGTAGCTTCCATATACTGTACTTAAGAACTGGAATACACACTGTGAAGAATACTGTACTAAATGAGAGACGATGGAGTACAGTGTCAGATCCTCCATGGTAATTTATAGCAGAAATGGGAGAAGACTAATACTGTACAGGTACTAGCACCAATCCTCCCAGGGGCTGGCACTTCTTGGGAGGGGTTGAGCACCCACAGATTATTACAAGTTCAGGCTCTCAGTCTCTGCAGGTGGAAGTTAAACAAGTCAATACCTCTGTCACCAATTTCTCTTTTAATAAGGTTATTTGTTTTCCAGTAATGCTTCGCAGTTTCATAGAGTTTAAAGCCAGAAGGAACTATTAGATCATCAAGTCTGTACTCGGGTATCTCACATTAAATTTTACCCAGTTACCCCTATATTGAGTCCAATAACTGGGGTTTGACTGAAGTATTTCAGACCTCAGGAGACTGAACTGTTGTGTGCCATAGACAGAGAACAGGAAAGACGAAGGTGCCAGCAATGCCTAAGCTGGGGTGCAAAGATAGGGAACCAATTAGGTGACAGATGCCCAGATGAACGTAAGAGATGTGCCATGCTACAGAAGATGGCAGGAAAAAAACCCAAGCTCCCTGCCAATGTGACCTGAGGGAAGATTCCTTCTCAACCCCAAATCTGGTGATAAGTTTACCCCTGAACATGTGAGTATGATCCATCAATCAAGCACTTGAGAATGAGTGTTCTTTGGACTACCACAGATCTAGTGCACCCTAGTATAAACTGAGATCAGGATCTCATGGTGCTGGGTACTACATTAACATGTGATTAAGAGAGACCCTTTCCTGAAGACTATAGACTAAATAGACAGAAAAGGCAAATGGTGGAACAGAAGAACTATGTCTGGAGGGCAACTGAATTACAGAATTTAAGTGACAATGAATTAAATTGAAATTTGTCCCTCCCACCCCACCTCCAGATCCCAGACCAGTGCGGTGAACACACAATCATCTATCCTCCTCTTTAGCTTACAAAAACTACTGTGTCTGGTCAGTGAGCACACTTGTATCATATTCTTAAGTAATACATCATCCATAATGAGTAGGATTTTGGAGTCCATCCCCATCCCCAAACAAATGCAGACCTGTTTGGAAGGGAGTCAAAATATAAAATTCATTTTTGTACCCATGAACAAGAAGACATTTACTGTACAGTCACAGCCCATGTCATTCACTGCAGTCCCCAGAAAAATCCCTTTCCTACTCCCTTCTTAGGGTTTTCATTCTTTGCATTCTTTCACTAGAAGTTATTCAAAATGAAAAACTAAAAGCTCTCCAGAAATAAAACATGCATGGATTTGTATAAATTGCTACAACAACAAAATACTGCTTAGTGGAGGGGACTAATGCAGACACAATAAAGGAAACAAAAATGGAGAAATTATGCTGTGTACAACCACTAAAGAAACTAACCTCAAAGGGCTAAATGCAGATCACTACTCTCAAGAAAATCATTGCACTGAAGTCCACAGGAGGTATCCCTGAGACTGGACTAAGCAAGGACTGTTTCATTTGGCCCAAACTCCATAACTATTTGTAGCAATTAAAGAAATGATGACTTTTCTCTAATAGGGTTTTAATGCTTTCATTCACATTTCAGTAGTGCCCAGAGATCCTAGTCAGGATGGGAGGGCCACTGTTTTAGGAGTTGTACATTCACAACAGGAAGATATAACCAAAATGTCTTGTGCTTTAGAATTTTGGGTTTATCATCTCTCACAGTGATATCACTGAAGTGAACATTGTTACATGAAGAATTAATCTAGCCCATTTCACCTTACATATTAAAGTTTTTTAAAAGGTAGCATCCTTTTGGATGTCTACTGGCAAAAGTAAATTATGCGTCTAATGGTATTAATTTAAGTCATGGGACAGTAATGATTCTGTGTCCCTACAATAATTTGCCTAAACGTGCAGTAGTAGTAAATAATTGTCATAGAGGCTGATCACAGTTAAAAGAAAATGACAGAATTTTCTTTACCTAATGTGAGAGATTGAGCAAAATATTCAACAACCATCTCTGTATTGTGAAATCGTTAAGAACTAGATTTTAATATTAGCCACTGGTGTAAAACCGGAGCATCTCTGTTGAAGTTAATTTATATCAATTTAACTGAGATCAATCTGTTCCCATATAACTTTCCAAATTGTTTTTCTCTTTGCAGCCTGCTCAGATACTGAATGCTCTCAACTTACACCAATAATGGAAGCTGAGGTAGCTCAGCTGTAACAAACAGATAAGAAAAGTTAATAGCACAGAAGTACTTTATATCTCTTTGACTATAACGGGTTAACAAGTTCAGTAGGCCTGGCTGTCACCTGACCGGACAACCAATCAGGGGACAGGATACATTCAAATCTTGAGGGAGGGAAGTTTCTGTGTGTGCTAGCCTGGGAGGCAACAGTGGCTTTCCTTGTGTTAAGTACTTTCCTTGTGTAAGATCCAGAGATTGGGTCTTGGGTCCCCGGTAAGGAGCCTGGGAGGCAACAGTGGCTTTCCTTGTGTTAAGTACTTTCCTTGTGTAAGATCCAGAGATTGGGTCTTGGGTCCCCGGTAAGG